>NW_027478502.1:0-300000 GCF_051014685.1 Ptiloglossa arizonensis
TTCGAGCATCAGAACTGCGAAAATGTTGAGTTTCTCAAGCGTTTCTTACCTACAAACTGCCATATCTCGCGAACGGATTGACCAATCCGCAAAATTTCTGTTGCATCTGAAAGTAGAAACTCGCCCGATTACAACGGTATGCGTACTTTTCCCCTAGGCCGTTCTATTTATTCGTTTCGAGCATCAGAACTGCGAAAATGTTGAGTTTCTCAAGCGTTTCTGACCTCCAAACTAGCATATCTCGCGAACGGATAGACCAATCCGCAAAATTTCTGTTGCATCTGAACGTAGAAACTCGCCCGATTACAACGGTATGCGTACTTTTCCCCTAGTCCGTTCTAGTTATTCGTTTCGAGCATCAGAACTGCGAAAATTTTGAGTTTCTCAAGCGTTTCTTACCTCCAAACTGCCATATCTCGCGAACGGATTGACCAATCCGCAAAATTTCTGTTGCATCTGAACGTAGAAACTCGCCCGATTACAACGGTATGCGTACTTTTCCCCTAGACCGTTCTAGTTATGCTTGTCGAGCATCAGAACTGCGAAAATTTTGAGTTTCTCAAGCGTTTCTTACCTCCAAACTGCCACATCTCGCGATCGGATTGACTAATCCGCAAAATTTCTGTTGCATCTGAAAGTAGAAACTCGCCCGATTACAACGGTATGCGTACTTTTCCCCTAGGCCATTCTGGTTATTCGTTTCGAGCATCAGAACTGCGAAAATGTTGAGTTTCTCAAGCGTTTCTGACCTCCAAACTAGCATATCTCGCGAACGGATAGACCAATCCGCAAAATTTCTGTTGCATCTGAACGTAGAAACTCGCCCGATTACAACGGTATGCGTACTTTTCCCCTAGTCCGTTCTAGTTATTCGTTTCGAGCATCAGAACTGCGAAAATTTTGAGTTTCTCAAGCGTTTCTTACATCCAAACTGCCATATCTCGCGAACGGATTGACTAATCCGCAAAATTTCTGTTGCATCTGAAAGTAGAAACTCGCCCGATTACAATGGTATGCGTACTTTCCCCCTAGGCCGTTCTATTTATTCGTTTCGAGCATCAGAACTGCGAAAATGTTGAGTTCCTCAAGCGTTTCTTACCTACAAACTGCCATATCTCGCAAACGGATTGACCAATCCGCAAAATTTCTGTTGCATCTGAAAGTAGAAACTCGCCCGATTACAACGGTATGCGTACTTTTCCCCTAGTCCGTTCTAGTTATTCGTTTCGAGCATCAGAACTGCGAAAATTTTGAGTTTCTCAAGCGTTTCTTACCTCCAAACTGCCATATCTCGCGAACGGATTGACTAATCCGCAAAATTTCTGTTGCATCTGAAAGTAGAAACTCGCCCGATTACAACGGTATGCGTACTTTTCCCCTAGGCCGTTCTAGTTATTCGTTTCGAGCATCAGAACTGCGAAAATTATGAGTTTCTCAAGCGTTTCTGACCTCCAAACTAGCATATCTCGCGAACGGATTGACCAATCCGCAAAATTTCTGTTGCATCTGAACGTAGAAACTCGCCCGATTACAACGGTATGCGTACTTTTCCCCTAGTCCGTTCTAGTTATTCGTTTCGAGCATCAGAACTGCGAAAATTTTGAGTTTCTCAAGCGTTTCTTACCTCCAAACTGCCATATCTCGCGAACGGATTGACCAATCCGCAAAATTTCTGTTGCATCTGAAAGTAGAAACTCGCCCGATTACAACGGTATGCGTACTTTTCCCCTAGGCCGTTCTAGTTATTCGTTTCGAGCATCAGAACTGCGAAAATTTTGAGTTTCTCAAGCGTTTCTTACCTCCAAACTGCCATATCTCGCGAACGGATTGACCAATCCGCAAAATTTCTGTTGCATCTGAAAGTAGAAACTCGCCCGATTACAACGGTATGCGTACTTTTCCCCTAGGCCGTTCTAGTTATTCGTTTCGAGCATCAGAACTGGGAAAATGTTGAGTTTCTCAAGCGTTTCTTACCTACAAACTGCCATATCTCGCGAACGGATTGACCAATCCGCAAAATTTCTGTTGCATCTGAAAGTAGAAACTCGCCCGATTACAACGGTATGCGTACTTTTCCCCTAGACCGTTCTAGTTATGCTTGTCGAGCATCAGAACTGCGAAAATTTTGAGTTTCTCAAGCGTTTCTTACCTCCAAACTGCCATATCTCGCGAACGGATTAACTAATCCGCAAAGTTTCTGTTGCATCTGAAAGTAGAAACTCGCCCGATTACAACGGTATGCGTACTTTTCCCCTAGACCGTTCTAGTTATGCTTGTCGAGCATCAGAACTGCGACAATTTTGAGTTTCTCAAGCGTTTCTTACCTCCAAACTGCCATATCTCGCGAACGGATTGACCAATCCGCAAAGTTTCTGTTGCATCTGAAAGTAGAAACTCGCCCGATTACAACGGTATGCGTACTTTTCCCCTAGGCCGTTCTAGTTATTCGTTTCGAGCATCAGAACTGCGAAAATGTTGAGTTTCTCAAGCGTTTCTTACCTACAAACTGCCATATCTCGCGAACGGATTGACCAATCCGCAAAATTTCTGTTGCATCTGAAAGTAGAAACTCGCCCGATTACAACGGTATGCGTACTTTTCCCCTAGGCCGTTCTGGTTATTCGTTTCGAGCATCAGAACTGTGAAAATTTTGAGTTTCTCAACCGTTTCTTACCTCCAAACTGCCATATCTCGCGAACTGATTGACCAATCCGCAAAATTTCTGTTGCATCTGAAAGTAGAAACTCGCCCGATTACAACGGTATGCGTACTTTTCCCCTAGACCGTTCTAGTTATGCTTGTCGAGCATCAGAACTGCGAAAATTTTGAGTTTCTCAAGCGTCTCTTACCTCCAAACTGCCATATCTCGCGAACGGATTGACCAATCCGCAAAATTTCTGTTGCATCTGAAAGTAGAAACTCGCCCGATTACAACGGTATGCGTACTTTTCCCCTAGGCCGTTCTGGTTACTCGTTTCGAGCATCAGAACTGTGATAATTTTGAGTTTCTCAACCGTTTCTTACCCCCAAACTGCCATATCTCGCGAACGGATTGACCAATCCGCAAAATTTCTGTTGCATCTGAAAGTAGAAAGTCGCCCGATTACAACGGTATGCGTACTTTTCCCCTAGGCCGTTCTAGTTATTCGTTTCGAGCATCAGAACTGCGAAAATTTTGAGTTTCTCAAGCGTTTCTTACCTCCAAACTGCCATATCTCGCGAACGGATTGACTAATCCGCAAAATTTCTGTTGCATCTGAAAGTAGAAACTCGCCCGATTACAACGGTATGCGTACTTTTCCCCTAGGCCGTTCTAGTTATTCGTTTCGAGCATCAGAACTGCGAAAATTATGAGTTTCTCAAGCGTTTCTGACCTCCAAACTAGCATATCTCGCGAACGGATTGACCAATCCGCAAAATTTCTGTTGCATCTGAACGTAGAAACTCGCCCGATTACAACGGTATGCGTACTTTTCCCCTAGTCCGTTCTAGTTATTCGTTTCGAGCATCAGAACTGCGAAAATTTTGAGTTTCTCAAGCGTTTCTTACCTCCAAACTGCCATATCTCGCGAACGGATTGACCAATCCGCAAAATTTCTGTTGCATCTGAAAGTAGAAACTCGCCCGATTACAACGGTATGCGTACTTTTCCCCTAGGCCGTTCTAGTTATTCGTTTCGAGCATCAGAACTGCGAAAATTTTGAGTTTCTCAAGCGTTTCTTACCTCCAAACTGCCATATCTCGCGAACGGATTGACCAATCCGCAAAATTTCTGTTGCATCTGAAAGTAGAAACTCGCCCGATTACAACGGTATGCGTACTTTTCCCCTAGGCCGTTCTAGTTATTCGTTTCGAGCATCAGAACTGGGAAAATGTTGAGTTTCTCAAGCGTTTCTTACCTACAAACTGCCATATCTCGCGAACGGATTGACCAATCCGCAAAATTTCTGTTGCATCTGAAAGTAGAAACTCGCCCGATTACAACGGTATGCGTACTTTTCCCCTAGACCGTTCTAGTTATGCTTGTCGAGCATCAGAACTGCGAAAATTTTGAGTTTCTCAAGCGTTTCTTACCTCCAAACTGCCATATCTCGCGAACGGATTAACTAATCCGCAAAGTTTCTGTTGCATCTGAAAGTAGAAACTCGCCCGATTACAACGGTATGCGTACTTTTCCCCTAGACCGTTCTAGTTATGCTTGTCGAGCATCAGAACTGCGACAATTTTGAGTTTCTCAAGCGTTTCTTACCTCCAAACTGCCATATCTCGCGAACGGATTGACCAATCCGCAAAGTTTCTGTTGCATCTGAAAGTAGAAACTCGCCCGATTACAACGGTATGCGTACTTTTCCCCTAGGCCGTTCTAGTTATTCGTTTCGAGCATCAGAACTGCGAAAATGTTGAGTTTCTCAAGCGTTTCTTACCTACAAACTGCCATATCTCGCGAACGGATTGACCAATCCGCAAAATTTCTGTTGCATCTGAAAGTAGAAACTCGCCCGATTACAACGGTATGCGTACTTTTCCCCTAGGCCGTTCTGGTTATTCGTTTCGAGCATCAGAACTGTGAAAATTTTGAGTTTCTCAACCGTTTCTTACCTCCAAACTGCCATATCTCGCGAACTGATTGACCAATCCGCAAAATTTCTGTTGCATCTGAAAGTAGAAACTCGCCCGATTACAACGGTATGCGTACTTTTCCCCTAGACCGTTCTAGTTATGCTTGTCGAGCATCAGAACTGCGAAAATTTTGAGTTTCTCAAGCGTCTCTTACCTCCAAACTGCCATATCTCGCGAACGGATTGACCAATCCGCAAAATTTCTGTTGCATCTGAAAGTAGAAACTCGCCCGATTACAACGGTATGCGTACTTTTCCCCTAGGCCGTTCTGGTTACTCGTTTCGAGCATCAGAACTGTGATAATTTTGAGTTTCTCAACCGTTTCTTACCCCCAAACTGCCATATCTCGCGAACGGATTGACCAATCCGCAAAATTTCTGTTGCATCTGAAAGTAGAAAGTCGCCCGATTACAACGGTATGCGTACTTTTCCCCTAGACCGTTCTAGTTATGCTTGTCGAGCATCAGAACTGCGACAATTTTGTGTTTCTCAAGCGTTTCTTACCTCCAAACTGCCATATCTCGCGAACGGATTGACCAATCCGCAAAATTTCTGTTGCATCTGAAAGTAGAAACTCGCCCGATTACAACGGTATGCGTACTTTTCCCCTAGTCCGTTCTAGTTATTCGTTTCGAGCATCAGAACTGCGAAAATTTTGAGTTTCTCAAGCGTTTCTTACCTCCAAACTGCCATATCTCGCGAACGGATTGACTAATCCGCAAAATTTCTGTTGCATCTGAAAGTAGAAACTCGCCCGATTACAACGGTATGCGTACTTTTCCCCTAGGCCGTTCTAGTTATTCGTTTCGAGCATCAGAACTGCGAAAATTTTGAGTTTCTCAAGCGTTTCTGACCTCCAAACTAGCATATCTCGCGAACGGATTGACCAATCCGCAAAATTTCTGTTGCATCTGAACGTAGAAACTCGCCCGATTACAACGGTATGCGTACTTTTCCCCTAGTCCGTTCTAGTTATTCGTTTCGAGCATCAGAACTGCGAAAATTTTGAGTTTCTCAAGCGTTTCTTACCTCCAAACTGCCATATCTCGCGAACGGATTGACCAATCCGCAAAATTTCTGTTGCATCTGAAAGTAGAAACTCGCCCGATTACAACGGTATGCGTACTTTTCCCCTAGGCCGTTCTAGTTATTCGTTTCGAACATCAGAACTGTGATAATTTTGAGTTTCTCAACCGTTTCTTACCTCCAAACTGCCATATCTCGCGAACGGATTGACCAATCCGCAAAATTTCTGTTGCATCTGAAAGTAGAAACTCGCCCGATTACAACGGTATGCGTACTTTTCCCCTAGGCCGTTCTGGTTATTCGTTTCGAACATCAGAACTGTGAAAATTTTGAGTTTCTCAACCGTTTCTTACCTCCAAACTGCCATATCTCGCGAACTGATTGACCAATCCGCAAAATTTCTGTTGCATCTGAAAGTAGAAACTCGCCCGATTACAACGGTATGCGTACTTTTCCCCTAGACCGTTCTAGTTATGCTTGTCGAGCATCAGAACTGCGAAAATTTTGAGTTTCTCAAGCGTCTCTTACCTCCAAACTGCCATATCTCGCGAACGGATTGACCAATCCGCAAAATTTCTGTTGCATCTGAAAGTAGAAACTCGCCCGATTACAACGGTATGCGTACTTTTCCCCTAGGCCGTTCTGGTTACTCGTTTCGAGCATCAGAACTGTGATAATTTTGAGTTTCTCAACCGTTTCTTACCTCCAAACTGCCATATCTCGCGAACGGATTGACCAATCCGCAAAATTTCTGTTGCATCTGAAAGTAGAAAGTCGCCCGATTACGACGGTATGCGTACTTTTCCCCTAGACCGTTCTAGTTATGCTTGTCGAGCATCAGAACTGCGACAATTTTGTGTTTCTCAAGCGTTTCTTACCTCCAAACTGCCATATCTCGCGAACGGATTGACCAATCCGCAAAATTTCTGTTGCATCTGAAAGTAGAAACTCGCCCGATTACAACGGTATGCGTACTTTTCCCCTAGTCCGTTCTAGTTATTCGTTTCGAGCATCAGAACTGCGAAAATTTTGAGTTTCTCATGCGTTTCTTACCTCCAAACTGCCATATCTCGCGAACGGATTGACTAATCCGCAAAATTTCTGTTGCATCTGAAAGTAGAAACTCGCCCGAATACAACGGTATGCGTACTTTTCCCCTAGGCCGTTCTAGTTATTCGTTTCGAGCATCAGAACTGCGAAAATTTTGAGTTTCTCAAGCGTTTCTGACCTCCAAACTAGCATATCTCGCGAACGGATTGACCAATCCGCAAAATTTCTGTTGCATCTGAACGTAGAAACTCGCCCGATTACAACGGTATGCGTACTTTTCCCCTAGTCCGTTCTAGTTATTCGTTTCGAGCATCAGAACTGCGAAAATTTTGAGTTTCTCAAGCGTTTCTTACCTCCAAACTGCCATATCTCGCGAACGGATTGACCAATCCGCAAAATTTCTGTTGCATCTGAAAGTAGAAACTCGCCCGATTACAACGGTATGCGTACTTTTCCCCTAGGCCGTTCTGGTTACTCGTTTCGAGCATCAGAACTGTGATAATTTTGAGTTTCTCAACCGTTTCTTACCCCCAAACTGCCATATCTCGCGAACGGATTGACCAATCCGCAAAATTTCTGTTGCATCTGAAAGTAGAAAGTCGCCCGATTACAACGGTATGCGTACTTTTCCCCTAGACCGTTCTAGTTATGCTTGTCGAGCATCAGAACTGCGACAATTTTGTGTTTCTCAAGCGTTTCTTACCTCCAAACTGCCATATCTCGCGAACGGATTGACCAATCCGCAAAATTTCTGTTGCATCTGAAAGTAGAAACTCGCCCGATTACAACGGTATGCGTACTTTTCCCCTAGTCCGTTCTAGTTATTCGTTTCGAGCATCAGAACTGCGAAAATTTTGAGTTTCTCAAGCGTTTCTTACCTCCAAACTGCCATATCTCGCGAACGGATTGACTAATCCGCAAAATTTCTGTTGCATCTGAAAGTAGAAACTCGCCCGATTACAACGGTATGCGTACTTTTCCCCTAGGCCGTTCTAGTTATTCGTTTCGAGCATCAGAACTGCGAAAATTTTGAGTTTCTCAAGCGTTTCTGACCTCCAAACTAGCATATCTCGCGAACGGATTGACCAATCCGCAAAATTTCTGTTGCATCTGAACGTAGAAACTCGCCCGATTACAACGGTATGCGTACTTTTCCCCTAGTCCGTCCTAGTTATTCGTTTCGAGCATCAGAACTGCGAAAATTTTGAGTTTCTCAAGCGTTTCTTACCTCCAAACTGCCATATCTCGCGAACGGATTGACCAATCCGCAAAATTTCTGTTGCATCTGAAAGTAGAAACTCGCCCGATTACAACGGTATGCGTACTTTTCCCCTAGGCCGTTCTAGTTATTCGTTTCGAACATCAGAACTGTGATAATTTTGAGTTTCTCAACCGTTTCTTACCTCCAAACTGCCATATCTCGCGAACGGATTGACCAATCCGCAAAATTTCTGTTGCATCTGAAAGTAGAAACTCGCCCGATTACAACGGTATGCGTACTTTTCCCCTAGGCCGTTCTGGTTATTCGTTTCGAACATCAGAACTGTGAAAATTTTGAGTTTCTCAACCGTTTCTTACCTCCAAACTGCCATATCTCGCGAACTGATTGACCAATCCGCAAAATTTCTGTTGCATCTGAAAGTAGAAACTCGCCCGATTACAACGGTATGCGTACTTTTCCCCTAGACCGTTCTAGTTATGCTTGTCGAGCATCAGAACTGCGAAAATTTTGAGTTTCTCAAGCGTCTCTTACCTCCAAACTGCCATATCTCGCGAACGGATTGACCAATCCGCAAAATTTCTGTTGCATCTGAAAGTAGAAACTCGCCCGATTACAACGGTATGCGTACTTTTCCCCTAGGCCGTTCTGGTTACTCGTTTCGAGCATCAGAACTGTGATAATTTTGAGTTTCTCAACCGTTTCTTACCTCTAAACTGCCATATCTCGCGAACGGATTGACCAATCCGCAAAATTTCTGTTGCATCTGAAAGTAGAAAGTCGCCCGATTACGACGGTATGCGTACTTTTCCCCTAGACCGTTCTAGTTATGCTTGTCGAGCATCAGAACTGCGACAATTTTGTGTTTCTCAAGCGTTTCTTACCTCCAAACTGCCATATCTCGCGAACGGATTGACCAATCCGCAAAATTTCTGTTGCATCTGAAAGTAGAAACTCGCCCGATTACAACGGTATGCGTACTTTTCCCCTAGTCCGTTCTAGTTATTCGTTTCGAGCATCAGAACTGCGAAAATTTTGAGTTTCTCATGCGTTTCTTACCTCCAAACTGCCATATCTCGCGAACGGATTGACTAATCCGCAAAATTTCTGTTGCATCTGAAAGTAGAAACTCGCCCGAATACAACGGTATGCGTACTTTTCCCCTAGGCCGTTCTAGTTATTCGTTTCGAGCATCAGAACTGCGAAAATTTTGAGTTTCTCAAGCGTTTCTGACCTCCAAACTAGCATATCTCGCGAACGGATTGACCAATCCGCAAAATTTCTGTTGCATCTGAACGTAGAAACTCGCCCGATTACAACGGTATGCGTACTTTTCCCCTAGTCCGTTCTAGTTATTCGTTTCGAGCATCAGAACTGCGAAAATTTTGAGTTTCTCAAGCGTTTCTTACCTCCAAACTGCCATATCTCGCGAACGGATTGACCAATCCGCAAAATTTCTGTTGCATCTGAAAGTAGAAACTCGCCCGATTACAACGGTATGCGTACTTTTCCCCTAGGCCGTTCTAGTTATTCGTTTCGAACATCAGAACTGTGATAATTTTGAGTTTCTCAACCGATTCTTACCTCCAAACTGCCATATCTCGCGAACGGATTGACCAATCCGCAAAATTTCTGTTGCATCTGAAAGTAGAAAGTCGCCCGATTACAACGGTATGCGTACTTGTCCCCTAGTCCGTTCTAGTTATTCGTTTCGAGCATCAGAACTGCGAAAATTTTGAGTTTCTCAAGCGTTTCTTACATCCAAACTGCCATACCTCGCGAACGGATTGACTAATCCGCAAAATTTCTGTTGCATCTGAAAGTAGAAACTCGCCCGATTACAACGGTATGCGTACTTTTCCCCTAGGCCGTTCTATTTATTCGTTTCGAGCATCAGAACTGCGAAAATGTTGAGTTTCTCAAGCGTTTCTTACCTACAAACTGCCATATCTCGCGAACGGATTGACCAATCCGCAAAATTTCTGTTGCATCTGAAAGTAGAAACTCGCCCGATTACAACGGTATGCGTACTTTTCCCCTAGGCCGTTCTATTTATTCGTTTCGAGCATCAGAACTGCGAAAATGTTGAGTTTCTCAAGCGTTTCTGACCTCCAAACTAGCATATCTCGCGAACGGATAGACCAATCCGCAAAATTTCTGTTGCATCTGAACGTAGAAACTCGCCCGATTACAACGGTATGCGTACTTTTCCCCTAGTCCGTTCTAGTTATTCGTTTCGAGCATCAGAACTGCGAAAATTTTGAGTTTCTCAAGCGTTTCTTACCTCCAAACTGCCATATCTCGCGAACGGATTGACCAATCCGCAAAATTTCTGTTGCATCTGAACGTAGAAACTCGCCCGATTACAACGGTATGCGTACTTTTCCCCTAGACCGTTCTAGTTATGCTTGTCGAGCATCAGAACTGCGAAAATTTTGAGTTTCTCAAGCGTTTCTTACCTCCAAACTGCCACATCTCGCGATCGGATTGACTAATCCGCAAAATTTCTGTTGCATCTGAAAGTAGAAACTCGCCCGATTACAACGGTATGCGTACTTTTCCCCTAGGCCATTCTGGTTATTCGTTTCGAGCATCAGAACTGCGAAAATGTTGAGTTTCTCAAGCGTTTCTGACCTCCAAACTAGCATATCTCGCGAACGGATAGACCAATCCGCAAAATTTCTGTTGCATCTGAACGTAGAAACTCGCCCGATTACAACGGTATGCGTACTTTTCCCCTAGTCCGTTCTAGTTATTCGTTTCGAGCATCAGAACTGCGAAAATTTTGAGTTTCTCAAGCGTTTCTTACCTCCAAACTGCCATATCTCGCGAACGGATTGACCAATCCGCAAAATTTCTGTTGCATCTGAACGTAGAAACTCGCCCGATTACAACGGTATGCGTACTTTTCCCCTAGACCGTTCTAGTTATGCTTGTCGAGCATCAGAACTGCGAAAATTTTGAGTTTCTCAAGCGTTTCTTACCTCCAAACTGCCATATCTCGCGATCGGATTGACTAATCCGCAAAATTTCTGTTGCATCTGAAAGTAGAAACTCGCCCGATTACAACGGTATGCGTACTTTTCCCCTAGGCCATTCTGGTTATTCGTTTCGAACATCAGAACTGTGATAATTTTGAGTTTCTCAACCGTTTCTTACCTCCAAACTGCCATATCTCGCGAACGGATTGACCAATCCGCAAAATTTCTGTTGCATCTGAAAGTAGAAATTCGCCCGATTACAACGGTACGCGTACTTGTCCCCTAGTCCGTTCTAGTTATTCGTTTCGAGCATCAGAACTGCGAAAATTTTGAGTTTCTCAAGCGTTTCTTACATCCAAACTGCCATATCTCGCGAACGGATTGACTAATCCGCAAAATTTCTGTTGCATCTGAAAGTAGAAACTCGCCCGATTACAATGGTATGCGTACTTTCCCCCTAGGCCGTTCTATTTATTCGTTTCGAGCATCAGAACTGCGAAAATGTTGAGTTCCTCAAGCGTTTCTTACCTACAAACTGCCATATCTCGCAAACGGATTGACCAATCCGCAAAATTTCTGTTGCATCTGAAAGTAGAAACTCGCCCGATTACAACGGTATGCGTACTTTTCCCCTAGTCCGTTCTAGTTATTCGTTTCGAGCATCAGAACTGCGAAAATTTTGAGTTTCTCAAGCGTTTCTTACCTCCAAACTGCCATATCTCGCGAACGGATTGACGAATCCGCAAAATTTCTGTTGCATCTGAAAGTAGAAACTCGCCCGATTACAACGGTATGCGTACTTTTCCCCTAGGCCGTTCTAGTTATTCGTTTCGAGCATCAGAACTGCGAAAATTATGAGTTTCTCAAGCGTTTCTGACCTCCAAACTAGCATATCTCGCGAACGGATTGACCAATCCGCAAAATTTCTGTTGCATCTGAACGTAGAAACTCGCCCGATTACAACGGTATGCGTACTTTTCCCCTAGTCCGTTCTAGTTATTCGTTTCGAGCATCAGAACTGCGAAAATTTTGAGTTTCTCAAGCGTTTCTTACCTCCAAACTGCCATATCTCGCGAACGGATTGACCAATCCGCAAAATTTCTGTTGCATCTGAAAGTAGAAACTCGCCCGATTACAACGGTATGCGTACTTTTCCCCTAGGCCGTTCTAGTTATTCGTTACGAACATCAGAACTGTGATAATTTTGAGTTTCTCAACCGTTTCTTACCTCCAAACTGCCATATCTCGCGAACGGATTGACCAATCCGCAAAATTTCTGTTGCATCTGAAAGTAGAAAGTCGCCCGATTACAACGGTACGCGTACTTGTCCCCTAGTCCGTTCTAGTTATTCGTTTCGAGCATCAGAACTGCGAAAATTTTGAGTTTCTCAAGCGTTTCTTACATCCAAACTGCCATATCTCGCGAACGGATTGACTAATCCGCAAAATTTCTGTTGCATCTGAAAGTAGAAACTCGCCCGATTACAATGGTATGCGTACTTTCCCCCTAGGCCGTTCTATTTATTCGTTACGAGCATCAGAACTGCGAAAATGTTGAGTTCCTCAAGCGTTTCTTACCTACAAACTGCCATATCTCGCAAACGGATTGACCAATCCGCAAAATTTCTGTTGCATCTGAAAGTAGAAACTCGCCCGATTACAACGGTATGCGTACTTTTCCCCTAGTCCGTTCTAATTATTCGTTTCGAGCATCAGAACTGCGAAAATTTTGAGTTTCTCAAGCGTTTCTTACCTCCAAACTGCCATATCTCGCGAACGGATTGACTAATCCGCAAAATTTCTGTTGCATCTGAAAGTAGAAACTCGCCCGATTACAACGGTATGCGTACTTTTCCCCTAGGCCGTTCTAGTTATTCGTTTCGAGCATCAGAACTGCGAAAATTTTGAGTTTCTCAAGCGTTTCTGACCTCCAAACTAGCATATCTCGCGAACGGATTGACCAATCCGCAAAATTTCTGTTGCATCTGAACGTAGAAACTCGCCCGATTACAACGGTATGCGTACTTTTCCCCTAGTCCGTTCTAGTTATTCGTTTCGAGCATCAGAACTGCGAAAATTTTGAGTTTCTCAAGCGTTTCTTACATCCAAACTGCCATATCTCGCGAACGGATTGACCAATCCGCAAAATTTCTGTTGCATCTGAAAGTAGAATCTCGCCCGATTACAACGGTATGCGTACTTTTCCCCTAGGCCGTTCTAGTTATTCGTTACGAACATCAGAACTGTGATAATTTTGAGTTTCTCAACCGTTTCTTACCTCCAAACTGCCATATCTCGCGAACGGATTGACCAATCCGCAAAATTTCTGTTGCATCTGAAAGTAGAAAGTCGCCCGATTACAACGGTATGCGTACTTGTCCCCTAGTCCGTTCTAGTTATTCGTTTCGAGCATCAGAACTGCGAAAATTTTGAGTTTCTCAAGCGTTTCTTACATCCAAACTGCCATACCTCGCGAACGGATTGACTAATCCGCAAAATTTCTGTTGCATCTGAAAGTAGAAACTCGCCCGATTACAACGGTATGCGTACTTTTCCCCTAGGCCGTTCTATTTATTCGTTTCGAGCATCAGAACTGCGAAAATGTTGAGTTTCTCAAGCGTTTCTTACCTAAAAACTGCCATATCTCGCGAACGGATTGACCAATCCGCAAAATTTCTGTTGCATCTGAAAGTAGAAACTCGCCCGATTACAACGGTATGCGTACTTTTCCCCTAGGCCGTTCTATTTATTCGTTTCGAGCATCAGAACTGCGAAAATGTTGAGTTTCTCAAGCGTTTCTGACCTCCAAACTAGCATATCTCGCGAACGGATTGACCAATCCGCAAAATTTCTGTTGCATCTGAACGTAGAAACTCGCCCGATTACAACGGTATGCGTAGTTTTCCCCTAGTCCGTTCTAGTTATTCGTTTCGAGCATCAGAACTGCGAAAATTTTGAGTTTCTCAAGCGTTTCTTACCTCCAAACTGCCATATCTCGCGAACGGATTGACCAATCCGCAAAATTTCTGTTGCATCTGAACGTAGAAACTCGCCCGATTACAACGGTATGCGTACTTTTCCCCTAGACCGTTCTAGTTATGCTTGTCGAGCATCAGAACTGCGAAAATTTTGAGTTTCTCAAGCGTTTCTTACCTCCAAACTGCCATATCTCGCGATCGGATTGACTAATCCGCAAAATTTCTGTTGCATCTGAAAGTAGAAACTCGCCCGATTACAACGGTATGCGTACTTTTCCCCTAGGCCATTCTGGTTATTCGTTTCGAACATCAGAACTGTGATAATTTTGGGTTTCTCAACCGTTTCTTACCTCCAAACTGCCATATCTCGCGAACGGATTGACCAATCCGCAAAATTTCTGTTGCATCTGAAAGTAGAAAGTCGCCCGATTACAACGGTACGCGTACTTGTCCCCTAGTCCGTTCTAGTTATTCGTTTCGAGCATCAGAACTGCGAAAATTTTGAGTTTCTCAAGCGTTTCTTACATCCAAACTGCCATATCTCGCGAACGGATTGACTAATCCGCAAAATTTCTGTTGCATCTGAAAGTAGAAACTCGCCCGATTACAATGGTATGCGTACTTTCCCCCTAGGCCGTTCTATTTATTCGTTTCGAGCATCAGAACTGCGAAAATGTTGAGTTCCTCAAGCGTTTCTTACCTACAAACTGCCATATCTCGCAAACGGATTGACCAATCCGCAAAATTTCTGTTGCATCTGAACGTAGAAACTCGCCCGATTACAACGGTATGCGTACTTTTCCCCTAGACCGTTCTAGTTATGCTTGTCGAGCATCAGAACTGCGAAAATTTTGAGTTTCTCAAGCGTTTCTTACCTCCAAACTGCCATATCTCGCGATCGGATTGACTAATCCGCAAAATTTCTGTTGCATCTGAAAGTAGAAACTCGCCCGATTACAACGGTATGCGTACTTTTCCCCTAGGCCGTTCTATTTATTCGTTTCGAGCATCAGAACTGCGAAAATGTTGAGTTTCTCAAGCGTTTCTGACCTCCAAACTAGCATATCTCGCGAACGGATTGACCAATCCGCAAAATTTCTGTTGCATCTGAAAGTAGAAACTCGCCCGATTACAACGGTATGCGTACTTTTCCCCTAGTCCGTTCTAGTTATTCGTTTCGAGCATCAGAACTGCGAAAATTTTGAGTTTCTCAAGCGTTTCTTACCTCCAAACTGCCATATCTCGCGAACGGATTGACCAATCCGCAAAATTTCTGTTGCATCTGAACGTAGAAACTCGCCCGATTACAACGGTATGCGTACTTTTCCCCTAGACCGTTCTAGTTATGCTTGTCGAGCATCAGAACTGCGAAAATTTTGAGTTTCTCAAGCGTTTCTTACCTCCAAACTGGCATATCTCGCGATCGGATTGACTAATCCGCAAAATTTCTGTTGCATCTGAAAGTAGAAACTCGCCCGATTACAACGGTATGCGTACTTTTCCCCTAGTCCGTTCTAGTTATTCGTTTCGAGCATCAGAACTGCGAAAATTTTGAGTTTCACAAGCGTTTCTTACATCCAAACTGCCATATCTCGCGAACGGATTGACTAATCCGCAAAATTTCTGTTGCATCTGAAAGTAGAAACTCGCCCGATTACAATGGTATGCGTACTTTCCCCCTAGGCCGTTCTATTTATTCGTTTCGAGCATCAGAACTGCGAAAATGTTGAGTTCCTCAAGCGTTTCTTACCTACAAACTGCCATATCTCGCAAACGGATTGACCAATCCGCAAAATTTCTGTTGCATCTGAAAGTAGAAACTCGCCCGACGACAACGGTATGCGTACTTTTCCCCGAGACCGTTCTAGTTATGCTTGTCGAGCATCAGAACTGCGAAAATTTTGAGTTTCTCAAGCGTTTCATACCTCCAAACTGCCATATCTCGCGAACGGATTGACCAATCCGCAAAATTTCTGTTGCATCTGAAAGTAGAAACTCGCCCGATTACAACGGTATGCGTACTTTTCCCCTAGGCCGTTCTAGTTATTCGTTTCGAGCATCAGAACTGCGAAAATGTTGAGTTTCTCAAGCGTTTCTTACATACAAACTGCCATATCTCGCGAACGGATTGACCAATCCGCAAAATTTCTGTTGCATCTGAAAGTAGAAACTCGCCCGATTACAACGGTATGCGTACTTTTCCCCTAGGCCATTCTGGTTATTCGTTTCGAACATCAGAACTGCGAAAATTTTGAGTTTCTCAACCGTTTCTTACCTCCAAACTGCCATATCTCGCGAACGGATTGACCAATCCGCAAAATTTCTGTTGCATCTGAAAGTAGAAACTCGCCCGATTACAACAGTATGCGTACTTTTCCCCTAGGCCGTTCTAGTTATTCGTTTGAGCACCAGAACTGCGAAAATGTTGAGTTTCTCAAGCGTTTCTTACCTACAAACTGCCATATCTCGCGAACGGATTGACCAATCCGCAAAATTTCTGTTGCATCTGAAAGTAGAAACTCGCCCGATTACAAGGGGATGCGTACTTTTCCCCTAGACCGTTCTAGTTATGCTTGTCGAGCATCAGAACTGCGAAAATGTTGAGTTTCTCAAGCGTTTCTTACCTCCAAACTGCCATATCTCGCGAACGGATTGACTAATCAGCAAAATTTCTGTTGCATCTGAAAGTAGAAACTCGCCCGATTACAACGGTATGCGTACTTTTCCCCTAGGCCGTTCTAGTTATTCGTTTCGAGCATCAGAACTGCGAAAATTTTGAGTTTCTCAAGCGTTTCTGACCTCCAAACTAGCATATCTCGCGAACGGATTGACCAATCCGCAAAATTTCTGTTGCATCTGAAAGTAGAAACTCGCCCGATTACAACGGTATGCGTACTTTTCCCCTAGGCCGTTCTAGTTATTCGTTTCGAACATCAGAACTGTGATAATTTTGAGTTTCTCAACCGTTTCTTACCTCCAAACTGCCATATCTCGCGAACGGATTGACCAATCCGCAAAATTTCTGTTGCATCTGAAAGTAGAAAGTCGCCCGATTACAACGGTATGCGTACTTGTCCCCTAGTCCGTTCTAGTTATTCGTTTCGAGCATCAGAACTGCGAAAATTTTGAGTTTCTCGAGCGTTTCTTACATCCAAACTGCCATATCTCGCGAACGGATTGACTAATCCGCAAAATTTCTGTTGCATCTGAAAGTAGAAACTCGCCCGATTACAACGGTATGCGTACTTTTCCCCTAGGCCGTTCTAGTTATTCGTTTCGAACATCAGAACTGTGATAATTTTGAGTTTCTCAACCGTTTCTTACCTCCAAACTGCCATATCTCGCGAACGGATTGACCAATCCGCAAAATTTCTGTTGCATCTGAAAGTAGAAAGTCGCCCGATTACAACGGTATGCGTACTTGTCCCCTAGTCCGTTCTAGTTATTCGTTTCGAGCATCAGAACTGCGAAAATTTTGAGTTTCTCGAGCGTTTCTTACATCCAAACTGCCATATCTCGCGAACGGATTGACTAATCCGCAAAATTTCTGTTGCATCTGAAAGTAGAAACTCGCCCGATTACAACGGTATGCGTACTTTTCCCCTAGGCCGTTCTATTTATTCGTTTCGAGCATCAGAACTGCGAAAATGTTGAGTTTCTCAAGCGTTTCTTACCTACAAACTGCCATATCTCGCGAACGGATTGACCAATCCGCAAAATTTCTGTTGCATCTGAAAGTAGAAACTCGCCCGATTACAACGGTATGCGTACTTTTCCCCTAGGCCGTTCTATTTATTCGTTTCGAGCATCAGAACTGCGAAAATGTTGAGTTTCTCAAGCGTTTCTGACCCCCAAACTAGCATATCTCGCGAACGGATTGACCAATCCGCAAAATTTCTGTTGCATCTGAACGTAGAAACTCGCCCGATTACAACGGTATGCGTACTTTTCCCCTAGTCCGTTCTAGTTATTCGTTTCGAGCATCAGAACTGCGAAAATTTTGAGTTTCTCAAGCGTTTCTTACCTCCAAACTGCCATATCTCGCGAACGGATTGACCAATCCGCAAAATTTCTGTTGCATCTGAACGTAGAAACTCGCCCGATTACAACGGTATGCGTACTTTTCCCCTAGACCGTTCTAGTTATTCGTTTCGAACATCAGAACTGTGATAATTTTGAGTTTCTCAACCGTTTCTTACCTCCAAACTGCCATATCTCGCGAACGGATTGACCAATCCGCAAAATTTCTGTTGCATCTGAAAGTAGAAAGTCGCCCGATTACAACGGTACGCGTACTTGTCCCCTAGTCCGTTCTAGTTATTCGTTTCGAGCATCAGAACTGCGAAAATTTTGAGTTTCTCAAGCGTTTCTTACATCCAAACTGCCATATCTCGCGAACGGATTGACTAACCCGCAAAATTTCTGTTGCATCTGAAAGTAGAAACTCGCCCGATTACAATGGTTTGCGTACTTTCCCCCTAGGCCGTTCTATTTATTCGTTTCGAGCATCAGAACTGCGAAAATGTTGAGTTCCTCAAGCGTTCCTTACCTACAAACTGCCATATCTCGCAAACGGATTGACCAATCCGCAAAATTTCTGTTGCATCTGAAAGTAGAAACTCGCCCGATTACAACGGTATGCGTACTTTTCCCCGAGACCGTTCTAGTTATGCTTGTCGAGCATCAGAACTGCGAAAATTTTGAGTTTCTCAAGCGTTTCTTACCTCCAAACTGCCATATCTCGCGAACGGATTGACCAATCCGCAAAATTTCTGTTGCATCTGAAAGTAGAAACTCGCCCGATTACAACGGTATGCGTACTTTTCCCCTAGGCCGTTCTAGTTATTCGTTTCGAGCATCAGAACTGCGAAAATGTTGAGTTTCTCAAGCGTTTCTTACCTACAAACTGCCATATCTCGCGAACGGATTGACCAATCCGCAAAATTTCTGTTGCATCTGAAAGTAGAAACTCGCCCGATTACAACGGTATGCGTACTTTTCCCCTAGGCCGTTCTGGTTATTCGTTTCGAGCATCAGAACTGTGAAAATTTTGAGTTTCTCAAGCGTTTCTTACCTCCAAACTGCCATATCTCGCGAACGGATTGACTAATCCGCAAAATTTCTGTTGCACCTGAAAGTAGAAACTCGCCCGATTACAACGGTATGCGTACTTTTCCCCTAGGCCGTTCTAGTTATTCGTTTCGAGCATCAGAACTGCGAAAATGTTGAGTTTCTCAAGCGTTTCTTACCTCCAAACTGCCATATCTCGCGAACGGATTGACTAATCCGCAAAATTTCTGTTGCATCTGAAAGTAGAAACTCGCCCGATTACAACGGTATGCGTACTTTTCCCCTAGGCCGTTCTGGTTACTCGTTTCGAGCATCAGAACTGTGATAATTTTGAGTTTCTCAACCGTTTCTTACCTCCAAACTGCCATATCTCGCGAACTGATTGACCAATCCGCAAAACTTCTGTTGCATCTGAAAGTAGAAAGTCGCCCGATTACAACGGTATGCGTACTTTTCCCCTAGTCCGTTCTAGTTATTCGTTTCGAGCATCAGAACTGCGAAAATTTTGTGTTTCTCAAGCGTTTCTTACCTCCAAACTGCCATATCTCGCGAACGGATTAACTAATCCGCAAAGTTTCTGTTGCATCTGAAAGTAGAAACTCGCCCGATTACAACGGTATGCGTACTTTTCCCCTAGACCGTTCTAGTTATGCTTGTCGAGCATCAGAACTGCGACAATTTTGAGTTTCTCAAGCGTTCCTTACCTCCAAACTGCCATATCTCGCGAACGGATTGACCAATCCGCAAAATTTCTGTTGCATCTGAAAGTAGAAACTCGCCCGATTACAACGGTATGCGTACTTTTCCCCTAGGCCGTTCTAGTTATTCGTTTCGAGCATCAGAACTGCGAAAGTGTTGAGTTTCTCAAGCGCTTCTTACTTACAAACTGCCATATCTCGCGAACGGATTGACCAATCCGCAAAATTTCTGTTGCATCTGACAGTAGAAACTCTCCCGATTACAACGGTATGCGTACTTTTCCCCTAGGCCGTTGTAGTTATTCGCTTCGAGCATGAGAACTGCGAAAATTTTGGGTTTCTCAAGCGTTGCTTACCTCCAAACTGCCATATCTCGCGAACGGATTGACTAATCCGCAAAGTTTCTGTTGCATCTGAAAGTAGAAACTCGCCCGATTACAACGGTATGCGTACTTTTCCCCTAGGCCGTTCTGGTTATTCGTTTCGAGCATCAGAACTGTGAAGATTTTGAGTTTCTCAACCGTTTCTTACCTCCAAACTGCCATATCTCGCGAACTGATTGACCAATCCGCAAAACTTCTGTTGCATCTGAAAGTAGAAAGTCGCCCGATTACAACGGTATTCGTACTTTTCCCCTAGACCGTTCTAGTTATGCTTGTCGAGCATCAGAACTGCGAAAATGTTGAGTTTCTCAAGCGTTTCTTACCTCCAAACTGCCATATCTCGCGAACGGATTGACTAATCCGCAAAGTTTCTGTTGCATCTGAAAGTAGAAACTCGCCCGATTACAACGGTATGCGTACTTTTCCCCTAGACCGTTCTAGTTATGCTTGTCGTGCATCAGAACTGCGACAATTTTGAGTTTCTCAAGCGTTCCTTACCTCCAAACTGCCATATCTCGCGAACGGATTGACCAATCCGCAAAATTTCTGTTGCATCTGAAAGTAGAAACTCGCCCGATTACAACGGTATGCGTACTTTTCCCCTAGGCCGTTCTAGTTATTCGTTTCGAGCATCAGAACTGCGAAAATGTTGAGTTTCTCAAGCGCTTCTTTCCTACAAACTGCCATATCTCGCGAACGGATTGACCAATCCGCAAAATTTCTGTTGCATCTGAAAGTAGAAACTCTCCCGATTACAACGGTATGCGTACTTTTCCCCTAGGCCGTTGTAGTTATTCGCTTCGAGCATGAGAACTGCGAAAATTTTGGGTTTCTCAAGCGTTGCTTACCTCCAAACTGCCATATCTCGCGAACGGATTGACTAATCCGCAAAGTTTCTGTTGCATCTGAAAGTAGAAACTCGCCCGATTACAACGGTATGCGTACTTTTCCCCTAGGCCGTTCTAGTTATTCGTTTCGAGCATCAGAACTGCGAAAATGTTGAGTTTCTCAAGCGTTTCTTACCTACAAACTGCCATATCTCGCGAACGGATTGACCAATCCGCAAAATTTCTGTTGCATCTGAAAGTAGAAACTCGCCCGATTACAACGGTATGCGTACTTTTCCCCTAGGCCGTTCTGGTTATTCGTTTCGAGCATCAGAACTGTGAAGATTTTGAGTTTCTCAACCGTTTCTTACCTCCAAACTGCCATATCTCGCGAACTGATTGACCAATCCGCAAAACTTCTGTTGCATCTGAAAGTAGAAAGTCGCCCGATTACAACGGTATTCGTACTTTTCCCCTAGACCGTTCTAGTTATGCTTGTCGAGCATCAGAACTGCGAAAATGTTGAGTTTCTCAAGCGTTTCTTACCTCCAAACTGCCATATCTCGCGAACGGATTGACTAATCCGCAAAATTTCTGTTGCATCTGAAAGTAGAAACTCGCCCGATTACAACGGTATGCGTACTTTTCCCCTAGGCCGTTCTGGTTACTCGTTTCGAGCATCAGAACTGTGATAATTTTGAGTTTCTCAACCGTTTCTTACCTCCAAACTGCCATATCTCGCGAACTGATTGACCAATCCGCAAAACTTCTGTTGCATCTGAAAGTAGAAAGTCGCCCGATTACAACGGTATGCGTACTTTTCCACTAGTCCGTTCTAGTTATTCGTTTCGAGCATCAGAACTGCGAAAATTTTGAGTTTCTCAAGCGTTTCTTACCTCCAAACTGCCATATCTCGCGAACGGATTAACTAATCCGCAAAGTTTCTGTTGCATCTGAAAGTAGAAACTCGCCCGATTACAACGGTATGCGTACTTTTCCCCTAGACCGTTCTAGTTATGCTTGTCGTGCATCAGAACTGCGACAATTTTGAGTTTCTCAAGCGTTCCTTACCTCCAAACTGCCATATCTCGCGAACGGATTGACCAATCCGCAAAATTTCTGTTGCATCTGAAAGTAGAAACTCGCCCGATTACAACGGTATGCGTACTTTTCCCCTAGGCCGTTCTAGTTATTCGTTTCGAGCATCAGAACTGCGAAAATGTTGAGTTTCTCAAGCGCTTCTTTCCTACAAACTGCCATATCTCGCGAACGGATTGACCAATCCGCAAAATTTCTGTTGCATCTGAAAGTAGAAACTCTCCCGATTACAACGGTATGCGTACTTTTCCCCTAGGCCGTTGTAGTTATTCGCTTCGAGCATGAGAACTGCGAAAATTTTGGGTTTCTCAAGCGTTTCTTACCTACAAACTGCCATATCTCGCGAACGGATTGACCAATCCGCAAAATTTCTGTTGCATCTGAAAGTAGAAACTCGCCCGATTACAACGGTATGCGTACTTTTCCCCTAGGCCGTTCTGGTTATTCGTTTCGAGCATCAGAACTGTGAAGATTTTGAGTTTCTCAACCGTTTCTTACCTCCAAACTGCCATATCTCGCGAAATGATTGACCAGTCCGCAAAACTTCTGTTGCATCTGAAAGTAGAAAGTCGCCCGATTACAACGGTATTCGTACTTTTCCCCTAGACCGTTCTAGTTATGCTTGTCGAGCATCAGAACTGCGAAAATTTTGAGTTTCTCAAGCGCTTCTTACCTCCAAACTGCCATATCTCGCGAACGGATTGACCAATCCGCAAAATTTCTGTTGCATCTGAAAGTAGAAACTCGCCCGATTACAACGGTATGCGTACTTTTCCCCTAGGCCGTTGTAGTTATTCGCTTCGAGCATGAGAACTGCGAAAATTTGGGTTTCTCAAGCGTTGCTTACCTCCAAACTGCCATATCTCGCGAACGGATTGACCAATCCGCAAAATTTCTGTTGCATCTGAAAGTAGAAAGTCGCCCGATTACAACGGTATGCGTACTTTTCCCCTAGACCGTTCTAGTTATGCTTGTCGAGCATCAGAACTGCGAAAATTTTGAGTTTCTCAAGCGTTTCATACCTCCAAACTGCCATATCTCGCGAACGGATTGACTAATCCGCAAAATTTCTGTTGCATCTGAAAGTAGAAACTCGCCCGATTACAACGGTATGCGTACTTTTCCCCTAGGCCGTTCTGGTTACTCGTTTCGAGCATCAGAACTGTGATAATTTTGAGTTTCTCAACCGTTTCTTACCTCCAAACTGCCATATCTCGCGAACTGATTGACCAATCCGCAAAACTTCTGTTGCATCTGAAAGTAGAAAGTCGCCCGATTACAACGGTATGCGTACTTTTCCCCTAGTCCGTTCTAGTTATTCGTTTCGAGCATCAGAACTGCGAAAATGTTGAGTTTCTCAAGCGTTTCTTACCTACAAACTGCCATATCTCGCGAACGGATTGACCAATCCGCAAAATTTCTGTTGCATCTGAAAGTAGAAACTCGCCCGATTACAAGGGGATGCGTACTTTTCCCCTAGACCGTTCTAGTTATGCTTGTCGAGCATCATAACTGCGAAAATTTTGAGTTTCTCAAGCGTTTCTTACCTCCAAACTGCCATATCTCGCGAACGGATTAACTAATCCGCAAAGTTTCTATTGCATCTGAAAGTAGAAACTCGCCCGATTACAACGGTATGCGTACTTTTCCCCTAGGCCGTTGTAGTTATTCGCTTCGAGCATGAGAACTGCGAAAATTTTGGGTTTCTCAAGCGTTGCTTACCTCCAAACTGCCATATCTCGCGAACGGATTGACTAATCCGCAAAGTTTCTGTTGCATCTGAAAGTAGAAACTCGCCCGATTACAACGGTATGCGTACTTTTCCCCTAGGCCGTTCTAGTTATTCGTTTCGAGCATCAGAACTGCGAAAATGTTGAGTTTCTCAAGCGTTTCTTACCTACAAACTGCCATATCTCGCGAACGGATTGACCAATCCGCAAAATTTCTGTTGCATCTGAAAGTAGAAAGTCGCCCGATTACAACGGTATTCGTACTTTTCCCCTAGACCGTTCTAGTTATGCTTGTCGAGCATCAGAACTTCGAAAATTTTGAGTTTCTCAAGCGCTTCTTACCTCCAAACTGCCATATCTCGCGAACGGATTGACCAGTCCGCAAAATTTCTGTTGCATCTGAAAGTAGAAACTCGCCCGATTACAACGGTATGCGTACTTTTCCCCTAGGCCGTTCTAGTTATTCGTTTCGAGCATCAGAACTGCGAAAATGTTGAGTTTCTCAAGCGTTTCTTACCTACAAACTGCCATATCTCGCGAACGGATTGACCAATCCGCAAAATTTCTGTTGCATCTGAAAGTAGAAAGTCGCCCGATTACAACGGTATTCGTACTTTTCCCCTAGACCGTTCTAGTTATGCTTGTCGAGCATCAGAACTTCGAAAATTTTGAGTTTCTCAAGCGCTTCTTACCTCCAAACTGCCATATCTCGCGAACGGATTGACCAGTCCGCAAAATTTCTGTTGCATCTGAAAGTAGAAACTCGCCCGATTACAACGGTATGCGTACTTTTCCCCTAGGCCGTTGTAGTTATTCGCTTCGAGCATGAGAACTGCGAAAATTTGGGTTTCTCAAGCGTTGCTTACCTCCAAACTGCCATATCTCGCGAACGGATTGACCAATCCGCAAAATTTCTGTTTCATGTGAAAGTAGAAACTCGCCCGATTACAACGGTGTGCGTACTTTTCCCCTAGGCCGTTCTGGTTACTCGTTTCGAGCATCAGAACTGTGATAATTTTGAGTTTCTCAACCGTTTCTTACCTCCAAACTGCCATATCTCGCGAACGGATTGACCAATCCGCAAAATTTCTGTTGCATCTGAAAGTAGAAAGTCGCCCGATTACAACGGTATGCGTACTTTTCCCCTAGACCGTTCTAGTTATGCTTGTCGAGCATCAGAACTGCGAAAATTTTGAGTTTCTCAAGCGTTTCATACCTCCAAACTGCCATATCTCGCGAACGGATTGACTAATCCGCAAAATTTCTGTTGCATCTGAAAGTAGAAACTCGCCCGATTACAACGGTATGCGTTCTTTTCCCCTAGGCCGTTCTGGTTACTCGTTTCGAGCATCAGAACTGTGATAATTTTGAGTTTCTCAACCGTTTCTTACCTCCAAACTGCCATATCTCGCGAACTGATTGACCAATCCGCAAAACTTCTGTTGCATCTGAAAGTAGAAAGTCGCCCGATTACAACGGTATGCGTACTTTTCCCCTAGTCCGTTCTAGTTATTCGTTTCGAGCATCAGAACTGCGAAAATTTTGAGTTTCTCAAGCGTTTCTTACCTCCAAACTGCCATATCTCGCGAACGGATTGACCAATCCGCAAAATTTCTGTTGCATCTGAAAGTAGAAACTCGCCCGATTACAACGGTATGCGTACTTTTCCCCTAGGCCGTTCTAGTTATTCGTTTCGAGCATCAGAACTGCGAAAATGTTGAGTTTCTCAAGCGTTTCTTACCTACAAACTGCCATATCTCGCGAACGGATTGACCAGTCCGCAAAATTTCTGTTGCATCTGAAAGTAGAAACTCGCCCGATTACAAGGGGATGCGTACTTTTCGCCTAGACCGTTCTAGTTATGCTTGTCGAGCATCAGAACTGCGAAAATTTTGAGTTTCTCAAGCGTTTCTTACCTCCAAACTGCCATATCTCGCGAACGAATTAACTAATCCGCAAAGTTTCTGTTGCATCTGAAAGTAGAAACTCGCCCGATTACAACGGTATGCGTACTTTTCCCCTAGACCGTTCTAGTTATGCTTGTCGAGCATCAGAACTGCGACAATTTTGAGTTTCTCAAGCGTTTCTTACCTCCAAACTGCCATATCTCGCGAACGGATTGACCAATCCGCAAAATTTCTGTTGCATCTGAAAGTAGAAACTCGCCCGATTACAACGGTATGCGTACTTTTCCCCTAGGCCGTTCTAGTTATTCGTTTCGAGCATCAGAACTGCGAAAATGTTGAGTTTCTCAAGCGTTTCTTACCTACAAACTGCCATATCTCGCGAACGGATTGACCAATCCGCAAAATTTCTGTTGCATCTGAAAGTAGAAACTCGCCCGATTACAACGGTATGCGTACTTTTCCCCTAGGCCGTTCTGGTTATTCGTTTCGAGCATCAGAACTGTGAAGATTTTGAGTTTCTCAACCGTTTCTTACCTCCAAACAGCCATATCTCGCGAACTGATTGACCAATCCGCAAAACTTCTGTTGCATCTGAAAGTAGAAAGTCGCCCGATTACAACGGTATGCGTACTTTTCCCCTAGACCGTTCTAGTTATGCTTGTCGAGCATCAGAACTGCGAAAATTTTGAGTTTCTCAAGCGTTTCTTACCTCCAAACTGCCATATCTCGCGAACGGATTAACTAATCCGCAAAGTTTCTGTTGCATCTGAAAGTAGAAACTCGCCCGATTACAACGGTATGCGTACTTTTCCCCTAGACCGTTCTAGTTATGCTTGTCGAGCATCAGAACTGCGACAATTTTGAGTTTCTCAAGCGTTTCTTACCTCCAAACTGCCATATCTCGCGAACGGATTGACCAATCCGCAAAATTTCTGTTGCATCTGAATGTAGAAACTCGCCCGATTACAACGGTATGCGTACTTTTCCCCTAGGCCGTTCTAGTTATTCGTTTCGAGCATCAGAACTGCGAAAATGTTGAGTTTCTCAAGCGTTTCTTACCTACAAACTGCCATATCTCGCGAACGGATTGACCAATCCGCAAAATTTCTGTTTCATGTGAAAGTAGAAACTCGCCCGATTACAACGGTGTGCGTACTTTTCCCCTAGGCCGTTCTGGTTACTCGTTTCGAGCATCAGAACTGTGATAATTTTGAGTTTCTCAAGCGTATCTTACCTCCAAACTGCCATATCTCGCGAACGGATTGACCAATCCGCAAAATTTCTGTTGCATCTGAAAGTAGAAACTCGCACGATTACAACAGTGTGCGTACTTTTCCCCTAGGCCATTCTGGTTATTCGTTTCGAACATCAGAACTGTGATAATTTTGAGTTTCTCAACCGTTTCTTACCTCCAAACTGCCATATCTCGCGAACGGATTGACCAATCCGCAAAATTTCTGTTGCATCTGAAAGTAGATAGTCGCCCGATTACAACGGTATGCGTACTTGTCCCCTAGTCCGTTCTAGTTATTCGTTTCGAGCATCAGAACTGCGAAAACTTTGAGTTTCTCAAGCGTTTCTTACATCCAAACTGCCATATCTCGCGAACGGATTGACTAATCCGCAAAATTTCTGTTGCATCTGAAAGTAGAAACTCGCCCGATTACAACGGTATGCGTACTTTTCCCCTAGGCCGTTCTAGTTATTCGTTTCGAGCATCAGAACTGCGAAAATGTTGAGTTTCTCAAGCGTTTCTTACCTACAAACTGCCATATCTCGCGAACGGATTGACCAATCCGCAAAATTTCTGTTGCATCTGAAAGTAGAAACTCGCCCGATTACAGCGGTATGCGTACTTTTCCCCTAGACCGTCTAGTTACGCTTGTCGAGCATCAGAACTGCGAAAATTTTGAGTTTCTCAAGCGTTTCTTACCTCCAAACTGCCATATCTCGCGAACGGATTGACTAATCCGCAAAATTTCTGTTGCATCTGAAAGTAGAAACTCGCCCGATTACAACGGTATGCGTACTTTTCCCCTAGGCCGTTCTGGTTATTCGTTTCGAGCATCAGAACTGTGAAGATTTTGAGTTTCTCAACCGTTTCTTACCTCCAAACAGCCATATCTCGCGAACTGATTGACCAATCCGCAAAACTTCTGTTGCATCTGAAAGTAGAAAGTCGCCCGATTACAACGGTATGCGTACTTTTCCCCTAGACCGTTCTAGTTATGCTTGTCGAGCATCAGAACTGCGAAAATTTTGAGTTTCTCAAGCGTTTCTTACCTCCAAACTGCCATATCTCGCGAAAGGATTGAATAATCCGCAAAATTTCTGTTGCATCTGAAAGTAGAAACTCGCCCGATTACAACGGTATGCGTACTTTTCCCCTAGGCCATTCTGGTTATTCGTTTCGAACATCAGAACTGTGATAATTTTGAGTTTCTCAACCGTTTCTTACCTCCAAACTGCCATATCTCGCGAACGGATTGACCAATCCGCAAAATTTCTGTTGCATCTGAAAGTAGATAGTCGCCCGATTACAACGGTATGCGTACTTGTCCCCTAGTCCGTTCTAGTTATTCGTTTCGAGCATCAGAACTGCGAAAACTTTGAGTTTCTCAAGCGTTTCTTACATCCAAACTGCCATATCTCGCGAACGGATTGACTAATCCGCAAAATTTCTGTTGCATCTGAAAGTAGAAACTCGCCCGATTACAACGGTATGCGTACTTTTCCCCTAGGCCGTTCTAGTTATTCGTTTCGAGCATCAGAACTGCGAAAATGTTGAGTTTCTCAAGCGTTTCTTACCTACAAACTGCCATATCTCGCGAACGGATTGACCAATCCGCAAAATTTCTGTTGCATCTGAAAGTAGAAACTCGCCCGATTACAACGGTATGCGTACTTTTCCCCTAGATCGTTCTAGTTACGCTTGTCGAGCATCAGAACTGCGAAAATTTTGAGTTTCTCAAGCGTTTCTTACCTCCAAACTGCCATATCTCGCGAACGGATTGACTAATCCGCAAAATTTCTGTTGCATCTGAAAGTAGAAACTCGCCCGATTACAACGGTATGTGTACTTTTCCCCTAGGCCATTCTGGTTATTCGTTTCGAACATCAGAACTGTGATAATTTTGAGTTTCTCAACCGTTTCTTACCTCCAAACTGCCATATCTCGCGAACGGATTGACCAATCCGCAAAATTTCTGTTTCATGTGAAAGTAGAAACTCGCCCGATTACAACGGTGTGCGTACTTTTCCCCTAGGCCGTTCTGGTTACTCGTTTCGAGCATCAGAACTGTGATAATTTTGAGTTTCTCAAGCGTATCTTACCTCCAAACTGCCATATCTCGCGAACGGATTGACCAATCCGCAAAATTTCTGTTGCATCTGAAAGTAGAAACTCGCACGATTACAACAGTATGCGTACTTTTCCCCTAGGCCATTCTGGTTATTCGTTTCGAACATCAGAACTGTGATAATTTTGAGTTTCTCAACCGTTTCTTACCTCCAAACTGCCATATCTCGCGAACGGATTGACCAATCCGCAAAATTTCTGTTGCATCTGAAAGTAGATAGTCGCCCGATTACAACGGTATGCGTACTTGTCCCCTAGTCCGTTCTAGTTATTCGTTTCGAGCATCAGAACTGCGAAAACTTTGAGTTTCTCAAGCGTTTCTTACATCCAAACTGCCATATCTCGCGAACGGATTGACTAATCCGCAAAATTTCTGTTGCATCTGAAAGTAGAAACTCGCCCGATTACAACGGTATGCGTACTTTTCCCCTAGGCCGTTCTAGTTATTCGTTTCGAGCATCAGAACTGCGAAAATGTTGAGTTTCTCAAGCGTTTCTTACCTACAAACTGCCATATCTCGCGAACGGATTGACCAATCCGCAAAATTTCTGTTGCATCTGAAAGTAGAAACTCGCCCGATTACAGCGGTATGCGTACTTTTCCCCTAGACCGTCTAGTTACGCTTGTCGAGCATCAGAACTGCGAAAATTTTGAGTTTCTCAAGCGTTTCTTACCTCCAAACTGCCATATCTCGCGAACGGATTGACTAATCCGCAAAATTTCTGTTGCATCTGAAAGTAGAAACTCGCCCGATTACAACGGTATGCGTACTTTTCCCCTAGGCCGTTCTGGTTATTCGTTTCGAGCATCAGAACTGTGAAGATTTTGAGTTTCTCAACCGTTTCTTACCTCCAAACAGCCATATCTCGCGAACTGATTGACCAATCCGCAAAACTTCTGTTGCATCTGAAAGTAGAAAGTCGCCCGATTACAACGGTATGCGTACTTTTCCCCTAGACCGTTCTAGTTATGCTTGTCGAGCATCAGAACTGCGAAAATTTTGAGTTTCTCAAGCGTTTCTTACCTCCAAACTGCCATATCTCGCGAAAGGATTGAATAATCCGCAAAATTTCTGTTGCATCTGAAAGTAGAAACTCGCCCGATTACAACGGTATGCGTACTTTTCCCCTAGGCCATTCTGGTTATTCGTTTCGAACATCAGAACTGTGATAATTTTGAGTTTCTCAACCGTTTCTTACCTCCAAACTGCCATATCTCGCGAACGGATTGACCAATCCGCAAAATTTCTGTTGCATCTGAAAGTAGATAGTCGCCCGATTACAACGGTATGCGTACTTGTCCCCTAGTCCGTTCTAGTTATTCGTTTCGAGCATCAGAACTGCGAAAACTTTGAGTTTCTCAAGCGTTTCTTACATCCAAACTGCCATATCTCGCGAACGGATTGACTAATCCGCAAAATTTCTGTTGCATCTGAAAGTAGAAACTCGCCCGATTACAACGGTATGCGTACTTTTTCCCTAGGCCGTTCTAGTTATTCGTTTCGAGCATCAGAACTGCGAAAATGTTGAGTTTCTCAAGCGTTTCTTACCTACAAACTGCCATATCTCGCGAACGGATTGACCAATCCGCAAAATTTCTGTTGCATCTGAAAGTAGAAACTCGCCCGATTACAACGGTATGCGTACTTTTCCCCTAGATCGTTCTAGTTACGCTTGTCGAGCATCAGAACTGCGAAAATTTTGAGTTTCTCAAGCGTTTCTTACCTCCAAACTGCCATATCTCGCGAACGGATTGACTAATCCGCAAAATTTCTGTTGCATCTGAAAGTAGAAACTCGCCCGATTACAACGGTATGTGTACTTTTCCCCTAGGCCATTCTGGTTATTCGTTTCGAACATCAGAACTGTGATAATTTTGAGTTTCTCAACCGTTTCTTACCTCCAAACTGCCATATCTCGCGAACGGATTGACCAATCCGCAAAATTTCTGTGGCATCTGAAAGTAGAAACTCGCCCGATTACAACGGTATGCGTACTTTTCCCCTAGTACGTTCTAGTTATTCGTTTCGAGCATCAGAACTGCGAAAATTTTGAGTTTCTGAAGCGTTTCTTACCTCCAAACTGCCATATCTCGCGAACTGATTGACCAATCCGCAAAACTTCTGTTGCATCTGAAAGTAGAAAGTCGCCCGATTACAACGGTATGCGTACTTTTCCCCTAGGCCGTTCTAGTTATTCGTTTGAGCATCAGAACTGCGAAAATGTTGAGTTTCTCAAGCGTTTCTTACCTACAAACTGCCATATCTCGCGAACGGATTGACCAATCCGCAAAATTTCTGTTGCATCTGAAAGTAGAAACTCGCCCGATTACAAGGGGATGCGTACTTTTCCCCTAGACCGTTCTAGTTATGCTTGTCGAGCATCAGAACTGCGAAAATTTTGAGTTTCTCAAGCGTTTCTTACCTCCAAACTGCCATATCTCGCGAACGAATTAACTAATCCGCAAAGTTTCTGTTGCATCTGAAAGTAGAAACTCGCCCGATTACAACGGTATGCGTACTTTTCCCCTAGACCGTTCTAGTTATGCTTGTCGAGCATCAGAACTGCGACAATTTTGAGTTTCTCAAGCGTTTCTTACCTCCAAACTGCCATATCTCGCGAACGGATTGACCAATCCGCAAAATTTCTGTTGCATCTGAAAGTAGAAACTCGCCCGATTACAACGGTATGCGTACTTTTCCCCTAGGCCGTTCTAGTTATTCGTTTCGAGCATCAGAACTGCGAAAATGTTGAGTTTCTCAAGCGTTTCTTACCTACAAACTGCCATATCTCGCGAACGGATTGACCAATCCGCAAAATTTCTGTTGCATCTGAAAGTAGAAACTCGCCCGATTACAACGGTATGCGTACTTTTCCCCTAGGCCGTTCTGGTTATTCGTTTCGAGCATCAGAACTGTGAAGATTTTGAGTTTCTCAACCGTTTCTTACCTCCAAACAGCCATATCTCGCGAACTGATTGACCAATCCGCAAAACTTCTGTTGCATCTGAAAGTAGAAAGTCGCCCGATTACAACGGTATGCGTACTTTTCCCCTAGACCGTTCTAGTTATGCTTGTCGAGCATCAGAACTGCGAAAATTTTGAGTTTCTCAAGCGTTTCTTACCTCCAAACTGCCATATCTCGCGAACGGATTAACTAATCCGCAAAGTTTCTGTTGCATCTGAAAGTAGAAACTCGCCCGATTACAACGGTATGCGTACTTTTCCCCTAGACCGTTCTAGTTATGCTTGTCGAGCATCAGAACTGCGACAATTTTGAGTTTCTCAAGCGTTTCTTACCTCCAAACTGCCATATCTCGCGAACGGATTGACCAATCCGCAAAATTTCTGTTGCATCTGAATGTAGAAACTCGCCCGATTACAACGGTATGCGTACTTTTCCCCTAGGCCGTTCTAGTTATTCGTTTCGAGCATCAGAACTGCGAAAATGTTGAGTTTCTCAAGCGTTTCTTACCTACAAACTGCCATATCTCGCGAACGGATTGACCAATCCGCAAAATTTCTGTTTCATGTGAAAGTAGAAACTCGCCCGATTACAACGGTGTGCGTACTTTTCCCCTAGGCCGTTCTGGTTACTCGTTTCGAGCATCAGAACTGTGATAATTTTGAGTTTCTCAAGCGTATCTTACCTCCAAACTGCCATATCTCGCGAACGGATTGACCAATCCGCAAAATTTCTGTTGCATCTGAAAGTAGAAACTCGCACGATTACAACAGTATGCGTACTTTTCCCCTAGGCCATTCTGGTTATTCGTTTCGAACATCAGAACTGTGATAATTTTGAGTTTCTCAACCGTTTCTTACCTCCAAACTGCCATATCTCGCGAACGGATTGACCAATCCGCAAAATTTCTGTTGCATCTGAAAGTAGATAGTCGCCCGATTACAACGGTATGCGTACTTGTCCCCTAGTCCGTTCTAGTTATTCGTTTCGAGCATCAGAACTGCGAAAACTTTGAGTTTCTCAAGCGTTTCTTACATCCAAACTGCCATATCTCGCGAACGGATTGACTAATCCGCAAAATTTCTGTTGCATCTGAAAGTAGAAACTCGCCCGATTACAACGGTATGCGTACTTTTCCCCTAGGCCGTTCTAGTTATTCGTTTCGAGCATCAGAACTGCGAAAATGTTGAGTTTCTCAAGCGTTTCTTACCTACAAACTGCCATATCTCGCGAACGGATTGACCAATCCGCAAAATTTCTGTTGCATCTGAAAGTAGAAACTCGCCCGATTACAGCGGTATGCGTACTTTTCCCCTAGACCGTCTAGTTACGCTTGTCGAGCATCAGAACTGCGAAAATTTTGAGTTTCTCAAGCGTTTCTTACCTCCAAACTGCCATATCTCGCGAACGGATTGACTAATCCGCAAAATTTCTGTTGCATCTGAAAGTAGAAACTCGCCCGATTACAACGGTATGCGTACTTTTCCCCTAGGCCGTTCTGGTTATTCGTTTCGAGCATCAGAACTGTGAAGATTTTGAGTTTCTCAACCGTTTCTTACCTCCAAACAGCCATATCTCGCGAACTGATTGACCAATCCGCAAAACTTCTGTTGCATCTGAAAGTAGAAAGTCGCCCGATTACAACGGTATGCGTACTTTTCCCCTAGACCGTTCTAGTTATGCTTGTCGAGCATCAGAACTGCGAAAATTTTGAGTTTCTCAAGCGTTTCTTACCTCCAAACTGCCATATCTCGCGAAAGGATTGAATAATCCGCAAAATTTCTGTTGCATCTGAAAGTAGAAACTCGCCCGATTACAACGGTATGCGTACTTTTCCCCTAGGCCATTCTGGTTATTCGTTTCGAACATCAGAACTGTGATAATTTTGAGTTTCTCAACCGTTTCTTACCTCCAAACTGCCATATCTCGCGAACGGATTGACCAATCCGCAAAATTTCTGTTGCATCTGAAAGTAGATAGTCGCCCGATTACAACGGTATGCGTACTTGTCCCCTAGTCCGTTCTAGTTATTCGTTTCGAGCATCAGAACTGCGAAAACTTTGAGTTTCTCAAGCGTTTCTTACATCCAAACTGCCATATCTCGCGAACGGATTGACTAATCCGCAAAATTTCTGTTGCATCTGAAAGTAGAAACTCGCCCGATTACAACGGTATGCGTACTTTTCCCCTAGGCCGTTCTAGTTATTCGTTTCGAGCATCAGAACTGCGAAAATGTTGAGTTTCTCAAGCGTTTCTTACCTACAAACTGCCATATCTCGCGAACGGATTGACCAATCCGCAAAATTTCTGTTGCATCTGAAAGTAGAAACTCGCCCGATTACAACGGTATGCGTACTTTTCCCCTAGATCGTTCTAGTTACGCTTGTCGAGCATCAGAACTGCGAAAATTTTGAGTTTCTCAAGCGTTTCTTACCTCCAAACTGCCATATCTCGCGAACGGATTGACTAATCCGCAAAATTTCTGTTGCATCTGAAAGTAGAAACTCGCCCGATTACAACGGTATGTGTACTTTTCCCCTAGGCCATTCTGGTTATTCGTTTCGAACATCAGAACTGTGATAATTTTGAGTTTCTCAACCGTTTCTTACCTCCAAACTGCCATATCTCGCGAACGGATTGACCAATCCGCAAAATTTCTGTGGCATCTGAAAGTAGAAACTCGCCCGATTACAACGGTATGCGTACTTTTCCCCTAGTACGTTCTAGTTATTCGTTTCGAGCATCAGAACTGCGAAAATTTTGAGTTTCTGAAGCGTTTCTTACCTCCAAACTGCCATATCTCGCGAACTGATTGACCAATCCGCAAAACTTCTGTTGCATCTGAAAGTAGAAAGTCGCCCGATTACAACGGTATGCGTACTTTTCCCCTAGGCCGTTCTAGTTATTCGTTTGAGCATCAGAACTGCGAAAATGTTGAGTTTCTCAAGCGTTTCTTACCTACAAACTGCCATATCTCGCGAACGGATTGACCAATCCGCAAAATTTCTGTTGCATCTGAAAGTAGAAACTCGCCCGATTACAAGGGGATGCGTACTTTTCCCCTAGACCGTTCTAGTTATGCTTGTCGAGCATCAGAACTGCGAAAATTTTGAGTTTCTCAAGCGTTTCTTACCTCCAAACTGCCATATCTCGCGAACGGATTAACTAATCCGCAAAGTTTCTGTTGCATCTGAAAGTAGAAACTCGCCCGATTACAACGGTATGCGTACTTTTCCCCTAGACCGTTCTAGTTATGCTTGTCGAGCATCAGAACTGCGACAATTTTGAGTTTCTCAAGCGTTCCTTACCTCCAAACTGCCATATCTCGCGAACGGATTGACCAATCCGCAAAATTTCTGTTGCATCTGAAAGTAGAAACTCGCCCGATTACAACGGTATGCGTGCTTTTCCCCTAGGCCGTTCTAGTTATTCGTTTCGAGCATCAGAACTGCGAAAATGTTGAGTTTCTCAAGCGCTTCTTACCTACAAACTGCCATATCTCGCGAACGGATTGACCAATCCGCAAAATTTCTGTTGCATCTGAAAGTAGAAACTCTCCCGATTACAACGGTATGCGTACTTTTCCCCTAGGCCGTTGTAGTTATTCGCTTCGAGCATGAGAACTGCGAAAATTTTGGGTTTCTCAAGCGTTGCTTACCTCCAAACTGCCATATCTCGCGAACGGATTGACTAATCCGCAAAGTTTCTGTTGCATCTGAAAGTAGAAACTCGCCCGATTACAACGGTATGCGTACTTTTCCCCTAGACCGTTCTAGTTATGCTTGTCGAGCATCAGAACTGCGACAATTTTGAGTTTCTCAAGCGTTTCATACCTCCAAACTGCCATATCTCGCGAACGGATTGACTAATCCGCAAAATTTCTGTTGCATCTGAAAGTAGAAACTCGCCCGATTACAACGGTATGCGTACTTTTCCCCTAGGCCGTTCTGGTTACTCGTTTCGAGCATCAGAACTGTGATAATTTTGAGTTTCTCAACCGTTTCTTACCTCCAAACTGCCATATCTCGCGAACTGATTGACCAATCCGCAAAACTTCTGTTGCATCTGAAAGTAGAAAGTCGCCCGATTACAACGGTATGCGTACTTTTCCCCTAGTCCGTTCTAGTTATTCGTTTCGAGCATCAGAACTGCGAAAATTTTGAGTTTCTCAAGCGTTTCTTACCTCCAAACTGCCATATCTCGCGAACGGATTGACCAATCCGCAAAATTTCTGTTGCATCTGAAAGTAGAAACTCGCCCGATTACAACGGTATGCGTACTTTTCCCCTAGGCCGTTCTAGTTATTCGTTTCGAGCATCAGAACTGCGAAAATGTTGAGTTTCTCAAGCGTTTCTTACCTACAAACTGCCATATCTCGCGAACGGATTGACCAATCCGCAAAATTTCTGTTGCATCTGAAAGTAGAAACTCGCCCGATTACAAGGGGATGCGTACTTTTCCCCTAGACCGTTCTAGTTATGCTTGTCGAGCATCAGAACTGCGAAAATTTTGAGTTTCTCAAGCGTTTCTTACCTCCAAACTGCCATATCTCGCGAACGGATTAACTAATCCGCAAAGTTTCTGTTGCATCTGAAAGTAGAAACTCGCCCGATTACAACGGTATGCGTACTTTTCCCCTAGACCGTTCTAGTTATGCTTGTCGAGCATCAGAACTGCGACAATTTTGAGTTTCTCAAGCGTTTCTTACCTCCAAACTGCCATATCTCGCGAACGGATTGACCAATCCGCAAAATTTCTGTTGCATCTGAAAGTAGAAACTCGCCCGATTACAACGGTATGCGTACTTTTCCCCTAGGCCGTTCTAGTTATTCGTTTCGAGCATCAGAACTGCGAAAATGTTGAGTTTCTCAAGCGTTTCTTACCTACAAACTGCCATATCTCGCGAACGGATTGACCAATCCGCAAAATTTCTGTTGCATCTGAAAGTAGAAACTCGCCCGATTACAACGGTATGCGTACTTTTCCCCTAGGCCGTTCTGGTTATTCGTTTCGAGCATCAGAACTGTGAAGATTTTGAGTTTCTCAACCGTTGCTTACCTCCAAACAGCCATATCTCGCGAACTGATTGACCAATCCGCAAAACTTCTGTTGCATCTGAAAGTAGAAAGTCGCCCGATTACAACGGTATGCGTACTTTTCCCCTAGACCGTTCTAGTTATGCTTGTCGAGCATCAGAACTGCGAAAATTTTGAGTTTCTCAAGCGTTTCTTACCTCCAAACTGCCATATCTCGCGAAAGGATTGAATAATCCGCAAAATTTCTGTTGCATCTGAAAGTAGAAACTCGCCCGATTACAACGGTATGCGTACTTTTCCCCTAGGCCATTCTGGTTATTCGTTTCGAACATCAGAACTGTGATAATTTTGAGTTTCTCAACCGTTTCTTACCTCCAAACTGCCATATCTCGCGAACGGATTGACCAATCCGCAAAATTTCTGTTGCATCTGAAAGTAGATAGTCGCCCGATTACAACGGTATGCGTACTTGTCCCCTAGTCCGTTCTAGATATTCGTTTCGAGCATCAGAACTGCGAAAACTTTGAGTTTCTCAAGCGTTTCTTACATCCAAACTGCCATATCTCGCGAACGGATTGACTAATCCGCAAAATTTCTGTTGCATCTGAAAGTAGAAACTCGCCCGATTACAACGGTATGCGTACTTTTCCCCTAGGCCGTTGTAGTTATTCGCTTCGAGCATGAGAACTGCGAAAATTTGGGTTTCTCAAGCGTTGCTTACCTCCAAACTGCCATATCTCGCGAACGGATTGACCAATCCGCAAAATTTCTGTTTCATGTGAAAGTAGAAACTCGCCCGATTACAACGGTGTGCGTACTTTTCCCCTAGGCCGTTCTGGTTACTCGTTTCGAGCATCAGAACTGTGATAATTTTGAGTTTCTCAACCGTTTCTTACCTCCAAACTGCCATATCTCGCGAACGGATTGACCAATCCGCAAAATTTCTGTTGCATCTGAAAGTAGAAAGTCGCCCGATTACAACGGTATGCGTACTTTTCCCCTAGTCCGTTCTAGTTATTCGTTTCGAGCATCAGAACTGCGAAAATTTTGAGTTTCTCAAGCGTTTCTTACCTCCAAACTGCCATATCTCGCGAACGGATTGACCAATCCGCAAAATTTCTGTTGCATCTGAAAGTAGAAACTCGCCCGATTACAACGGTATGCGTACTTTTCCCCTAGGCCGTTCTAGTTATTCGTTTCGAGCATCAGAACTGCGAAAATGTTGAGTTTCTCAAGCGTTTCTTACCTACAAACTGCCATATCTCGCGAACGGATTGACCAATCCGCAAAATTTCTGTTGCATCTGAAAGTAGAAACTCGCCCGATTGCAAGGGGTGCGTACTTTTCCCCTAGACCGTTCTAGTTATGCTTGTCGAGCATCAGAACTGCGAAAATTTTGAGTTTCTCAAGCGTTTCTTACCTCCAAACTGCCATATCTCGCGAACGGATTAACTAATCCGCAAAGTTTCTGTTGCATCTGAAAGTAGAAACTCGCCCGATTACAACGGTATGCGTACTTTTCCCCTAGACCGTTCTAGTTATGCTTGTCGAGCATCAGAACTGCGACAATTTTGAGTTTCTCAAGCGTTTCTTACCTCCAAACTGCCATATCTCGCGAACGGATTGACCAATCCGCAAAATTTCTGTTGCATCTGAATGTAGAAACTCGCCCGATTACAACGGTATGCGTACTTTTCCCCTAGGCCGTTCTAGTTATTCTTTTCGAGCATCAGAACTGCGAAAATGTTGAGTTTCTCAAGCGTTTCTTACCTACAAACTGCCATATCTCGCGAACGGATTGACCAATCCGCAAAATTTCTGTTGCATCTGAAAGTAGAAACTCGCCCGATTACAACGGTATGCGTACTTTTCCCCTAGGCCGTTCTGGTTATTCGTTTCGAGCATCAGAACTGTGAAGATTTTGAGTTTCTCAACCGTTTCTTACATCCAAACAGCCATATCTCGCGAACTGATTGACCAATCCGCAAAACTTCTGTTGCATCTGAAAGTAGAAAGTCGCCCGATTACAACGGTATGCGTACTTTTCCCCTAGACCGTTCTAGTTATGCTTGTCGAGCATCAGAACTGCGAAAATTTTGAGTTTCTCAAGCGTTTCTTACCTCCAAACTGCCATATCTCGCGAAAGGATTGAATAATCCGCAAAATTTCTGTTGCATCTGAAAGTAGAAACTCGCCCGATTACAACGGTATGCGTACTTTTCCCCTAGGCCATTCTGGTTATTCGTTTCGAACATCAGAACTGTGATAATTTTGAGTTTCTCAACCGTTTCTTACCTCCAAACTGCCATATCTCGCGAACGGATTGACCAATCCGCAAAATTTCTGTTGCATCTGAAAGTAGATAGTCGCCCGATTACAACGGTATGCGTACTTGTCCCCTAGTCCGTTCTAGTTATTCGTTTCGAGCATCAGAACTGCGAAAACTTTGAGTTTCTCAAGCGTTTCTTACATCCAAACTGCCATATCTCGCGAACGGATTGACTAATCCGCAAAATTTCTGTTGCATCTGAAAGTAGAAACTCGCCCGATTACAACGGTATGCGTACTTTTCCCCTAGGCCGTTCTAGTTATTCGTTTCGAGCATCAGAACTGCGAAAATGTTGAGTTTCTCAAGCGTTTCTTACCTACAAACTGCCATATCTCGCGAACGGATTGACCAATCCGCAAAATTTCTGTTGCATCTGAAAGTAGAAACTCGCCCGATTACAACGGTATGCGTACTTTTCCCCTAGACCGTTCTAGTTACGCTTGTCGAGCATCAGAACTGCGAAAATTTTGAGTTTCTCAAGCGTTTCTTACCTCCAAACTGCCATATCTCGCGAACGGATTGACTAATCCGCAAAATTTCTGTTGCATCTGAAAGTAGAAACTCGCCCGATTACAACGGTATGTGTACTTTTCCCCTAGGCCATTCTGGTTATTCGTTTCGAACATCAGAACTGTGATAATTTTGAGTTTCTCAACCGTTTCTTACCTCCAAACTGCCATATCTCGCGAACGGATTGACCAATCCGCAAAATTTCTGTTGCATCTGAAAGTAGAAACTCGCCCGATTACAACGGTATGCGTACTTTTCCCCTAGTACGTTCTAGTTATTCGTTTCGAGCATCAGAACTGCGAAAATTTTGAGTTTCTGAAGCGTTTCTTACCTCCAAACTGCCATATCTCGCGAACGGATTGACTAATCCGCAAAATTTCTGTTGCATCTGAAAGTAGAAACTCGCCCGATTACAACGGTATGCGTACTTTTCCCCTAGGCCGTTCTAGTTATTCGTTTCGAGCATCAGAACTGCGAAAATTTTGAGTTTCTCAAGCGTCTCTTACCTCCAAACTCCCATATCTCGCGAACGGATTGACCAATCCGCAAAATTTCTGTTGCATCTGAAAGTAGAAACTCGCCCGACTACAATGGTATGCGTACTTTTCCCCTAGGCCATTCTGGTTATTCGTTTCGAACATCAGAACTGTGATAATTTTGAGTTTCTCAACCGTTTCTTACCTCCAAACTGCCATATCTCGCGAACGGATTGACCAATCCGCAAAATTTCTGTTGCATCTGAATGTAGAAACTCGCCCGATTACAACGGTATGCGTACTTTTCCCCTAGTACGTTCTAGTTATTCGTTTCGAGCATCAGAACTGCGAAAATTTTGAGTTTCTGAAGCGTTTCTTACCTCCAAACTGCCATATCTCGCGAACGGATTGACTAATCCGCAAAATTTCTGTTGCATCTGAATGTAGAAACTCGCCCGATTACAACGGTATGCGTACTTTTCCCCTAGGCCGTTCTAGTTATTCGTTTCGAGCATCAGAACTGCGAAAATTTTGAGTTTCTCAAGCGTTTCTTACCTCCAAACTGCCATATCTCGCGAACGGATTGACCAATCCGCAAAATTTCTGTTGCATCTGAAAGTAAAAATTCGCCCGATTACAACGGTATGCGTACTTTTCCCCTAGGCCGTTCTAGTTATTCGTTTCGAATATCAGAACTGCGAAAATTTTGAGTTTCTCAAGCGTTTCTTACCTCCAAACTGCCATATCTCGCGAACGGATTGACTAATCCGCAAAATTTCTGTTGCATCTGAAAGTAGAAACTCGCCCGATTACAACGGTGTGCGTACTTTTCCCCTAGGCCGTTCTAGTTATTCGTTTCGAGCATCAGAACTGCGAAAATGTTGAGTTTCTCAAGCGTTTCTTACCTACAAACTGCCATATCTCTCGAACGGATTGACCAATCCGCAAAATTTCTGTTGCATCTGAAAGTAGAAACTCGCCCGATTACAACGGTATGCGTACTTTTCCCCTAGACCGTTCTAGTTATGCTTGTCGAGCATCAGAACTGCGAAAATTTTGAGTTTCTCAAGCGTTTCTTACCTCCAAACTGCCATATCTCGCGAACGGATTGACTAATCCGCAAAATTTCTGTTGCATCTGAAAGTAGAAACTCGCCCGATTACAACGGTATGCGTACTTTTCCCCTAGGCCATTCTGGTTATTCGTTTCGAACATCAGAACTGTGATAATTTTGAGTTTCTCAACCGTTTCTTACCTCCAAACTGCCATATCTCGCGAACGGATTGACCAATCCGCAAAACTTCTGTTGCATCTGAAAGTAGAAAGTCGCCCGATTACAACGGTATGCGTACTTTTCCTCTAGTCCGTTCTAGTTATTCGTTTCGAGCATCAGAACTGCGAAAATTTTGAGTTTCTCAACCGTTTCTTACCTCCAAACTGCCATATCTCGCGAACGGACTGACCAATCCGCAAAATTTCTGTTGCATCTGAAAGTAGAAACTCGCCCGATTACAACGGTATGCGTACTTTTCCCCTAGACCGTTCTAGTTATGCTTGTCGAGCATCAGAACTGCGAAAATTTTGAGTTTCTCAAGCGTTTCTTACATCCAAACTGCCATATCTCGCGAAAGGATTGACTAATCCGCAAAATTTCTGTTGCATCTGAAAGTAGAAACTCGCCCGATTACAACGGTATGCGTACTTTTCCCCTAGGCCATTCTGGTTATTCGTTTCGAACATCAGAACTGTGATAATTTTGAGTTTCTCAACCGTTTCTTACCTCCAAACTGCCATATATCGCGAACGGATTGACCAATCCGCAAAATTTCTGTTGCATCTGAAAGTAGAAAGTCGCCCGATTACAACGGTATGCGTACTTGTCCCCTAGTCCGTTCTAGTTATTAGTTTCGAGCATCAGAACTGCGAAAATGTTGAGTTTCTCAAGCGTTTCTTACCTACAAACTGCCATATCTCGCGAACGGATTGACCAATCCGCAAAATTTCTGTTGCATCTGAAAGTAGAAACTCGCCCGATTACAACGGTATGCGTACTTTTCCCCTAGACCGTTCTAGTTATGCTTGTCGAGCATCAGAACTGCGAAAATTTTGAGTTTCTCAAGCGTTTCTTACCTCCAAACTGCCATATCTCGCGAACGGATTGACTAATCCGCAAAATTTCTGTTGCATCTGAAAGTAGAAACTCGCCCGATTACAACGGTATGTGTACTTTTCCCCTAGGCCATTCTGGTTATTCGTTTCGAACATCAGAACTGTGATAATTTTGAGTTTCTCAACCGTTTCTTACCTCCAAACTGCCATATCTCGCGAACGGATTGACCAATCCGCAAAATTTCTGTTGCATCTGAAAGTAGAAACTCGCCCGATTACAACGGTATGCGTACTTTTCCCCTAGGCCGTTCTAGTTATGCTTGTCGAGCATCAGAACTGCGAAAATTTTGAGTTTCTCAAGCGTTTCTTACCTCCAAACTGCCATATCTCGCGAACGGATTGACTAATCCGCAAAATTTCTGTTGCATCTGAAAGTAGAAACTCGCCCGATTACAACGGTATGCGTACTTTTCCCCTAGGCCATTCTGGTTATTCGTTTCGAACATCAGAACTGTGATAATTTTGAGTTTCTCAACCGTTTCTTACCTCCAAACTGCCATATCTCGCGAACGGATTGACCAATCCGCAAAACTTCTGTTGCATCTGAAAGTAGAAAGTCGCCCGATTACAACGGTATGCGTACTTTTCCTCTAGTCCGTTCTAGTTATTCGTTTCGAGCATCAGAACTGCGAAAATTTTGAGTTTCTCAACCGTTTCTTACCTCCAAACTGCCATATCTCGCGAACGGACTGACCAATCCGCAAAATTTCTGTTGCATCTGAAAGTAGAAACTCGCCCGATTACAACGGTATGCGTACTTTTCCCCTAGACCGTTCTAGTTATGCTTGTCGAGCATCAGAACTGCGAAAATTTTGAGTTTCTCAAGCGTTTCTTACATCCAAACTGCCATATCTCGCGAAAGGATTGACTAATCCGCAAAATTTCTGTTGCATCTGAAAGTAGAAACTCGCCCGATTACAACGGTATGCGTACTTTTCCCCTAGGCCATTCTGGTTATTCGTTTCGAACATCAGAACTGTGATAATTTTGAGTTTCTCAACCGTTTCTTACCTCCAAACTGCCATATCTCGCGAACGGATTGACCAATCCGCAAAATTTCTGTTGCATCTGAAAGTAGAAAGTCGCCCGATTAGAACGGTATGCGTACTTGTCCCCTAGTCCGTTCTAGTTATTAGTTTCGAGCATCAGAACTGCGAAAATGTTGAGTTTCTCAAGCGTTTCTTACCTACAAACTGCCATATCTCGCGAACGGATTGACCAATCCGCAAAATTTCTGTTGCATCTGAAAGTAGAAACTCGCCCGATTACAACGGTATGCGTACTTTTCCCCTAGACCGTTCTAGTTATGCTTGTCGAGCATCAGAACTGCGAAAATTTTGAGTTTCTCAAGCGTTTCTTACCTCCAAACTGCCATATCTCGCGAACGGATTGACTAATCCGCAAAATTTCTGTTGCATCTGAAAGTAGAAACTCGCCCGATTACAACGGTATGTGTACTTTTCCCCTAGGCCATTCTGGTTATTCGTTTCGAACATCAGAACTGTGATAATTTTGAGTTTCTCAACCGTTTCTTACCTCCAAACTGCCATATCTCGCGAACGGATTGACCAATCCGCAAAATTTCTGTTGCATCTGAAAGTAGAAACTCGCCCGATTACAACGGTATGCGTACTTTTCCCCTAGTACGTTCTAGTTATTCGTTTCGAGCATCAGAACTGCGAAAATTTTGAGTTTCTGAAGCGTTTCTTACCTCCAAACTGCCATATCTCGCGAACGGATTGACTAATCCGCAAAATTTCTGTTGCATCTGAAAGTAGAAACTCGCCCGATTACAACGGTATGCGTACTTTTCCCCTAGGCCGTTCTAGTTATTCGTTTCGAGCATCAGAACTGCGAAAATTTTGAGTTTCTCAAGCGTCTCTTACCTCCAAACTCCCATATCTCGCGAACGGATTGACCAATCCGCAAAATTTCTGTTGCATCTGAAAGTAGAAACTCGCCCGATTACAATGGTATGCGTACTTTTCCCCTAGGCCGTTCTAGTTATTCGTTTCGAGCATCAGAACTGCGAAAATTTTGAGTTTCTCAAGCGTTTCTTACCTCCAAACTGCCATATCTCGCGAACGGATTGACTAATCCGCAAAATTTCTGTTGCATCTGAAAGTAGAAACTCGCCCGATTACAACGGTATGCGTACTTTTCCCCTAGGACGTTCTAGTTATTCGTTTCGAGCATCAGAACTGCGAAAATGTTGAGTTTCTCAAGCGTTTCTTACCTACAAACTGCCATATCTCGCGAACGGATCGACCAATCCGCAAAATTTCTGTTGCATCTGAAAGTAGAAACTCGCCCGATTACAACGGTATGCATACTTTCCCCCCAGACCGTTCTAGTTATGCTTGTCGAGCATCAGAACTGCGAAAATTTTGAGTTTCTCAAGCGTTTCTTACCTCCAAACTGCCATATCTCGCGAACGGATTGACTAATCCGCAAAATTTCTGTTGCATCTGAAAGTAGAAACTCGCCCGATTACAACGGTGTGCGTACTTTTCCCCTAGGCCGTTCTAGTTATTCGTTTCGAGCATCAGAACTGCGAAAATGTTGAGTTTCTCAAGCGTTTCTTACCTCCAAACTGCCATATCTCGCGAACGGATTGACCAATCCGCAAAATTTCTGTTGCATCTGAAAGTAGAAACTCGCCCGATTACAACGGTATGCGTACTTTTCCCCTAGTCCGTTCTAGTTATTCGTTTCGAGCATCAGAACTGCGAAAATTTTGAGTTTCTCAAGCGTTTCTTACCTCCAAACTGCCATATCTCGCGAACGGATTGTCTAATCCGCAAAATTTCTGTTGCATCTGAAAGTAGAAACTCGCCCGATTACAACGGTATGCGTACTTTTCCCCTAGGCCGTTCTAGTTATTCGTTTCGAGCATCAGAACTGCGAAAATTTTGAGTTTCTCAAGCGTTTCTTACATCCAAACTGCCATATCTCGCGAACGGATTGACTAATCCGCAAAATTTCTGTTGCATCTGAAAGTAGAAACTCGCCCGATTACAACGGTATGTGTACTTTTCCCCTAGGCCATTCTGGTTATTCGTTTCGAACATCAGAACTGTGATAATTTTGAGTTTCTCAACCGTTTCTTACCTCCAAACTGCCATATCTCGCGAACGGATTGACCAATCCGCAAAATTTCTGTTGCATCTGAAAGTAGAAACTCGCCCGATTACAACGGTATGCGTACTTTTCCCCTAGGCCGTTCTAGTTATGCTTGTCGAGCATCAGAACTGCGAAAATTTTGAGTTTCTCAAGCGTTTCTTACCTCCAAACTGCCATATCTCGCGAACGGATTGACTAATCCGCAAAATTTCTGTTGCATCTGAAAGTAGAAACTCGCCCGATTACAACGGTATGCGTACTTTTCCCCTAGGCCATTCTGGTTATTCGTTTCGAACATCAGAACTGTGATAATTTTGAGTTTCTCAACCGTTTCTTACCTCCAAACTGCCATATCTCGCGAACGGATTGACCAATCCGCAAAACTTCTGTTGCATCTGAAAGTAGAAAGTCGCCCGATTACAACGGTATGCGTACTTTTCCTCTAGTCCGTTCTAGTTATTCGTTTCGAGCATCAGAACTGCGAAAATTTTGAGTTTCTCAACCGTTTCTTACCTCCAAACTGCCATATCTCGCGAACGGACTGACCAATCCGCAAACTTTCTGTTGCATCTGAAAGTAGAAACTCGCCCGATTACAACGGTATGCGTACTTTTCCCCTAGACCGTTCTAGTTATGCTTGTCGAGCATCAGAACTGCGAAAATTTTGAGTTTCTCAAGCGTTTCTTACATCCAAACTGCCATATCTCGCGAAAGGATTGACTAATCCGCAAAATTTCTGTTGCATCTGAAAGTAGAAACTCGCCCGATTACAACGGTATGCGTACTTTTCCCCTAGGCCATTCTGGTTATTCGTTTCGAACATCAGAACTGTGATAATTTTGAGTTTCTCAACCGTTTCTTACCTCCAAACTGCCATATCTCGCGAACGGATTGACCAATCCGCAAAATTTCTGTTGCATCTGAAAGTAGAAAGTCGCCCGATTACAACGGTATGCGTACTTGTCCCCTCGTCCGTTCTAGTTATTAGTTTCGAGCATCAGAACTGCGAAAATGTTGAGTTTCTCAAGCGTTTCTTACCTACAAACTGCCATATCTCGCGAACGGATTGACCAATCCGCAAAATTTCTGTTGCATCTGAAAGTAGAAACTCGCCCGATTACAACGGTATGCGTACTTTTCCCCTAGACCGTTCTAGTTATGCTTGTCGAGCATCAGAACTGCGAAAATTTTGAGTTTCTCAAGCGTTTCTTACCTCCAAACTGCCATATCTCGCGAACGGATTGACTAATCCGCAAAATTTCTGTTGCATCTGAAAGTAGAAACTCGCCCGATTACAACGGTATGTGTACTTTTCCCCTAGGCCATTCTGGTTATTCGTTTCGAACATCAGAACTGTGATAATTTTGAGTTTCTCAACCGTTTCTTACCTCCAAACTGCCATATCTCGCGAACGGATTGACCAACCCGCAAAATTTCTGTTGCATCTGAAAGTAGAAACTCGCCCGATTACAACGGTATGTGTACTTTTCCCCTAGGCCATTCTGGTTATTCGTTTCGAACATCAGAACTGTGATAATTTTGAGTTTCTCAACCGTTTCTTACCTCCAAACTGCCATATCTCGCGAACGGATTGACTAATCCGCAAAATTTCTGTTGCATCTGAAAGTAGAAACTCGCCCGATTACAACGGTATGTGTACTTTTCCCCTAGGCCATTCTGGTTATTCGTTTCGAACATCAGAACTGTGATAATTTTGAGTTTCTCAACCGTTTCTTACCTCCAAACTGCCATATCTCGCGAACGGATTGACCAATCCGCAAAATTTCTGTTGCATCTGAAAGTAGAAACTCGCCCGATTACAACGGTATGCGTACTTTTCCCCTAGTACGTTCTAGTTATTCGTTTCGAGCATCAGAACTGCGAAAATTTTGAGTTTCTGAAGCGTTTCTTACCTCCAAACTGCCATATCTCGCGAACGGATTGACTAATCCGCAAAATTTCTGTTGCATCTGAAAGTAGAAACTCGCCCGATTACAACGGTATGCGTACTTTTCCCCTAGGCCGTTCTAGTTATTCGTTTCGAGCATCAGAACTGCGAAAATTTTGAGTTTCTCAAGCGTCTCTTACCTCCAAACTCCCATATCTCGCGAACGGATTGACCAATCCGCAAAATTTCTGTTGCATCTGAAAGTAGAAACTCGCCCGATTACAATGGTATGCGTACTTTTCCCCTAGGCCGTTCTAGTTATTCGTTTCGAGCATCAGAACTGCGAAAATTTTGAGTTTCTCAAGCGTTTCTTACCTCCAAACTGCCATATCTCGCGAACGGATTGACTAATCCGCAAAATTTCTGTTGCATCTGAAAGTAGAAACTCGCCCGATTACAACGGTATGCGTACTTTTCCCCTAGGACGTTCTAGTTATTCGTTTCGAGCATCAGAACTGCGAAAATGTTGAGTTTCTCAAGCGTTTCTTACCTACAAACTGCCATATCTCGCGAACGGATCGACCAATCCGCAAAATTTCTGTTGCATCTGAAAGTAGAAACTCGCCCGATTACAACGGTATGCATACTTTCCCCCCAGACCGTTCTAGTTATGCTTGTCGAGCATCAGAACTGCGAAAATTTTGAGTTTCTCAAGCGTTTCTTACCTCCAAACTGCCATATCTCGCGAACGGATTGACTAATCCGCAAAATTTCTGTTGCATCTGAAAGTAGAAACTCGCCCGATTACAACGGTATGCGTACTTTTCCCCTAGTCCGTTCTAGTTATTCGTTTCGAGCATCAGAACTGCGAAAATTTTGAGTTTCTCAAGCGTTTCTTACCTCCAAACTGCCATATCTCGCGAACGGATTGTCTAATCCGCAAAATTTCTGTTGCATCTGAAAGTAGAAACTCGCCCGATTACAACGGTATGCGTACTGTTCCCCTAGGCCGTTCTAGTTATTCGTTTCGAGCATCAGAACTGCGAAAATTTTGAGTTTCTCAAGCGTTTCTTACATCCAAACTGCCATATCTCGCGAACGGATTGACTAATCCGCAAAATTTCTGTTGCATCTGAAAGTAGAAACTCGCCCGATTACAACGGTATGTGTACTTTTCCCCTAGGCCATTCTGGTTATTCGTTTCGAACATCAGAACTGTGATAATTTTGAGTTTCTCAACCGTTTCTTACCTCCAAACTGCCATATCTCGCGAACGGATTGACCAATCCGCAAAATTTCTGTTGCATCTGAAAGTAGAAACTCGCCCGATTACAACGGTATGCGTACTTTTCCCCTAGGCCGTTCTAGTTATGCTTGTCGAGCATCAGAACTGCGAAAATTTTGAGTTTCTCAAGCGTTTCTTACCTCCAAACTGCCATATCTCGCGAACGGATTGACTAATCCGCAAAATTTCTGTTGCATCTGAAAGTAGAAACTCGCCCGATTACAACGGTATGCGTACTTTTCCCCTAGGCCATTCTGGTTATTCGTTTCGAACATCAGAACTGTGATAATTTTGAGTTTCTCAACCGTTTCTTACCTCCAAACTGCCATATCTCGCGAACGGATTGACCAATCCGCAAAACTTCTGTTGCATCTGAAAGTAGAAAGTCGCCCGATTACAACGGTATGCGTACTTTTCCTCTAGTCCGTTCTAGTTATTCGTTTCGAGCATCAGAACTGCGAAAATTTTGAGTTTCTCAACCGTTTCTTACCTCCAAACTGCCATATCTCGCGAACGGACTGACCAATCCGCAAACTTTCTGTTGCATCTGAAAGTAGAAACTCGCCCGATTACAACGGTATGCGTACTTTTCCCCTAGACCGTTCTAGTTATGCTTGTCGAGCATCAGAACTGCGAAAATTTTGAGTTTCTCAAGCGTTTCTTACATCCAAACTGCCATATCTCGCGAAAGGATTGACTAATCCGCAAAATTTCTGTTGCATCTGAAAGTAGAAACTCGCCCGATTACAACGGTATGCGTACTTTTCCCCTAGGCCATTCTGGTTATTCGTTTCGAACATCAGAACTGTGATAATTTTGAGTTTCTCAACCGTTTCTTACCTCCAAACTGCCATATCTCGCGAACGGATTGACCAATCCGCAAAATTTCTGTTGCATCTGAAAGTAGAAAGTCGCCCGATTACAACGGTATGCGTACTTGTCCCCTAGTCCGTTCTAGGTATTAGTTTCGAGCATCAGAACTGCGAAAATGTTGAGTTTCTCAAGCGTTTCTTACCTACAAACTGCCATATCTCGCGAACGGATTGACCAATCCGCAAAATTTCTGTTGCATCTGAAAGTAGAAACTCGCCCGATTACAACGGTATGCGTACTTTTCCCCTAGACCGTTCTAGTTATGCTTGTCGAGCATCAGAACTGCGAAAATTTTGAGTTTCTCAAGCGTTTCTTACCTCCAAACTGCCATATCTCGCGAACGGATTGACTAATCCGCAAAATTTCTGTTGCATCTGAAAGTAGAAACTCGCCCGATTACAACGGTATGTGAACTTTTCCCCTAGGCCATTCTGGTTATTCGTTTCGAACATCAGAACTGTGATAATTTTGAGTTTCTCAACCGTTTCTTACCTCCAAACTGCCATATATCGCGAACGGATTGACCAATCCGCAAAATTTCTGTTGCATCTGAAAGTAGAAACTCGCCCGATTACAACGGTATGCGTACTTTTCCCCTAGTACGTTCTAGTTATTCGTTTCGAGCATCAGAACTGCGAAAATTTTGAGTTTCTGAAGCGTTTCTTACCTCCAAACTGCCATATCTCGCGAACGGATTGACTAATCCGCAAAATTTCTGTTGCATCTGAAAGTAGAAACTCGCCCGATTACAACGGTATGCGTACTTTTCCCCTAGGCCGTTCTAGTTATTCGTTTCGAGCATCAGAACTGCGAAAATTTTGAGTTTCTCAAGCGTCTCTTACCTCCAAACTCCCATATCTCGCGAACGGATTGACCAATCCGCAAAATTTCTGTTGCATCTGAAAGTAGAAACTCGCCCGATTACAATGGTATGCGTACTTTTCCCCTAGGCCGTTCTAGTTATGCTTGTCGAGCATCAGAACTGCGAAAATTTTGAGTTTCTCAAGCGTTTCTTACATCCAAACTGCCATATCTCGCGAAAGGATTGACTAATCCACAAAATTTCTGTTGCATCTGAAAGTAGAAACTCGCCCGATTACAACGGTATGGGTACTTTTCCCCTAGGCCATTCTGGTTATTCGTTTCGAACATCAGAACTGTGATAATTTTGAGTTTCTCAACCGTTTCTTACCTCCAAACTGCCATATCTCGCGAACGGATTGACCAATCCGCAAAACTTCTGTTGCATCTGAAAGTAGAAAGTCGCCCGATTACAACGGTATGCGTACTTTTCCTCTAGTCCGTTCTAGTTATTCGTTTCGAGCATCAGAACTGCGAAAATTTTGAGTTTCTCAACCGTTTCTTACCTCCAAACTGCCATATCTCGCGAACGGACTGACCAATCCGCAAAATTTCTGTTGCATCTGAAAGTAGAAACTCGCCCGATTACAACGGTATGCGTACTTTTCCCCTAGACCGTTCTAGTTATGCTTGTCAAGCATCAGAACTGCGAAAATTTTGAGTTTCTCAAGCGTTTCTTACATCCAAACTGCCATATCTCGCGAAAGGATTGACTAATCCGCAAAATTTCTGTTGCATCTGAAAGTAGATACTCGCCCGATTACAACGGTATGCGTACTTTTCCCCTAGGCCATTCTGGTTATTCGTTTCGAACATCAGAACTGTGATAATTTTGAGTTTCTCAACCGTTTCTTACCTCCAAACTGCCATATCTCGCGAACGGATTGACCAATCCGCAAAATTTCTGTTGCATCTGAAAGTAGAAAGTCGCCCGGTTACAACGGTATGCGTACTTGTCCCCTAGTCCGTTCTAGTTATTAGTTTCGAGCATCAGAACTGCGAAAATGTTGAGTTTCTCAAGCGTTTCTTACCTACAAACTGCCATATCTCGCGAACGGATTGACCAATCCGCAAAATTTCTGTTGCATCTGAAAGTAGAAACTCGCCCGATTACAACGGTATGCGTACTTTTCCCCTAGACCGTTCTAGTTATGCTTGTCGAGCATCAGAACTGCGAAAATTTTGTATTTCTCAAGCGTTTCTTACCTCCAAACTGCCATATCTCGCGAACGGATTGACTAATCCGCAAAATTTCTGTTGCATCTGAAAGTAGAAACTCGCCCGATTACAACGGTATGTGTACTTTTCCCCTAGGCCATTCTGGTTATTCGTTTCGAACATCAGAACTGTGATAATTTTGAGTTTCTCAACCGTTTCTTACCTCCAAACTGCCATATCTCGCGAACGGATTGACCAATCCGCAAAATTTCTGTTGCATCTGAAAGTAGAAACTCGCCCGATTACAACGGTATGCGTACTTTTCCCCTAGTACGTTCTAGTTATTCGTTTCGAGCATCAGAACTGCGAAAATTTTGAGTTTCTGAAGCGTTTCTTACCTCCAAACTGCCATATCTCGCGAACGGATTGACTAATCCGCAAAATTTCTGTTGCATCTGAAAGTAGAAACTCGCCCGATTACAACGGTATGCGTACTTTTCCCCTAGGCCGTTCTAGTTATTCGTTTCGAGCATCAGAACTGCGAAAATTTTGAGTTTCTCAAGCGTCTCTTACCTCCAAACTCCCATATCTCGCGAACGGATTGACCAATCCGCAAAATTTCTGTTGCATCTGAAAGTAGAAACTCGCCCGATTACAATGGTATGCGTACTTTTCCCCTAGGCCGTTCTAGTTATTCGTTTCGAGCATCAGAACTGCGAAAATTTTGAGTTTCTCAAGCGTTTCTTACCTCCAAACTGCCATATCTCGCGAACGGATTGACTAATCCGCAAAATTTCTGTTGCATCTGAAAGTAGAAACTCGCCCGATTACAACGGTATGCGTACTTTTCCCCTAGGACGTTCTAGTTATTCGTTTCGAGCATCAGAACTGCGAAAATGTTGAGTTTCTCAAGCGTTTCTTACATACAAACTGCCATATCTCGCGAACGGATCGACCAATCCGCAAAATTTCTGTTGCATCTGAAAGTAGAAACTCGCCCGATTACAACGGTATGCGTACTTTCCCCCCAGACCGTTCTAGTTATGCTTGTCGAGCATCAGAACTGCGAAAATTTTGAGTTTCTCAAGCGTGTCTTACCTCCAAACTGCTATATCTCGCGAACGGATTGACTAATCCGCAAAATTTCTGTTGCATCTGAAAGTAGAAACTCGCCCGATTACAACGGTGTGCGTACTTTTCCCCTAGGCCGTTCTAGTTATTCGTTTCGAGCATCAGAACTGCGAAAATGTTGAGTTTCTCAAGCGTTTCTTACCTCCAAACTGCCATATCTCGCGAACGGATTGACCAATCCGCAAAATTTCTGTTGCATCTGAAAGTAGAAACTCGCCCGATTACAACGGTATGCGTACTTTTCCCCTAGTCCGTTCTAGTTATTCGTTTCGAGCATCAGAACTGCGAAAATTTTGAGTTTCTCAAGCGTTTCTTACCTCCAAACTGCCATATCTCGCGAACGGATTGTCTAATCCGCAAAATTTCTGTTGCATCTGAAAGTAGAAACTCGCCCGATTACAACGGTATGCGTACTTTTCCCCTAGGCCGTTCTAGTTATTCGTTTCGAGCATCAGAACTGCGAAAATTTTGAGTTCCTCAAGCGTTTCTTACATCCAAACTGCCATATCTCGCGAACGGATTGACTAATCCGCAAAATTTCTGTTGCATCTGAAAGTAGAAACTCGCCCGATTACAACGGTATGTGTACTTTTCCCCTAGGCCATTCTGGTTATTCGTTTCGAACATCAGAACTGTGATAATTTTGAGTTTCTCAACCGTTTCTTACCTCCAAACTGCCATATCTCGCGAACGGATTGACCAATCCGCAAAATTTCTGTTGCATCTGAAAGTAGAAACTCGCCCGATTACAACGGTATGCGTACTTTTCCCCTAGTACGTTCTAGTTATTCGTTTCGAGCATCAGAACTGCGAAAATTTTGAGTTTCTGAAGCGTTTCTTACCTCCAAACTGCCATATCTCGCGAACGGATTGACTAATCCGCAAAATTTCTGTTGCATCTGAAAGTAGAAACTCGCCCGATTACAACGGTATGCGTACTTTTCCCCTAGGCCGTTCTAGTTATTCGTTTCGAGCATCAGAACTGCGAAAATTTTGAGTTTCTCAAGCGTCTCTTACCTCCAAACTCCCATATCTCGCGAACGGATTGACCAATCCGCAAAATTTCTGTTGCATCTGAAAGTAGAAACTCGCCCGATTACAATGGTATGCGTACTTTTCCCCTAGGCCGTTCTAGTTATTCGTTTCGAGCATCAGAACTGCGAAAATTTTGAGTTTCTCAAGCGTTTCTTACCTCCAAACTGCCATATCTCGCGAACGGAATGACTAATCCGCAAAATTTCTGTTGCATCTGAAAGTAGAAACTCGCCCGATTACAACGGTATGCGTACTTTTCCCCTAGGACGTTCTAGTTATTCGTTTCGAGCATCAGAACTGCGAAAATGTTGAGTTTCTCAAGCGTTTCTTACCTACAAACTGCCATATCTCGCGAACGGATCGACCAATCCGCAAAATTTCTGTTGCATCTGAAAGTAGAAACTCGCCCGATTACAACGGTATGCGTACTTTCCCCCCAGACCGTTCTAGTTATGCTTGTCGAGCATCAGAACTGCGAAAATTTTGAGTTTCTCAAGCGTGTCTTACCTCCAAACTGCTATATCTCGCGAACGGATTGACTAATCCGCAAAATTTCTGTTGCATCTGAAAGTAGAAACTCGCCCGATTACAACGGTGTGCGTACTTTTCCCCTAGGCCGTTCTAGTTATTCGTTTCGAGCATCAGAACTGCGAAAATGTTGAGTTTCTCAAGCGTTTCTTACCTCCAAACTGCCATATCTCGCGAACGGATTGACCAATCCGCAAAATTTCTGTTGCATCTGAAAGTAGAAACTCGCCCGATTACAACGGTATGCGTACTTTTCCCCTAGTCCGTTCTAGTTATTCGTTTCGAGCATCAGAACTGCGAAAATTTTGAGTTTCTCAAGCGTTTCTTACCTCCAAACTGCCATATCTCGCGAACGGATTGTCTAATCCGCAAAATTTCTGTTGCATCTGAAAGTAGAAACTCGCCCGATTACAACGGTATGCGTACTTTTCCCCTAGGCCGTTCTAGTTATTCGTTTCGAGCATCAGAACTGCGAAAATTTTGAGTTTCTCAAGCGTTTCTTACATCCAAACTGCCATATCTCGCGAACGGATTGACTAATCCGCAAAATTTCTGTTGCATCTGAAAGTAGAAACTCGCCCGATTACAACGGTATGTGTACTTTTCCCCTAGGCCATTCTGGTTATTCGTTTCGAACATCAGAACTGTGATAATTTTGAGTTTCTCAACCGTTTCTTACCTCCAAACTGCCATATCTCGCGAACGGATTGACCAATCCGCAAAATTTCTGTTGCATCTGAAAGTAGAAACTCGCCCGATTACAACGGTATGCGTACTTTTCCCCTAGGCCATTCTGGTTATTCGTTTCGAACATCAGAACTGTGATAATTTTGAGTTTCTCAACCGTTTCTTACCTCCAAACTGCCATATCTCGCGAACGGATTGACTAATCCGCAAAATTTCTGTTGCATCTGAAAGTAGAAACTCGCCCGATTACAACGGTATGTGTACTTTTCCCCTAGGCCATTCTGGTTATTCGTTTCGAACATCAGAACTGTGATAATTTTGAGTTTCTCAACCGTTTCTTACCTCCAAACTGCCATATCTCGCGAACGGATTGACCAATCCGCAAAATTTCTGTTGCATCTGAAAGTAGAAACTCGCCCGATTACAACGGTATGCGTACTTTTCCCCTAGGCCGTTCTAGTTATGCTTGTCGAGCATCAGAACTGCGAAAATTTTGAGTTTCTCAAGCGTTTCTTACCTCCAAACTGCCATATCTCGCGAACGGATTGACTAATCCGCAAAATTTCTGTTGCATCTGAAAGTAGAAACTCGCCCGATTACAACGGTATGCGTACTTTTCCCCTAGGCCATTCTGGTTATTCGTTTCGAACATCAGAACTGTGATAATTTTGAGTTTCTCAACCGTTTCTTACATCCAAACTGCCATATCTCGCGAACGGACTGACCAATCCGCAAAATTTCTGTTGCATCTGAAAGTAGAAACTCGCCCGATTACAACGGTATGCGTACTTTTCCCCTAGACCGTTCTAGTTATGCTTGTCGAGCATCAGAACTGCGAAAATTTTGAGTTTCTCAAGCGTTTCTTACATCCAAACTGCCATATCTCGCGAAAGGATTGACTAATCCGCAAAATTTCTGTTGCATCTGAAAGTAGAAACTCGCCCGATTACAACGGTATGCGTACTTTTCCCCTAGGCCATTCTGGTTATTCGTTTCGAACATCAGAACTGTGATAATTTTGAGTTTCTCAACCGTTTCTTACCTCCAAACTGCCATATCTCGCGAACGGATTGACCAATCCGCAAAATTTCGGTTGCATCTGAAAGTAGAAAGTCGCCCGATTACAACGGTATGCGTACTTGTCCCCTAGTCCGTTCTAGTTATTAGTTTCGAGCATCAGAACTGCGAAAATGTTGAGTTTCTCAAGCGTTTCTTACCTACAAACTGCCATATCTCGCGAACGGATTGACCAATCCGCAAAATTTCTGTTGCATCTGAAAGTAGAAACTCGCCCGATTACAACGGTATGCGTACTTTTCCCCTAGACCGTTCTAGTTATGCTTGTCGAGCATCAGAACTGCGAAAATTTTGAGTTTCTCAAGCGTTTCTTACCTCCAAACTGCCATATCTCGCGAACGGATTGACTAATCCGCAAAATTTCTGTTGCATCTGAAAGTAGAAACTCGCCCGATTACAACGGTATGTGTACTTTTCCCCTAGGCCATTCTGGTTATTCGTTTCGAACATCAGAACTGTGATAATTTTGAGTTTCTCAACCGTTTCTTACCTCCAAACGGCCATATCTCGCGAACGGATTGACCAATCCGCAAAATTTCTGTTGCATCTGAAAGTAGAAACTCGCCCGATTACAACGGTATGCGTACTTTTCCCCTAGTACGTTCTAGTTATTCGTTTCGAGCATCAGAACTGCGAAAATTTTGAGTTTCTGAAGCGTTTCTTACCTCCAAACTGCCATATCTCGCGAACGGATTGACTAATCCGCAAAATTTCTGTTGCATCTGAAAGTAGAAACTCGCCCGATTACAACGGTATGCGTACTTTTCCCCTAGGCCGTTCTAGTTATTCGTTTCGAGCATCAGAACTGCGAAAATTTTGAGTTTCTCAAGCGTCTCTTACCTCCAAACTCCCATATCTCGCGAACGGATTGACCAATCCGCAAAATTTCTGTTGCATCTGAAAGTAGAAACTCGCCCGATTACAATGGTATGCGTACTTTTCCCCTAGGCCGTTCTAGTTATTCGTTTCGAGCATCAGAACTGCGAAAATTTTGAGTTTCTCAAGCGTTTCTTACCTCCAAACTGCCATATCTCGCGAACGGATTGACTAATCCGCAAAATTTCTGTTGCATCTGAAAGTAGAAACTCGCCCGATTACAACGGTATGCGTACTTTTCCCCTAGGACGTTCTAGTTATTCGTTTCGAGCATCAGAACTGCGAAAATGTTGAGTTTCTCAAGCGTTTCTTACCTACAAACTGCCATATCTCGCGAACGGATCGACCAATCCGCAAAATTTCTGTTGCATCTGAAAGTAGAAACTCGCCCGATTACAACGGTATGCGTACTTTCCCCCCAGACCGTTCTAGTTATGCTTGTCGAGCATCAGAACTGCGAAAATTTTGAGTTTCTCAAGCGTTTCTTACCTCCAAACTGCCATATCTCGCGAACGGATTGACTAATCCGCAAAATTTCTGTTGCATCTGAAAGTAGAAACTCGCCCGATTACAACGGTGTGCGTACTTTTCCCCTAGGCCGTTCTAGTTATTCGTTTCGAGCATCAGAACTGCGAAAATGTTGAGTTTCTCAAGCGTTTCTTACCTCCAAACTGCCATATCTCGCGAACGGATTGACCAATCCGCAAAATTTCTGTTGCATCTGAAAGTAGAAACTCGCCCGATTACAACGGTATGCGTACTTTTCCCCTAGTCCGTTCTAGTTATTCGTTTCGAGCATCAGAACTGCGAAAATTTTGAGTTTCTCAAGCGTTTCTTACCTCCAAACTGCCATATCTCGCGAACGGATTGTCTAATCCGCAAAATTTCTGTTGCATCTGAAAGTAGAAACTCGCCCGATTACAACGGTATGCGTACTTTTCCCCTAGGCCGTTCTAGTTATTCGTTTCGAGCATCAGAACTGCGAAAATTTTGAGTTTCTCAAGCGTTTCTTACATCCAAACTGCCATATCTCGCGAACGGATTGACTAATCCGCAAAATTTCTGTTGCATCTGAAAGTAGAAACTCGCCCGATTACAACGGTATGTGTACTTTTCCCCTAGGCCATTCTGGTTATTCGTTTCGAACATCAGAACTGTGATAATTTTGAGTTTCTCAACCGTTTCTTACCTTCAAACTGCCATATCTCGCGAACGGATTGACCAATCCGCAAAATTTCTGTTGCATCTGAAAGTAGAAACTCGCCCGATTACAACGGTATGCGTACTTTTCCCCTAGGCCGTTCTAGTTATGCTTGTCGAGCATCAGAACTGCGAAAATTTTGAGTTTCTCAAGCGTTTCTTACCTCCAAACTGCCATATCTCGCGAACGGATTGACTAATCCGCAAAATTTCTGTTGCATCTGAAAGTAGAAACTCGCCCGATTACAACGGTATGCGTACTTTTCCCCTAGGCCATTCTGGTTATTCGTTTCGAACATCAGAACTGTGATAATTTTGAGTTTCTCAACCGTTTCTTACCTCCAAACTGCCATATCTCGCGAACGGATTGACCAATCCGCAAAACTTCTGTTGCATCTGAAAGTAGAAAGTCGCCCGATTACAACGGTATGCGTACTTTTCCTCTAGTCCGTTCTAGTTATTCGTTTCGAGCATCAGAACTGCGAAAATTTTGAGTTTCTCAACCGTTTCTTACCTCCAAACTGCCATATCTCGCGAACGGACTGACCAATCCGCAAACTTTCTGTTGCATCTGAAAGTAGAAACTCGCCCGATTACAACGGTATGCGTACTTTTCCCCTAGACCGTTCTAGTTATGCTTGTCGAGCATCAGAACTGCGAAAATTTTGAGTTTCTCAAGCGTTTCTTACATCCAAACTGCCATATCTCGCGAAAGGATTGACTAATCCGCAAAATTTCTGTTGCATCTGAAAGTAGAAACTCGCCCGATTACAACGGTATGCGTACTTTTCCCCTAGGCCATTCTGGTTATTCGTTTCGAACATCAGAACTGTGATAATTTTGAGTTTCTCAACCGTTTCTTACCTCCAAACTGCCATATCTCGCGAACGGATTGACCAATCCGCAAAATTTCTGTTGCATCTGAAAGTAGAAAGTCGCCCGATTACAACGGTATGCGTACTTGTCCCCTAGTCCGTTCTAGTTATTAGTTTCGAGCATCAGAACTGCGAAAATGTTGAGTTTCTCAAGCGTTTCTTACCTACAAACTGCCATATCTCGCGAACGGATTGACCAATCCGCAAAATTTCTGTTGCATCTGAAAGTAGAAACGCGCCCGATTACAACGGTATGCGTACTTTTCCCCTAGACCGTTCTAGTTATGCTTGTCGAGCATCAGAACTGCGAAAATTTTGAGTTTCTCAAGCGTTTCTTACCTCCAAACTGCCATATCTCGCGAACGGATTGACTAATCCGCAAAATTTCTGTTGCATCTGAAAGTAGAAACTCGCCCGATTACAACGGTATGTGTACTTTTCCCCTAGGCCATTCTGGTTATTCGTTTCGAACATCAGAACTGTGATAATTTTGAGTTTCTCAACCGTTTCTTACCTCCAAACTGCCATATCTCGCGAACGGATTGACCAATCCGCAAAATTTCTGTTGCATCTGAAAGTAGAAACTCGCCCGATTACAACGGTATGCGTACTTTTCCCCTAGTACGTTCTAGTTATTCGTTTCGAGCATCAGAACTGCGAAAATTTTGAGTTTCTGAAGCGTTTCTTACCTCCAAACTGCCATATCTCGCGAACGGATTGACTAATCCGCAAAATTTCTGTTGCATCTGAAAGTAGAAACTCGCCCGATTACCACGGTATGCGTACTTTTCCCCTAGGCCGTTCTAGTTATTCGTTTCGAGCATCAGAACTGCGAAAATTTTGAGTTTCTCAAGCGTCTCTTACCTCCAAACTCCCATATCTCGCGAACGGATTGACCAATCCGCAAAATTTCTGTTGCATCTGAAAGTAGAAACTCGCCCGATTACAATGGTATGCGTACTTTTCCCCTAGGCCGTTCTAGTTATGCTTGTCGAGCATCAGAACTGCGAAAATTTTGAGTTTCTCAAGCGTTTCTTACATCCAAACTGCCATATCTCGCGAAAGGATTGACTAATCCGCAAAATTTCTGTTGCATCTGAAAGTAGAAACTCGCCCGATTACAACGGTATGCGTACTTTTCCCCTAGGCCATTCTGGTTATTCGTTTCGAACATCAGAACTGTGATAATTTTGAGTTTCTCAACCGTTTCTTACCTCCAAACTGCCATATCTCGCGAACGGATTGACCAATCCGCAAAATTTCTGTTGCATCTGAAAGTAGAAAGTCGCCCGATTACAACGGTATGTGTACTTTTCCCCTAGGCCATTCTGGTTATTCGTTTCGAACATCAGAACTGTGATAATTTTGAGTTTCTCAACCGTTTCTTACCTCCAAACTGCCATATCTCGCGAACGGATTGACCAATCCGCAAAATTTCTGTTGCATCTGAAAGTAGAAACTCGCCCGATTACAACGGTATGCGTACTTTTCCCCTAGACCGTTCTAGTTATGCTTGTCGAGCATCAGAACTGCGAAAATTTTGAGTTTCTCAAGCGTTTCTTACCTCCAAACTGCCATATCTCGCGAACGGATTGACTAATCCGCAAAATTTCTGTTGCATCTGAAAGTAGAAACTCGCCCGATTACAACGGTATGTGTACTTTTCCCCTAGGCCATTCTGGTTATTCGTTTCGAACATCAGAACTGTGATAATTTTGAGTTTCTCAACCGTTTCTTACCTCCAAACTGCCATATCTCGCGAACGGATTGACCAATCCGCAAAATTTCTGTTGCATCTGAAAGTAGAAACTCGCCCGATTACAACGGTATGCGTACTTTTCCCCTAGGCCGTTCTAGTTATGCTTGTCGAGCATCAGAACTGCGAAAATTTTGAGTTTCTCAAGCGTTTCTTACCTCCAAACTGCCATATCTCGCGAACGGATTGACTAATCCGCAAAATTTCTGTTGCATCTGAAAGTAGAAACTCGCCCGATTACAACGGTATGCGTACTTTTCCCCTAGGCCATTCTGGTTATTCGTTTCGAACATCAGAACTGTGATAATTTTGAGTTTCTCAACCGTTTCTTACCTCCAAACTGCCATATCTCGCGAACGGATTGACCAATCCGCAAAACTTCTGTTGCATCTGAAAGTAGAAAGTCGCCCGATTACAACGGTATGCGTACTTTTCCTCTAGTCCGTTCTAGTTATTCGTTTCGAGCATCAGAACTGCGAAAATTTTGAGTTTCTCAACCGTTTCTTACCTCCAAACTGCCATATCTCGCGAACGGACTGACCAATCCGCAAAATTTCTGTTGCATCTGAAAGTAGAAACTCGCCCGATTACAACGGTATGCGTACTTTTCCCCTAGACCGTTCTAGTTATGCTTGTCGAGCATCAGAACTGCGAAAATTTTGAGTTTCTCAAGCGTTTCTTACCTCCAAACTGCCATATCTCGCGAACGGATTGACTAATCCGCAAAATTTCTGTTGCATCTGAAAGTAGAAACTCGCCCGATTACAACGGTATGTGTACTTTTCCCCTAGGCCATTCTGGTTATTCGTTTCGAACATCAGAACTGTGATAATTTTGAGTTTCTCAACCGTTTCTTACCTCCAAACTGCCATATCTCGCGAACGGATTGACCAATCCGCAAAATTTCTGTTGCATCTGAAAGTAGAAACTCGCCCGATTACAACGGTATGCGTACTTTTCCCCTAGTACGTTCTAGTTATTCGTTTCGAGCATCAGAACTGCGAAAATTTTGAGTTTCTGAAGCGTTTCTTACCTCCAAACTGCCATATCTCGCGAACGGATTGACTAATCCGCAAAATTTCTGTTGCATCTGAAAGTAGAAACTCGCCCGATTACAACGGTATGCGTACTTTTCCCCTAGGCCGTTCTAGTTATTCGTTTCGAGCATCAGAACTGCGAAAATTTTGAGTTTCTCAAGCGTCTCTTACCTCCAAACTCCCATATCTCGCGAACGGATTGACCAATCCGCAAAATTTCTGTTGCATCTGAAAGTAGAAACTCGCCCGATTACAATGGTATGCGTACTTTTCCCCTAGGCCGTTCTAGTTATTCGTTTCGAGCATCAGAACTGCGAAAATTTTGAGTTTCTCAAGCGTTTCTTACCTCCAAACTGCCATATCTCGCGAACGGATTGACTAATCCGCAAAATTTCTGTTGCATCTGAAAGTAGAAACTCGCCCGATTACAACGGTATGCGTACTTTTCCCCTAGGACGTTCTAGTTATTCGTTTCGAGCATCAGAACTGCGAAAATGTTGAGTTTCTCAAGCGTTTCTTACCTACAAACTGCCATATCTCGCGAACGGATCGACCAATCCGCAAAATTTCTGTTGCATCTGAAAGTAGAAACTCGCCCGATTACAACGGTATGCGTACTTTCCCCCCAGACCGTTCTAGTTATGCTTGTCGAGCATCAGAACTGCGAAAATTTTGAGTTTCTCAAGCGTTTCTTACCTCCAAACTGCCATATCTCGCGAACGGATTGACTAATCCGCAAAATTTCTGTTGCATCTGAAAGTAGAAACTCGCCCGATTACAACGGTGTGCGTACTTTTCCCCTAGGCCGTTCTAGTTATTCGTTTCGAGCATCAGAACTGCGAAAATGTTGAGTTTCTCAAGCGTTTCTTACCTCCAAACTGCCATATCTCGCGAACGGATTGACCAATCCGCAAAATTTCTGTTGCATCTGAAAGTAGAAACTCGCCCGATTACAACGGTATGCGTACTTTTCCCCTAGTCCGTTCTAGTTATTCGTTTCGAGCATCAGAACTGCGAAAATTTTGAGTTTCTCAAGCGTTTCTTACCTCCAAACTGCCATATCTCGCGAACGGATTGTCTAATCCGCAAAATTTCTGTTGCATCTGAAAGTAGAAACTCGCCCGATTACAACGGTATGCGTACTTTTCCCCTAGGCCGTTCTAGTTATTCGTTTCGAGCATCAGAACTGCGAAAATTTTGAGTTTCTCAAGCGTTTCTTACATCCAAACTGCCATATCTCGCGAACGGATTGACTAATCCGCAAAATTTCTGTTGCATCTGAAAGTAGAAACTCGCCCGATTACAACGGTATGTGTACTTTTCCCCTAGGCCATTCTGGTTATTCGTTTCGAACATCAGAACTGTGATAATTTTGAGTTTCTCAACCGTTTCTTACCTCCAAACTGCCATATCTCGCGAACGGATTGACCAATCCGCAAAATTTCTGTTGCATCTGAAAGTAGAAACTCGCCCGATTACAACGGTATGCGTACTTTTCCCCTAGGCCGTTCTAGTTATGCTTGTCGAGCATCAGAACTGCGAAAATTTTGAGTTTCTCAAGCGTTTCTTACCTCCAAACTGCCATATCTCGCGAACGGATTGACTAATCCGCAAAATTTCTGTTGCATCTGAAAGTAGAAACTCGCCCGATTAAAACGGAATGCGTACTTTTCCCCTAGGCCATTCTGGTTATTCGTTTCGAACATCAGAACTGTGATAATTTTGAGTTTCTCAACCGTTTCTTACCTCCAAACTGCCATATCTCGCGAACGGATTGACCAATCCGCAAAACTTCTGTTGCATCTGAAAGTAGAAAGTCGCCCGATTACAACGGTATGCGTACTTTTCCTCTAGTCCGTTCTAGTTATTCGTTTCGAGCATCAGAACTGCGAAAATTTTGAGTTTCTCAACCGTTTCTTACCTCCAAACTGCCATATCTCGCGAACGGACTGACCAATCCGCAAAATTTCTGTTGCATCTGAAAGTAGAAACTCGCCCGATTACAACGGTATGCGTACTTTTCCCCTAGACCGTTCTAGTTATGCTTGTCGAGCATCAGAACTGCGAAAATTTTGAGTTTCTCAAGCGTTTCTTACATCCAAACTGCCATATCTCGCGAAAGGATTGACTAATCCGCAAAATTTCTGTTGCATCTGAAAGTAGAAACTCGCCCGATTACAACGGTATGCGTACTTTTCCCCTAGGCCATTCTGGTTATTCGTTTCGAACATCAGAACTGTGATAATTTTGAGTTTCTCAAGCGTTTCTTACCTCCAAACTGCCATATCTCGCGAACGGATTGACTAATCCGCAAAATTTCTGTTGCATCTGAAAGTAGAAACTCGCCCGATTACAACGGTATGTGTACTTTTCCCCTAGGCCATTCTGGTTATTCGTTTCGAACATCAGAACTGTGATAATTTTGAGTTTCTCAACCGTTTCTTACCTCCAAACTGCCATATCTCGCGAACGGATTGACCAATCCGCAAAATTTCTGTTGCATCTGAAAGTAGAAACTCGCCCGATTACAACGGTATGCGCACTTTTCCCCTAGTACGTTCTAGTTATTCGTTTCGAGCATCAGAACTGCGAAAATTTTGAGTTTCTGAAGCGTTTCTTACCTCCAAACTGCCATATCTCGCGAACGGATTGACTAATCCGCAAAATTTCTGTTGCATCTGAAAGTAGAAACTCGCCCGATTACAACGGTATGCGTACTTTTCCCCTAGGCCGTTCTAGTTATTCGTTTCGAGCATCAGAACTGCGAAAATTTTGAGTTTCTCAAGCGTCTCTTACCTCCAAACTCCCATATCTCGCGAACGGATTGACCAATCCGCAAAATTTCTGTTGCATCTGAAAGTAGAAACTCGCCCGATTACAATGGTATGCGTACTTTTCCCCTAGGCCGTTCTAGTTATTCGTTTCGAGCATCAGAACTGCGAAAATTTTGAGTTTCTCAAGCGTTTCTTACCTCCAAACTGCCATATCTCGCGAACGGATTGACTAATCCGCAAAATTTCTGTTGCATCTGAAAGTAGAAACTCGCCCGATTACAACGGTATGCGTACTTTCCCCCCAGACCGTTCTAGTTATGCTTGTCGAGCATCAGAACTGCGAAAATTTTGAGTTTCTCAAGCGTTTCTTACCTCCAAACTGCCATATCTCGCGAACGGATTGACTAATCCGCAAAATTTCTGTTGCATCTGAAAGTAGAAACTCGCCCGATTACAACGGTGTGCGTACTTTTCCCCTAGGCCGTTCTAGTTATTCGTTTCGAGCATCAGAACTGCGAAAATGTTGAGTTTCTCAAGCGTTTCTTACCTCCAAACTGCCATATCTCGCGAACGGATTGACCAATCCGCAAAATTTCTGTTGCATCTGAAAGTAGAAACTCGCCCGATTACAACGGTATGCGTACTTTTCCCCTAGTCCGTTCTAGTTATTCGTTTCGAGCATCAGAACTGCGAAAATTTTGAGTTTCTCAAGCGTTTCTTACCTCCAAACTGCCATATCTCGCGAACGGATTGTCTAATCCGCAAAATTTCTGTTGCATCTGAAAGTAGAAACTCGCCCGATTACAACGGTATGCGTACTTTTCCCCTAGGCCGTTCTAGTTATTCGTTTCGAGCATCAGAACTGCGAAAATTTTGAGTTTCTCAAGCGTTTCTTACATCCAAACTGCCATATCTCGCGAACGGATTGACTAATCCGCAAAATTTCTGTTGCATCTGAAAGTAGAAACTCGCCCGATTACAACGGTATGTGTACTTTTCCCCTAGGCCATTCTGGTTATTCGTTTCGAACATCAGAACTGTGATAATTTTGAGTTTCTCAACCGTTTCTTACCTCCAAACTGCCATATCTCGCGAACGGATTGACCAATCCGCAAAATTTCTGTTGCATCTGAAAGTAGAAACTCGCCCGATTACAACGGTATGCGTACTTTTCCCCTAGGCCGTTCTAGTTATGCTTGTCGAGCATCAGAACTGCGAAAATTTTGAGTTTCTCAAGCGTTTCTTACCTCCAAACTGCCATATCTCGCGAACGGATTGACTAATCCGCAAAATTTCTGTTGCATCTGAAAGTAGAAACTCGCCCGATTAAAACGGAATGCGTACTTTTCCCCTAGGCCATTCTGGTTATTCGTTTCGAACATCAGAACTGTGATAATTTTGAGTTTCTCAACCGTTTCTTACCTCCAAACTGCCATATCTCGCGAACGGATTGACCAATCCGCAAAACTTCTGTTGCATCTGAAAGTAGAAAGTCGCCCGATTACAACGGTATGCGTACTTTTCCTCTAGTCCGTTCTAGTTATTCGTTTCGAGCATCAGAACTGCGAAAATTTTGAGTTTCTCAACCGTTTCTTACCTCCAAACTGCCATATCTCGCGAACGGACTGACCAATCCGCAAAATTTCTGTTGCATCTGAAAGTAGAAACTCGCCCGATTACAACGGTATGCGTACTTTTCCCCTAGACCGTTCTAGTTATGCTTGTCGAGCATCAGAACTGCGAAAATTTTGAGTTTCTCAAGCGTTTCTTACATCCAAACTGCCATATCTCGCGAAAGGATTGACTAATCCGCAAAATTTCTGTTGCATCTGAAAGTAGAAACTCGCCCGATTACAACGGTATGCGTACTTTTCCCCTAGGCCATTCTGGTTATTCGTTTCGAACATCAGAACTGTGATAATTTTGAGTTTCTCAAGCGTTTCTTACCTCCAAACTGCCATATCTCGCGAACGGATTGACTAATCCGCAAAATTTCTGTTGCATCTGAAAGTAGAAACTCGCCCGATTACAACGGTATGTGTACTTTTCCCCTAGGCCATTCTGGTTATTCGTTTCGAACATCAGAACTGTGATAATTTTGAGTTTCTCAACCGTTTCTTACCTCCAAACTGCCATATCTCGCGAACGGATTGACCAATCCGCAAAATTTCTGTTGCATCTGAAAGTAGAAACTCGCCCGATTACAACGGTATGCGCACTTTTCCCCTAGTACGTTCTAGTTATTCGTTTCGAGCATCAGAACTGCGAAAATTTTGAGTTTCTGAAGCGTTTCTTACCTCCAAACTGCCATATCTCGCGAACGGATTGACTAATCCGCAAAATTTCTGTTGCATCTGAAAGTAGAAACTCGCCCGATTACAACGGTATGCGTACTTTTCCCCTAGGCCGTTCTAGTTATTCGTTTCGAGCATCAGAACTGCGAAAATTTTGAGTTTCTCAAGCGTCTCTTACCTCCAAACTCCCATATCTCGCGAACGGATTGACCAATCCGCAAAATTTCTGTTGCATCTGAAAGTAGAAACTCGCCCGATTACAATGGTATGCGTACTTTTCCCCTAGGCCGTTCTAGTTATTCGTTTCGAGCATCAGAACTGCGAAAATTTTGAGTTTCTCAAGCGTTTCTTACCTCCAAACTGCCATATCTCGCGAACGGATTGACTAATCCGCAAAATTTCTGTTGCATCTGAAAGTAGAAACTCGCCCGATTACAACGGTATGCGTACTTTTCCCCTAGGACGTTCTAGTTATTCGTTTCGAGCATCAGAACTGCGAAAATGTTGAGTTTCTCAAGCGTTTCTTACCTACAAACTGCCATATCTCGCGAACGGATCGACCAATCCGCAAAATTTCTGTTGCATCTGAAAGTAGAAACTCGCCCGATTACAACGGTATGCGTACTTTCCCCCCAGACCGTTCTAGTTATGCTTGTCGAGCATCAGAACTGCGAAAATTTTGAGTTTCTCAAGCGTTTCTTACCTCCAAACTGCCATATCTCGCGAACGGATTGACTAATCCGCAAAATTTCTGTTGCATCTGAAAGTAGAAACTCGCCCGATTACAACGGTGTGCGTACTTTTCCCCTAGGCCGTTCTAGTTATTCGTTTCGAGCATCAGAACTGCGAAAATGTTGAGTTTCTCAAGCGTTTCTTACCTCCAAACTGCCATATCTCGCGAACGGATTGACCAATCCGCAAAATTTCTGTTGCATCTGAAAGTAGAAACTCGCCCGATTACAACGGTATGCGTACTTTTCCCCTAGTCCGTTCTAGTTATTCGTTTCGAGCATCAGAACTGCGAAAATTTTGAGTTTCTCAAGCGTTTCTTACCTCCAAACTGCCATATCTCGCGAACGGATTGTCTAATCCGCAAAATTTCTGTTGCATCTGAAAGTAGAAACTCGCCCGATTACAACGGTATGCGTACTTTTCCCCTAGGCCGTTCTAGTTATTCGTTTCGAGCATCAGAACTGCGAAAATTTTGAGTTTCTCAAGCGTTTCTTACATCCAAACTGCCATATCTCGCGAACGGATTGACTAATCCGCAAAATTTCTGTTGCATCTGAAAGTAGAAACTCGCCCGATTACAACGGTATGTGTACTTTTCCCCTAGGCCATTCTGGTTATTCGTTTCGAACATCAGAACTGTGATAATTTTGAGTTTCTCAACCGTTTCTTACCTCCAAACTGCCATATCTCGCGAACGGATTGACCAATCCGCAAAATTTCTGTTGCATCTGAAAGTAGAAACTCGCCCGATTACAACGGTATGCGTACTTTTCCCCTAGGCCGTTCTAGTTATGCTTGTCGAGCATCAGAACTGCGAAAATTTTGAGTTTCTCAAGCGTTTCTTACCTCCAAACTGCCATATCTCGCGAACGGATTGACTAATCCGCAAAATTTCTGTTGCATCTGAAAGTAGAAACTCGCCCGATTAAAACGGTATGCGTACTTTTCCCCTAGGCCATTCTGGTTATTCTTTTCGAACATCAGAACTGTGATAATTTTGAGTTTCTCAACCGTTTCTTACCTCCAAACTGCCATATCTCGCGAACGGATTGACCAATCCGCAAAACTTCTGTTGCATCTGAAAGTAGAAAGTCGCCCGATTACAACGGTATGCGTACTTTTCCTCTAGTCCGTTCTAGTTATTCGTTTCGAGCATCAGAACTGCGAAAATTTTGAGTTTCTCAACCGTTTCTTACCTCCAAACTGCCATATCTCGCGAACGGACTGACCAATCCGCAAAATTTCTGTTGCATCTGAAAGTAGAAACTCGCCCGATTACAACGGTATGCGTACTTTTCCCCTAGACCGTTCTAGTTATGCTTGTCGAGCATCAGAACTGCGAAAATTTTGAGTTTCTCAAGCGTTTCTTACATCCAAACTGCCATATCTCGCGAAAGGATTGACTAATCCGCAAAATTTCTGTTGCATCTGAAAGTAGAAACTCGCCCGATTACAACGGTATGCGTACTTTTCCCCTAGGCCATTCTGGTTATTCGTTTCGAACATCAGAACTGTGATAATTTTGAGTTTCTCAACCGTTTCTTACCTCCAAACTGCCATATCTCGCGAACGGATTGACCAATCCGCAAAATTTCGGTTGCATCTGAAAGTAGAAAGTCGCCCGATTACAACGGTATGCGTACTTGTCCCCTAGTCCGTTCTAGTTATTAGTTTCGAGCATCAGAACTGCGAAAATGTTGAGTTTCTCAAGCGTTTCTTACCTACAAACTGCCATATCTCGCGAACGGATTGACCAATCCGCAAAATTTCTGTTGCATCTGAAAGTAGAAACTCGCCCGATTACAACGGTATGCGTACTTTTCCCCTAGACCGTTCTAGTTATGCTTGTCGAGCATCAGAACTGCGAAAATTTTGAGTTTCTCAAGCGTTTCTTACCTCCAAACTGCCATATCTCGCGAACGGATTGACTAATCCGCAAAATTTCTGTTGCATCTGAAAGTAGAAACTCGCCCGATTACAACGGTATGTGTACTTTTCCCCTAGGCCATTCTGGTTATTCGTTTCGAACATCAGAACTGTGATAATTTTGAGTTTCTCAACCGTTTCTTACCTCCAAACGGCCATATCTCGCGAACGGATTGACCAATCCGCAAAATTTCTGTTGCATCTGAAAGTAGAAACTCGCCCGATTACAACGGTATGCGTACTTTTCCCCTAGTACGTTCTAGTTATTCGTTTCGAGCATCAGAACTGCGAAAATTTTGAGTTTCTGAAGCGTTTCTTACCTCCAAACTGCCATATCTCGCGAACGGATTGACTAATCCGCAAAATTTCTGTTGCATCTGAAAGTAGAAACTCGCCCGATTACAACGGTATGCGTACTTTTCCCCTAGGCCGTTCTAGTTATTCGTTTCGAGCATCAGAACTGCGAAAATTTTGAGTTTCTCAAGCGTCTCTTACCTCCAAACTCCCATATCTCGCGAACGGATTGACCAATCCGCAAAATTTCTGTTGCATCTGAAAGTAGAAACTCGCCCGATTACAATGGTATGCGTACTTTTCCCCTAGGCCGTTCTAGTTATTCGTTTCGAGCATCAGAACTGCGAAAATTTTGAGTTTCTCAAGCGTTTCTTACCTCCAAACTGCCATATCTCGCGAACGGATTGACTAATCCGCAAAATTTCTGTTGCATCTGAAAGTAGAAACTCGCCCGATTACAACGGTATGCGTACTTTTCCCCTAGGACGTTCTAGTTATTCGTTTCGAGCATCAGAACTGCGAAAATGTTGAGTTTCTCAAGCGTTTCTTACCTACAAACTGCCATATCTCGCGAACGGATCGACCAATCCGCAAAATTTCTGTTGCATCTGAAAGTAGAAACTCGCCCGATTACAACGGTATGCGTACTTTCCCCCCAGACCGTTCTAGTTATGCTTGTCGAGCATCAGAACTGCGAAAATTTTGAGTTTCTCAAGCGTTTCTTACCTCCAAACTGCCATATCTCGCGAACGGATTGACTAATCCGCAAAATTTCTGTTGCATCTGAAAGTAGAAACTCGCCCGATTACAACGGTGTGCGTACTTTTCCCCTAGGCCGTTCTAGTTATTCGTTTCGAGCATCAGAACTGCGAAAATGTTGAGTTTCTCAAGCGTTTCTTACCTCCAAACTGCCATATCTCGCGAACGGATTGACCAATCCGCAAAATTTCTGTTGCATCTGAAAGTAGAAACTCGCCCGATTACAACGGTATGCGTACTTTTCCCCTAGTCCGTTCTAGTTATTCGTTTCGAGCATCAGAACTGCGAAAATTTTGAGTTTCTCAAGCGTTTCTTACCTCCAAACTGCCATATCTCGCGAACGGATTGTCTAATCCGCAAAATTTCTGTTGCATCTGAAAGTAGAAACTCGCCCGATTACAACGGTATGCGTACTTTGCCCCTAGGCCGTTCTAGTTATTCGTTTCGAGCATCAGAACTGCGAAAATTTTGAGTTTCTCAAGCGTTTCTGACCTCCAAACTAGCATATCTCGCGAACGGATTGACCAATCCGCAAAATTTCTGTTGCATCTGAACGTAGAAACTCGCCCGATTACAACGGTATGCGTACTTTTCCCCTAGTCCGTTCTAGTTATTCGTTTCGAGCATCAGAACTGCGAAAATTTTGAGTTTCTCAAGCGTTTCTTACCTCCAAACTGCCATATCTCGCGAACGGATTGACTAATCCGCAAAATTTCTGTTGCATCTGAAAGTAGAAACTCGCCCGATTACAACGGTATGCGTACTTTCCCCCCAGACCGTTCTAGTTATGCTTGTCGAGCATCAGAACTGCGAAAATTTTGAGTTTCTCAAGCGTTTCTTACCTCCAAACTGCCATATCTCGCGAACGGATTGTCTAATCCGCAAAATTTCTGTTGCATCTGAAAGTAGAAACTCGCCCGATTACAACGGTATGCGTACTTTGCCCCTAGGCCGTTCTAGTTATTCGTTTCGAGCATCAGAACTGCGAAAATTTTGAGTTTCTCAAGCGTTTCTGACCTCCAAACTGCCATATCTCGCGAACGGATTGACCAATCCGCAAAATTTCTGTTGCATCTGAAAGTAGAAACTCGCCCGATTACAACGGTATGCGTACTTTTCCCCTAGTCCGTTCTAGTTATTCGTTTCGAGCATCAGAACTGCGAAAATTTTGAGTTTCTCAAGCGTTTCTTACCTCCAAACTGCCATATCTCGCGAACGGATTGACTAATCCGCAAAATTTCTGTTGCATCTGAAAGTAGAAACTCGCCCGATTACAACGGTATGCGTACTTTCCCCCCAGACCGTTCTAGTTATGCTTGTCGAGCATCAGAACTGCGAAAATTTTGAGTTTCTCAAGCGTTTCTTACCTCCAAACTGCCATATCTCGCGAACGGATTGACTAATCCGCAAAATTTCTGTTGCATCTGAAAGTAGAAACTCGCCCGATTACAACGGTGTGCGTACTTTTCCCCTAGGCCGTTCTAGTTATTCGTTTCGAGCATCAGAACTGCGAAAATGTTGAGTTTCTCAAGCGTTTCTTACCTCCAAACTGCCATATCTCGCGAACGGATTGACCAATCCGCAAAATTTCTGTTGCATCTGAAAGTAGAAACTCGCCCGATTACAACGGTATGCGTACTTTTCCCCTAGTCCGTTCTAGTTATTCGTTTCGAGCATCAGAACTGCGAAAATTTTGAGTTTCTCAAGCGTTTCTTACCTCCAAACTGCCATATCTCGCGAACGGATTGTCTAATCCGCAAAATTTCTGTTGCATCTGAAAGTAGAAACTCGCCCGATTACAACGGTATGCGTACTTTTCCCCTAGGCCGTTCTAGTTATTCGTTTCGAGCATCAGAACTGCGAAAATTTTGAGTTTCTCAAGCGTTTCTGACCTCCAAACTAGCATACCTCGCGAACGGATTGACCAATCCGCAAAATTTCTGTTGCATCTGAACGTAGAAACTCGCCCGATTACAACGGTATGCGTACTTTTCCCCTAGTCCGTTCTAGTTATTCGTTTCGAGCATCAGAACTGCGAAAATTTTGAGTTTCTCAAGCGTTTCTTACCTCCAAACTGCCATATCTCGCGAACGGATTGACCAATCCGCAAAATTTCTGTTGCATCTGAAAGTAGAAACTCGCCCGATTACAACGGTATGCGTACTTTTCCCCTAGTCCGTTCTAGTTATTCGTTTCGAGCATCAGAACTTCGAAAATTTTGAGTTTCTCAAGCGTTTCTTACCTCCAAACTCCCATATCTCGCGAACGGATTGACTAATCCGCAAAATTTCTGTTGCATCTGAAAGTAGAAACTCGCCCGATTACAACGGTATGCGTACTTTTCCCCTAGACCGTTCTAGTTATGCTTGTCGAGCATCAGAACTGCGAAAATTTTGAGTTTCTCAAGCGTTTCTTACCTCCAAACTGCCATATCTCGCGAACGGATTGACTAATCCGCAAAATTTCTGTTGCATCTGAAAGTAGAAACTCGCCCGATTACAACGGTATGTGTACTTTTCCCCTAGGCCATTCTGGTTATTCGTTTCGAGCATCAGAACTGCGAAAATTTTGAGTTTCTCAAGCGTCTCTTACCTCCAAACTCCCATATCTCGCGAACGGATTGACCAATCCGCAAAATTTCTGTTGCATCTGAAAGTAGAAACTCGCCCGATTACAATGGTATGCGTACTTTTCCCCTAGGCCGTTCTAGTTATTCGGTTCGAGCATCAGAACTGCGAAAATTTTGAGTTTCTCAAGCGTTTCTTACCTCCAAACTGCCATATCTCGCGAACGGATTGACTAATCCGCAAAATTTCTGTTGCATCTGAAAGTAGAAACTCGCCCGATTACAACGGTATGCGTACTTTTCCCCTAGGACGTTCTAGTTATTCGTTTCGAGCATCAGAACTGCGAAAATGTTGAGTTTCTCAAGCGTTTCTTACCTACAAACTGCCATATCTCGCGAACGGATCGACCAATCCGCAAAATTTCTGTTGCATCTGAAAGTAGAAACTCGCCCGATTACAACGGTATGCGTACTTTTCCCCCAGACCGTTTTAGTTATGCTTGTCGAGCATCAGAACTGCGAAAATTTTGAGTTTCTCAAGCGTTTCTTACCTCCAAACTGCCATATCTCGCGAACGGATTGACTAATCCGCAAAATTTCTGTTGCATCTGAAAGTAGAAACTCGCCCGATTACAACGGTGTGCGTACTTTTCCCCTAGGCCGTTCTAGTTATTCGTTTCGAGCATCAGAACTGCGAAAATGTTGAGTTTCTCAAGCGTTTCTTACCTCCAAACTGCCATATCTCGCGAACGGATTGACCAATCTGCAAAATTTCTGTTGCATCTGAAAGTAGAAACTCGCCCGATTACAACGGTATGCGTACTTTTCCCCTAGTCCGTTCTAGTTATTCGTTTCGAGCATCAGAACTGCGAAAATTTTGAGTTTCTCAAGCGTTTCTTACCTCCAAACTGCCATATCTCGCGAACGGATTGTCTAATCCGCAAAATTTCTGTTGCATCTGAAAGTAGAAACTCGCCCGATTACAACGGTATGCGTACTTTTCCCCTAGGCCGTTCTAGTTATTCGTTTCGAGCATCAGAACTGCGAAAATTTTGAGTTTCTCAAGCGTTTCTGACCTCCAAACTAGCATATCTCGCGAACGGATTGACCAATCCGCAAAATTTCTGTTGCATCTGAACGTAGAAACTCGTCCGATTACAACGGTGTGCGTACTTTTCCCCTAGTCCGTTCTAGTTATTCGTTTCGAGCATCAGAACTGCGAAAATTTTGAGTTTCTCAAGCGTTTCTTACCTCCAAACTGCCATATCTCGCGAACGGATTGACCAATCCGCAAAATTTCTGTTGCATCTGAAAGTAGAAACTCGCCCGATTACAACGGTATGCGTACTTTTCCCCTAGGCCGTTCTAGTTATTCGTTTCGAGAACAGAACTGCGAAAATGTTGAGTTTCTCAACCGTTTCTTACCTCCAAACTGCCATATCTCGCGAACGGATTGACCAATCCGCAAAATTTCTGTTGCATCTGAAAGTAGAAAGTCGCCCGATTACAGCGGTATGCGTACTTTTCCACTAGACCGTTCTAGTTATGCTTGTCGAGCATCAGAACTGCGAAAATTTTGAGTATCTCAAGCGTTTCTTACCTCCAAACTGCCATATCTCGCGAACGGATTAACTAATCCACAAAATTTCTGTTGCATATGAAAGTAGAAACTCGCCCGATTACAACGGTATGCTTACTTTTCCCCTAGACCGTTCTAGTTATTCGTTTCGAGCATCAGAACTGCGAAAATTTTGAGTTTCTCAAGCGTTTCTTACCTCCAAACTAGCATATCTCGCGAACGGATTGACCAATCCGCAAAATTTCTGTTGCATCTGAACGTAGAAACTCGCCCGATTACAACGGTATGCGTACTTTTCCCCTAGTCCGTTCTAGTTATTCGTTTCGAGCATCAGAACTGCGAAAATTTTGAGTTTCTCAAGCGTTTCTTACCTCCAAACTGCCATATCTCGCGAACGGATTGACCAATCCGCAAAATTTCTGTTGCATCTGAAAGTAGAAACTCGCCCGATTACAACGGTATGCGTACTTTTCCCCTAGGCCGTTCTAGTTATTCGTTTCGAGAACAGAACTGCGAAAATGTTGAGTTTCTCAACCGTTTCTTACCTCCAAACTGCCATATCTCGCGAACGGATTGACCAATCCGCAAAATTTCTGTTGCATCTGAAAGTAGAAAGTCGCCCGATTACAGCGGTATGCGTACTTTTCCACTAGACCGTTCTAGTTATGCTTGTCGAGCATCAGAACTGCGAAAATTTTGAGTTTCTCAAGCGTTTCTTACCTCCAAACTGCCATATCTCGCGAACGGATTAACTAATCCACAAAATTTCTGTTGCATCTGAAAGTAGAAACTCGCCCGATTACAACGGTATGCGTACTTTTCCCCTAGGCCGTTCTAGTTATTCGTTTCGAGCATCAGAACTGCGAAAATTTTGAGTTTCTCAAGCGTTTCTGACCTCCAAACTAGCATATCTCGCGAACGGATTGACCAATCCGCAAAATTTCTGTTGCATCTGAACGTAGAAACTCGCCCGATTACAACGGTATGCGTACTTTTCCCCTAGTCCGTTCTAGTTATTCGTTTCGAGCATCAGAACTGCGAAAATTTTGAGTTTCTCAACCGTTTCTTACCTCCAAACTGCCATATCTCGCGAACGGATTGACCAATCCGCAAAATTTCTGTTGCATCTGAAAGTAGAAACTCGCCCGATTACAACGGTATGCGTACTTTTCCCCTAGGCCGTTCTAGTTATGCTTGTCGAGCATCAGAACTGCGAAAATTTTGAGTTTCTCAAGCGTTTCTTCCCTCCAAACTGCCATATCTCGCGAACGGATTGACTAATCCGCAAAATTTCTGTTGCATCTGAAAGTAGAAAGCCGCCCGATTACAACGGTATGCGTACTTTTCCCCTAGGCCGTTCTAGTTATTCGTTTCGAGAACAGAACTGCGAAAATGTTGAGTTTCTCAACCGTTTCTTACCTCCAAACTGCCATATCTCGCGAACGGATTGACCAATCCGCAAAATTTCTGTTGCATCTGAAAGTAGAAAGTCGCCCGATTACAGCGGTATGCGTACTTTTCCACTAGACCGTTCTAGTTATGCTTGTCGAGCATCAGAACTGCGAAAATTTTGAGTTTCTCAAGCGTTTCTTACCTCCAAACTGCCATATCTCGCGAACGGATTGACCAATCCGCAAAATTTCTGTTGCATCTGAAAGTAGAAACTCGCCCGATTACAACGGTATGCGTACTTTTCCCCTAGTCTGTTCTAGTTATTCGTTTCGAGCATCAGAACTGCGAAAATTTTGAGTTTCTCAAGCGTTTCTTAACTCCAAACTGCCATATCTCGCGAACGGATTGACTAATCCGCAAAATTTCTGTTGCATCTGAAAGTAGAAACTCGCCCGATTACAACGGTATGCGTACTTTTCCCCTAGGCCGTTCTAGTTATTCGTTTCGAGCATCAGAACTGCGAAAATTTTGAGTTTCTCAAGCGTTTCTTACCTCCAAACTGCCATATCTCGCGAACGGATTGACCAATCCGCAAAATTTCTGTTGCATCTGAAAGTAGAAACTCGCCCGATTACAACGGTATGCGTACTTTTCCCCTAGTCCGTTCTAGTTATTCGTTTCGAGCATCAGAACTGCGAAAATGTTGAGTTTCTCAACCGTTTCTTACCTCCAAACTGCCATATCTCGCGAACGGATTGACCAATCCGCAAAATTTCTGTTGCATCTGAAAGTAGAAAGTCGCCCGATTACAACGGTATGCGTACTTTTCCCCTAGACCGTTCTAGTTATGCTTGTCGAGCATCAGAACTGCGAAAATTTTGAGTTTCTCAAGCGTTTCTTACTTCCAAACTGCCATATCTCGCGAACGGATTGACCAATCCGCAAAATTTCTGTTGCATCTGAAAGTAGAAACTCGCCCGATTACAACGGTATGCGTACTTTTCCCCTAGGCCGTTGTAGTTATTCGCTTCGAGCATGAGAACTGCGAAAATTTTGGGTTTCGCAAGCGTTGCTTACCTCCAAACTGCCATATCTCGCGAACGGATTGACCAATCCGCAAAATTTCTGTTGCATCTAAAAGTAGAAACTCGCCCGATTACAACGGTATGCGTACTTTTCCCCTAGGCCGTTCTGGTTATTCGTTTCGAGCATCAGAACTGTGAAAATTTTGAGTTTCTCCACCGTTTCTTACCTCCAAACTGCCATATCTCGCGAACGGATTGACCAATCCGCAAAATTTCTGTTGCATCTGAAAGTAGAAAGTCGCCCGATTACAACGGTATGCGTACTTTTCCACTAAGCCGTTCTAGTTATTCATTTCGAGCATCAGAACTGCGAAAATTTTGAGTTTCTCAAGCGTTTCTTACATCCAAACTGCCATATCTCGCGAACGGATTGACTAATCCGCAAAATTTCTGTTGCATCTGAAAGTAGAAACTCGCCCGATTACAACGGTATGCGTACTTTTCCCCTAGGCCGTTCTAGTTATTCGTTTCGAGCATCAGAACTGCGAAAATGTTGAATTTCTCAAGCGTTTCTGACCTCCAAACTGCCATATCTCGCGAACGGATTGACCAATCCGCAAAATTTCTGTTGCATCTGAAAGTAGAAACTCGCCCGAATTCAACGGTATGCGTACTTTTCCCCTAGGCCGTTCTGGTTACTTGTTTCGATCATCAGAACTGTGATAATTTTGAGTTTCTCAACCGTTTCTTACCTCCAAACTGCCATATCTCGCGAACGGATTGACCAATCCGCAAAATTTCTGTTGCATCTCAAAGTAGAAACTCGCCCGATTACAACGGTATGCGTACTTTTCCCCTAGGCCGTTCTGGTTATTCGTTTCGAGCATCAGAACTGTGAAAATTTTGAGTTTCTCAACCGTTTCTTACTTCCAAACTGCCATATCTCGCGAACGGATTGACCAATCCGCAAAATTTCTGTTGCATCTGAAAGTAGAAACTCGCCCGATTACAACGGTATGCGTACTTTTCCCCTAGACCGTTCTAGTTATGCTTGTCGAGCATCAGAACTGCGAAAATTTTGAGTTTCTCAAGCGTTTCTTACTTCCAAACTGCCATATCTCGCGAACGGATTGACCAATCCGCAAAATTTCTGTTGCATCTGAAAGTAGAAACTCGCCCGATTACAACGGTATGCGTACTTTTCCCCTAGGCCGTTCTGGTTATTCGTTTCGAGCATCAGAACTGTGAAAATTTTGAGTTTCTCAACCGTTTCTTACTTCCAAACTGCCATATCTCGCGAACGGATTGACCAATCCGCAAAATTTCTGTTGCATCTGAAAGTAGAAACTCGCCCGAATTCAACGGTATGCGTACTTTTCCCCTAGGCCGTTCTGGTTACTCGTTTCGAGCATCAGAACTGTGATAATTTTGAGTTTCTCAACCGTTTCTTACCTCCAAACTGCCATATCTCGCGAACGGATTGACCAATCCGCAAAATTTCTGTTGCATCTGAAAGTAGAAACTCGCCCGATTACAACGGTATGCGTACTTTTCCCCTAGGCCGTTCTGGTTATTCGTTTCGTGCATCAGAACTGTGAAAATTTTGAGTTTCTCAACCGTTTCTTACTTCCAAACTGCCATATCTCGCGAACGGATTGACCAATCCGCAAAATTTCTGTTGCATCTGAAAGTAGAAACTCGCCCGAATTCAACGGTATGCGTACTTTTCCCCTAGGCCGTTCTGGTTACTCGTTTCGAGCATCAGAACTGTGATAATTTTGAGTTTCTCAACCGTTTCTTACCTCCAAACTGCCATATCTCGCGAACGGATTGACCAATCCGCAAAATTTCTGTTGCATCTGAAAGTAGAAAGTCGCCCGATTACAACGGTGTGCGTACTTTTCCCCTAGGCCGTTCTAGTTATTCGTTTCGAGCATCAGAACTGCGAAAATGTTGAGTTTCTCAAGCGTTTCTTACCTACAATCTGCCATATCTCGCGAACGGATTGACCAATCCGCAAAATTTCTGTTGCATCTGAAAGTAGAAACTCGCCCGATTACAACGGTATGCGTACTTTTCCCCTAGGCCGTTCTGGTTATTCGTTTCGAGCATCAGAACTGTGAACATTTTGAGTTTCTCAACCGTTTCTTACCTCCAAACTGCCATATCTTGCGAACTGATGGACCAATCCGCAAAATTTCTGTTGCATCTGAAAGTAGAAACTCGCCCGATTACAACGGTATGCGTACTTTTCCCCTAGGCCGTTCTGGTAATTCGTTTCGAGCATCAGAACTGAAAATTTTGAGTTTCTCAACCGTTTCTTACCTCCAAACTGCCATATCTCGCGAACGGATTGACCAATCCGCAAAATTTCTGATGCATCTGAAAGTACAAACTCGCCCGATTACAACGGTGTGCGTACTTTTCCCCTAGGCCGTTCTAGTTATTCGTTTCGAGCATCAGAACTGCGAAAATGTTGAGTTTCTCAAGCGTTTCTTACCTCCAAACTGCCATATCTCGCGAATGGATTGACCAATCCGCAAAATTTCTGTTGCATCTGAACGTAGAAACTCGCCCGATTACAACGGTATGCGTACTTTTCCCCTAGTCCGTTCTAGTTATACGTTTCGAGCACCAGAACTGCGAAAATTTTGAGTTTCCCAAGCGTTCTTACCTCCAAACTGCCATATCTCGCGAACGGATTGACCAATCCGCAAAATTTCTGTTGCATCTGAAAGTAGAAAGTCGCCCGATTACAACGGTGTGCGTACTTTTCCCCTAGGCCGTTCTAGTTATTCGTTTCGAGCATCAGAACTGCGAAAATGTTGAGTTTCTCAAGCGTTTCTTACCTACAATCTGCCATATCTCGCGAACGGATTGACCAATCCGCAAAATTTCTGTTGCATCTGAAAGTAGAAACTCGCCCGATTACAACGGTATGCGTACTTTTCCCCTAGGCCGTTCTGGTTATTCGTTTCGAGCATCAGAACTGTGAACATTTTGAGTTTCTCAACCGTTTCTTACCTCCAAACTGCCATATCTCGCGAACGGATTGACCAATCCGCAAAATTTCTGATGCATCTGAAAGTACAAACTCGCCCGATTACAACGGTGTGCGTACTTTTCCCCTAGACCGTTCTAGTTATGCTTGTCGAGCATCAGAACTGCGAAAATTTTGAGTTTCCCAAGCGTTTCTTACCTCCAAACTGCCATATCTCGCGAATGGATTGACCAATCCGCAAAATTTCTGTTGCATCTGAACGTAGAAACTCGCCCGATTACAACGGTATGCGTACTTTTCCCCTAGTCCGTTCTAGTTATACGTTTCGAGCACCAGAACTGCGAAAATTTTGAGTTTCCCAAGCGTTCTTACCTCCAAACTGCCATATCTCGCGAACGGATTGACCAATCCGCAAAATTTCTGTTGCATCTGAAAGTAGAAACTCGCCCGATTACAATAGTATGCGTACTTTTCCCCTAGTCCGTTCTAGTTATTCGTTTCGAGCATCAGAACTGCGAAAATTTTGAGTTTCTCAAGCGTTTCTTACCTCCAAACTGCCATATCTCGCGAACGGATTGACTAATCCGCAAAATTTCTGTTGCATCTGAAAGTAGAAACTCACCCGATTACAACGGTATGCGTACTTTTCCCCTAGGCCGTTCTAGTTATTCGTTTCGAGCATCAGAACTGCGAAAATTTTGAGTTTCTCAAGCGTTTCTTACATCCAAACTGCCATATCTCGCGAACGGATTGACCAGTCCAAAAAATTTCTGTTGCATCTGAAAGTAGAAACTCGCCCGATTACAACTGTATGCGTACTTTTCCCCTAGTCCGTTCTAGTTATTCGTTTCGAGCATCAGAACTGCGAAAATTTTGAGTTTCTCAAGCGTTTCTTACCTACAAACTGCCATATCTCGCGAACGGATTGACCAATCCGCAAAATTTCTGTTGCGTCTGAAAGTACAAACTCGCCCGATTACAACGGTATGCGTACTTTTCCCCTAGGCCGTTCTAGTTATTCGTTTCGAGCATCAGAACTGCGAAAATGTTGAGTTTCTCAAGCGTTTCTTACCTCCAAACTGCCATATCTCGCGAACGGATTGACCAGTCCGCAAAATTTCTGTTGCATCTGAAAGTAGAAACTCGCCCGATTACAACGGTATGCGTACTTTTCCCCTAGTCCGTTCTAGTTATTCGTTTCGAGCATCAGAACTGCGAAAATTTTGAGTTTCTCAAGCGTTTCTTACCTACAAACTGCCATATCTCGCGAACGGATTGACCAATCCGCAAAATTTCTGTTGCATCTGAAAGTACAAACTCGCCCGATTACAACGGTATGCGTACTTTTCCCCTAGGCCGTTCTAGTTATTCGTTTCGAGCATCAGAACTGCGAAAATGTTGAGTTTCTCAAGCGTTTCTTACTTACAAACTGCCATATCTCGCGAACGGATTGACCAATCCGCAAAATTTCTATTGCATCTGAAAGTAGAAACTCGCCCGATTACAACGGTATGCGTACTTTTCCCCTAGGCCGTTCTGGTTATTCGTTTCGAGAATCAGAACTGTGAAAATTTTGCGTTTCTCAACAGTTTCTTACCTCCAAACTGCCATATCTCGCGAACGGATTGACCAATCCGCAAAATTTCTGTTGCATCTGAGAGTAGAAAGTCGCCCGATTACAACGGTATGCGTACTTTTCCCCTAGGCCGTTCTAGTTATTCGTTTCGAGCATCAGAACTGCGAAAATTTTGAGTTTCTCAAGCGTTTCTGACCTCCAAACTGCCATATCTCGCGAACCGATTGACCAATCCGCAAAATTTCTGATGCATCTGAAAGTAGAAACTCGCCCGATTACAACGGTATGCGTACTTTTCCCCTAGGCCGTTCTAGTTACTCGTTTCGAGCCTCAGAACTGCGAAAATTTTGAGTTTCTCAAGCATTTCTTATCTCCAAACTGCCACATCTCGCGAACGGATTGACCAATCCGCAAAATTTCTGTTGCATCTGAAAGTAGAAAGTCGCCCGATTACAACGGTGTGCGTACTTTTCCCCTAGTCCGTTCTAGTTATACGTTTCGAGCACCAGAACTGCGAAAATTTTGAGTTTCCCAAGCGTTCTTACCTCCAAACTGCCATATCTCGCGAATGGATTGACCAATCCGCAAAATTTCTGTTGCATCTGAACGTAGAAACTCGCCCGATTACAACGGTATGCGTACTTTTCCCCTAGTCCGTTCTAGTTATACGTTTCGAGCACCAGAACTGCGAAAATTTTGAGTTTCCCAAGCGTTCTTACCTCCAAACTGCCATATCTCGCGAACGGATTGACCAATCCGCAAAATTTCTGTTGCATCTGAAAGTAGAAAGTCGCCCGATTACAACGGTGTGCGTACTTTTCCCCTAGGCCGTTCTAGTTATTCGTTTCGAGCATCAGAACTGCGAAAATGTTGAGTTTCTCAAGCGTTTCTTACCTACAATCTGCCATATCTCGCGAACGGATTGACCAATCCGCAAAATTTCTGTTGCATCTGAAAGTAGAAACTCGCCCGATTACAACGGTATGCGTACTTTTCCCCTAGGCCGTTCTGGTTATTCGTTTCGAGCATCAGAACTGTGAACATTTTGAGTTTCTCAACCGTTTCTTACCTCCAAACTGCCATATCTCGCGAACGGATTGACCAATCCGCAAAATTTCTGATGCATCTGAAAGTACAAACTCGCCCGATTACAACGGTGTGCGTACTTTTCCCCTAGACCGTTCTAGTTATGCTTGTCGAGCATCAGAACTGCGAAAATTTTGAGTTTCCCAAGCGTTTCTTACCTCCAAACTGCCATATCTCGCGAATGGATTGACCAATCCGCAAAATTTCTGTTGCATCTGAACGTAGAAACTCGCCCGATTACAACGGTATGCGTACTTTTCCCCTAGTCCGTTCTAGTTATACGTTTCGAGCACCAGAACTGCGAAAATTTTGAGTTTCCCAAGCGTTCTTACCTCCAAACTGCCATATCTCGCGAACGGATTGACCAATCCGCAAAATTTCTGTTGCATCTGAAAGTAGAAACTCGCCCGATTACAATAGTATGCGTACTTTTCCCCTAGTCCGTTCTAGTTATTCGTTTCGAGCATCAGAACTGCGAAAATTTTGAGTTTCTCAAGCGTTTCTTACCTCCAAACTGCCATATCTCGCGAACGGATTGACTAATCCGCAAAATTTCTGTTGCATCTGAAAGTAGAAACTCACCCGATTACAACGGTATGCGTACTTTTCCCCTAGGCCGTTCTAGTTATTCGTTTCGAGCATCAGAACTGCGAAAATTTTGAGTTTCTCAAGCGTTTCTTACATCCAAACTGCCATATCTCGCGAACGGATTGACCAGTCCAAAAAATTTCTGTTGCATCTGAAAGTAGAAACTCGCCCGATTACAACTGTATGCGTACTTTTCCCCTAGTCCGTTCTAGTTATTCGTTTCGAGCATCAGAACTGCGAAAATTTTGAGTTTCTCAAGCGTTTCTTACCTACAAACTGCCATATCTCGCGAACGGATTGACCAATCCGCAAAATTTCTGTTGCGTCTGAAAGTACAAACTCGCCCGATTACAACGGTATGCGTACTTTTCCCCTAGGCCGTTCTAGTTATTCGTTTCGAGCATCAGAACTGCGAAAATGTTGAGTTTCTCAAGCGTTTCTTACCTCCAAACTGCCATATCTCGCGAACGGATTGACCAGTCCGCAAAATTTCTGTTGCATCTGAAAGTAGAAACTCGCCCGATTACAACGGTATGCGTACTTTTCCCCTAGTCCGTTCTAGTTATTCGTTTCGAGCATCAGAACTGCGAAAATTTTGAGTTTCTCAAGCGTTTCTTACCTACAAACTGCCATATCTCGCGAACGGATTGACCAATCCGCAAAATTTCTGTTGCATCTGAAAGTACAAACTCGCCCGATTACAACGGTATGCGTACTTTTCCCCTAGGCCGTTCTAGTTATTCGTTTCGAGCATCAGAACTGCGAAAATGTTGAGTTTCTCAAGCGTTTCTTACTTACAAACTGCCATATCTCGCGAACGGATTGACCAATCCGCAAAATTTCTATTGCATCTGAAAGTAGAAACTCGCCCGATTACAACGGTATGCGTACTTTTCCCCTAGGCCGTTCTGGTTATTCGTTTCGAGAATCAGAACTGTGAAAATTTTGCGTTTCTCAACAGTTTCTTACCTCCAAACTGCCATATCTCGCGAACGGATTGACCAATCCGCAAAATTTCTGTTGCATCTGAGAGTAGAAAGTCGCCCGATTACAACGGTATGCGTACTTTTCCCCTAGGCCGTTCTAGTTATTCGTTTCGAGCATCAGAACTGCGAAAATTTTGAGTTTCTCAAGCGTTTCTGACCTCCAAACTGCCATATCTCGCGAACCGATTGACCAATCCGCAAAATTTCTGATGCATCTGAAAGTAGAAACTCGCCCGATTACAACGGTATGCGTACTTTTCCCCTAGGCCGTTCTAGTTACTCGTTTCGAGCCTCAGAACTGCGAAAATTTTGAGTTTCTCAAGCATTTCTTATCTCCAAACTGCCACATCTCGCGAACGGATTGACCAATCCGCAAAATTTCTGTTGCATCTGAAAGTAGAAAGTCGCCCGATTTCAACGGTATGCGTACTCTTCCCATAGACCGTTCTGGTTATTCGTTTCGAGAATCAGAACTGTGAAAATTTTGAGTTTCTCAACAGTTTCTTACCTCCAAACTGCCATATCTCGCGAACGGATTGACCAATCCGCAAAATTTCTGTTGCATCTGAAAGTAGAAAGTCGCCCGATTACAACGGTATGCGTACTTTTCCACTAGACCGTTCTAGTTATGCTTGTCGAGCATCAGAACTGTGAAAATTTTGAGTTTCTCAACCGTTTCTTACCTCCAAACTGCCATATCTCGCGAACGGATTGACCAATCCGCAAAATTTCTATTCCATCTGAGAGTAGAAACTCGCCCGATTACAACGGTATGCGTACTTTTCCCCTAGGCCGTTCTGGTTATTCGTTTCGAGCATCAGAACTGTGAAAATTTTTAGTTTGTCAACCGTTTCTTGCCTCCAAACTGCCATATCTCGCGAACGGATTGACCAATCCGCAAAATTTCTGTAGTATCTGAAAGTAGAAAGTCGCCCGATTACAACGGTATGCGTACTTTTCCCCTAGGCCGTTCTGGTTATTCGTTTCGAGAATCAGAACTGTGAAAATTTTGCGTTTCTCAACAGTTTCTTACCTCCAAACTGCCATATCTCGCGAACGGATTGACCAATCCGCAAAATTTCTGTTGCATCTAAGAGTAGAAAGTCGCCCGATTACAACGGTATGCGTACTTTTCCCCTAGGCCGTTCTAGTTATTCGTTTCGAGCATCAGAACTGCGAAAATTTTGAGTTTCTCAAGCGTTTCTGACCTCCAAACTGCCATATCTCGCGAACGGATTGACCAATCCGCAAAATTTCTGTTGCATCTGAACGTAGAAACTCGCCCGATTACAACGGTATGCGTACTTTTCCCTATACCGTTCTAGTTATGCTTGTCGAGCATCAGAACTGTGAAAATTTTGAGTTTCTCAACCGTTTCTTACCTCCAAACTGCCATATCTCGCGAACGGATTGACCAATCCGCAAAATTTCTATTGCATCTGAAAGTAGAAACTCGCCCGATTACAACGGTATGCGTACTTTTCCCCTAGGCCGTTCTGGTTATTCGTTTCGAGCATCAGAACTGTGAAAATTTTTAGTTTGTCAACCGGTTCTTACCTCCAAACTGCCATATCTCGCGAACGGATTGACCAATCCGCAAAATTTCTGTTGCATCTGAAAGTAGAAAGTCGCCCGATTACAACGGTATGCGTACTTTTCCCCTAGGCCGTTTTGGTTATTCGTTTCGAGAATCAGAACTGTGAAAATTTTGAGTTTCTCAACAGTTTCTTACCTCCAAACTGCCATATCTCGCGAACGGATTGACCAATCCGCAAAATTTCTGTTGCATCTGAAAGTAGAAAGTCGCCCGATTACAACGGTATGCGTACTTTTCCCCTAGGCCGTTCTAGTTATTCGTTTCGAGCATCAGAACTGCGAAAATTTTGAGTTTCTCAAGCGTTTCTGACCTCCAAACTGCCATATCTCGCGAACGGATTGACCAATCCGCAAAATTTCTGTTGCATCTGAACGTAGAAACTCGCCCGATTACAACGGTATGCCTACTTTTCCCCTAGTCCGTTCTAGTTATTCGTTTTGAGCATCAGAACTGCGAAAATTTTGAGTTTCTCAAGCGTTTCTTACCTCCAAACTGCCATATCTCGCGAACGGATTGACCAATCCGCAAAATTTCTGTTGCATCTGAAAGTAGAAACTCGCCCGATTACAACGGTATGCGTACTTTTCCCCTAGGCCGTTCAAGTTATTCGTTTCGAGCATCAGAACTGCGAAAATGTTGAGTTTCTCAAGCGTTTCTTACTTACAAACTGCCATATCTCGCGAACGGATTGACCAATCCGCAAAATTTCTGTTGCATCTGAAAGTAGAAACTCGCCCGATTACAACGGTATGCGTACTTTTCCCCTAGGCCGTTCTAGTTATTCGTTTCGAGCATCAGAACTGCGAAAATTTTGAGTTTCTCAAGCGTTTCTTACTTCCAAACTGCCATATCTCGCAAACGGATTGACCAATCCGCAAAATTTCTGTTGCATCTGAAAGTAGAAACTCGCCCGATTACAACGGTATGCGTACTTTTCCCCTAGGCCGCTCTAGTTATTCGTTTCGAGCATCAGAACTGCGAAAATTTTGTGTTTCTCAAGTGTTTCATACTTCCAAACTGCCATATCTCGCGAACGGATTGACCAATCCGCAAAATTCCTATTGCATCTGAAAGTAGAAACTCGCCCGATTACAACGGTATGCGTACTTTTCCCCTAGGCCGTTCTAGTTATTCGTTTCGAGCATCAGAACTGCGAAAATGTTGAGTTTCTCAAGCGTTTCTTACCTACAAACTGCCATATCTCGCGAACGGAATGACCAATCCGCAAAATTTCTGTTGCATCTGAAAGTAGAAACTCGCCCGATTACAACGGTATGCGTACTTTCCCCCTAGGCCGTTCTAGTTATTCGTTTCGAGCATCAGAACTGCGAAAATTTTGAGTTTCTCAAGCGTTTCTTACTTCCAAACTGCCATATCTCGCAAACGGATTGACCAATCCGCAAAATTTCTGTTGCATCTGAAAGTAGAAACTCGCCCGATTACAACGGTATGCGTACTTTTCCCCTAGTCCGTTCTAGTTATTCGTTTCGAGCATCAGAACTGCGAAAATGTTGAGTTTCTCAAGCGTTTCTTACCTACAAACTGCCATATCTCGCGAACGGATTGACCAATCCGCAAAATTTCTGTTGCATCTGAAAGTAGAAATTCGCCCGATTACAACGGTATGCGTACTTTTCCCCTAGACCGTTCTAGTTATGCTTGTCGAGCATCAGAACTGCGAAAATTTTGAGTTTCTCAAGCGTTTCTTACCTCCAAACTGCCATATCTCGCGAACGGATTGACCAATCCGCAAAATTTTTGTTGCATCTGAAAGTAGAAACTCGCCCGATTACAACGGTATGCGTACTTTTCCCCTAGACCGTTCTAGTTATGCTTGTCGAGCATCAGAACTGCGAAAATTTTGAGTTTCTCAAGCGTTTCTTACCTCCAAACTGCCATATCTCGCGAACGGATTGACCAATCCGCAAAATTTTTGTTGCATCTGAAAGTAGAAACTCGCCCGATTACAACGGTATGCGTACTTTTCCCCTAGACCGTTCTAGTTATGCTTGTCGAGCATCAGAACTGCGAAAATTTTGAGTTTCTCAAGCGTTTCATACCTCCAAACTGCCATATCTCGCGAACGGATTGACTAATCCGCAAAATTTCTGTTCCATCTGAAAGTAGAAACTCGCCCGATTACAACGGTATGCGTACTTTTCCCCTAGGCCGTTCTAGTTATTCGTTTCGAGCATCAGAACTGCGAAAATGTTGAGTTTCTCAAGCGTTTCTTACCTCCAAACTGCCATATCATGCGAACGGATTGACTAATCCGCAAAATTTCTGTTGCATCTGAAAGTAGAAACTCGCCCGATTACAACGGTATGCGTACTTTTCCCCTAGTCCGTTCTAGTTATTCGTTTCGAGCATCAGAACTGCGAAAATTTTGAGTTTCTCAAGCGTTTCATACCTCCAAACTGCCATATCTCGCGAACGGATTGACTAATCCGCAAAATTTCTGTTGCATCTGAAAGTAGAAACTCGCCCGATTACAACGGTATGCGTACTTTTCCCCTAGGCCGTTCTAGTTATGCTTGTCGAGCATCAGAACTGCGAAAATTTTGAGTTTCTCAAGCGTTTCATACCTCCAAACTGCCATATCTCGCGAACGGATTGACTAATCCGCAAAATTTCTGTTCCATCTGAAAGTAGAAACTCGCCCGATTACAACGGTATGCTTACTTTTCCCCTAGGCCGTTCTAGTTATTCGTTTCGAGCATCAGAACTGCGAAAATGTTGAGTTTCTCAAGCGTTTCTTACCTCCAAACTGCCATATCATGCGAACGGATTGACTAATCCGCAAAATTTCTGTTGCATCTGAAAGTAGAAACTCGCCCGATTACAACGGTATGCGTACTTTTCCCCTAGTCCGTTCTAGTTATTCGTTTCGAGCATCAGAACTGCGAAAATTTTGAGTTTCTCAAGCGTTTCATACCTCCAAACTGCCATATCTCGCGAACGGATTGACTAATCCGCAAAATTTCTGTTCCATCTGAAAGTAGAAACTCGCCCGATTACAACGGTATGCGTACTTTTCCCCTAGGCCGTTCTAGTTATTCGTTTCGAGCATCAGAACTGCGAAAATTTTGAGTTTCTCAAGCGTTTCTTACCTCCAAACTGCCATATCTCGCGAACGGATTGACCAATCCGCAAAATTTCTGTTGCATCTGAAAGTAGAAACTCGCCCGATTACAACGGTATGCGTACTTTTCCCCTAGTCCGTTCTAGTTATTCGTTTCGAGCATCAGAACTGCGAAAATGTTGAGTTTCTCAAGCGTTTCTTACCTCCAAACTGCCATATCATGCGAACGGATTGACTAATCCGCAAAATTTCTGTTGCATCTGAAAGTAGAAACTCGCCCGATTACAACGGTATGCGTACTTTTCCCCTAGTCCGTTCTAGTTATTCGTTTCGAGCATCAGAACTGCGAAAATTTTGAGTTTCTCAAGCGTTTCTTACCTCCAAACTGCCATATCTCGCGAACGGATTGACCAATCCGCAAAATTTCTGTTGCATCTGAAAGTACAAACTCGCCCGATTACAACGGTGTGCGTACTCTTCCCCTAGGCCGTTCTAGTTATTCGTTTCGAGCATCAGAACTGCGAAAATGTTGAGTTTCTCAAGCGTTTCTTACCTACAAACTGCCATATCTCGCGAACGGATCGACCAATCCGCAAAATTTCTGTTGCATCTGAAAGTAGAAACTCGCCCGATTACAACGGTATGCGTACTTTTCCCCCAGACCGTTCTAGTTATGCTTGTCGAGCATCAGAACTGCGAAAATTTTGAGTTTCTCAAGCGTTTCTTACCTCCAAACTGCCATATCTCGCGAACGGATTGACTAATCCGCAAAATTTCTGTTGCATCTGAAAGTAGAAACTCGCCCGATTACAACGGTGTGCGTACTTTTCCCCTAGGCCGTTCTAGTTATTCGTTTCGAGCATCAGAACTGCGAAAATGTTGAGTTTCTCAAGCGTTTCTTACCTCCAAACTGCCATATCTCGCGAACGGATTGACCAATCCGCAAAATTTCTGTTGCATCTGAAAGTAGAAACTCGCCCGATTACAACTGTATGCGTACTTTTCCCCTAGTCCGTTCTAGTTATTCGTTTCGAGCATCAGAACTGCGAAAATTTTGAGTTTCTCAAGCGTTTCTTACCTACAAACTGCCATATCTCGCGAACGGATTGACCAATCCGCAAAATTTCTGTTGCATCTGAAAGTACAAACTCGCCCGATTACAACGGTATGCGTACTTTTCCCCTAGGCCGTTCTAGTTATTCGTTTCGAGCATCAGAACTGCGAAAATGTTGAGTTTCTCAAGCGTTTCTTACCTCCAAACTGCCATATCTCGCGAACGGATTGACCAGTCCGCAAAATTTCTGTTGCATCTGAAAGTAGAAACTCGCCCGATTACAACGGTATGCGTACTTTTCCCCTAGTCCGTTCTAGTTATTCGTTTCGAGCATCAGAACTGCGAAAATTTTGAGTTTCTCAAGCGTTTCTTACCTACAAACTGCCATATCTCGCGAACGGATTGACCAATCCGCAAAATTTCTGTTGCATCTGAAAGTACAAACTCGCCCGATTACAACGGTATGCGTACTTTTCCCCTAGGCCGTTCTAGTTATTCGTTTCGAGCATCAGAACTGCGAAAATGTTGAGTTTCTCAAGCGTTTCTTACTTACAAACTGCCATATCTCGCGAACGGATTGACCAATCCGCAAAATTTCTATTGCATCTGAAAGTAGAAACTCGCCCGATTACAACGGTATGCGTACTTTTCCCCTAGGCCGTTCTGGTTATTCGTTTCGAGAATCAGAACTGTGAAAATTTTGCGTTTCTCAACAGTTTCTTACCTCCAAACTGCCATATCTCGCGAACGGATTGACCAATCCGCAAAATTTCTGTTGCATCTGAGAGTAGAAAGTCGCCCGATTACAACGGTATGCGTACTTTTCCCCTAGGCCGTTCTAGTTATTCGTTTCGAGCATCAGAACTGCGAAAATTTTGAGTTTCTCAAGCGTTTCTGACCTCCAAACTGCCATATCTCGCGAACCGATTGACCAATCCGCAAAATTTCTGATGCATCTGAAAGTAGAAACTCGCCCGATTACAACGGTATGCGTACTTTTCCCCTAGGCCGTTCTAGTTACTCGTTTCGAGCCTCAGAACTGCGAAAATTTTGAGTTTCTCAAGCATTTCTTATCTCCAAACTGCCACATCTCGCGAACGGATTGACCAATCCGCAAAATTTCTGTTGCATCTGAAAGTAGAAAGTCGCCCGATTTCAACGGTATGCGTACTCTTCCCCTAGACCGTTCTGGTTATTCGTTTCGAGAATCAGAACTGTGAAAATTTTGAGTTTCTCAACAGTTTCTTACCTCCAAACTGCCATATCTCGCGAACGGATTGACCAATCCGCAAAATTTCTGTTGCATCTGAAAGTAGAAAGTCGCCCGATTACAACGGTATGCGTACTTTTCCACTAGACCGTTCTAGTTATGCTTGTCGAGCATCAGAACTGTGAAAATTTTGAGTTTCTCAACCGTTTCTTACCTCCAAACTGCCATATCTCGCGAACGGATTGACCAATCCGCAAAATTTCTATTCCATCTGAGAGTAGAAACTCGCCCGATTACAACGGTATGCGTACTTTTCCCCTAGGCCGTTCTGGTTATTCGTTTCGAGCATCAGAACTGTGAAAATTTTTAGTTTGTCAACCGTTTCTTGCCTCCAAACTGCCATATCTCGCGAACGGATTGACCAATCCGCAAAATTTCTGTAGTATCTGAAAGTAGAAAGTCGCCCGATTACAACGGTATGCGTACTTTTCCCCTAGGCCGTTCTGGTTATTCGTTTCGAGAATCAGAACTGTGAAAATTTTGCGTTTCTCAACAGTTTCTTACCTCCAAACTGCCATATCTCGCGAACGGATTGACCAATCCGCAAAATTTCTGTTGCATCTAAGAGTAGAAAGTCGCCCGATTACAACGGTATGCGTACTTTTCCCCTAGGCCGTTCTAGTTATTCGTTTCGAGCATCAGAACTGCGAAAATTTTGAGTTTCTCAAGCGTTTCTGACCTCCAAACTGCCATATCTCGCGAACGGATTGACCAATCCGCAAAATTTCTGTTGCATCTGAACGTAGAAACTCGCCCGATTACAACGGTATGCGTACTTTTCCCTATACCGTTCTAGTTATGCTTGTCGAGCATCAGAACTGTGAAAATTTTGAGTTTCTCAACCGTTTCTTACCTCCAAACTGCCATATCTCGCGAACGGATTGACCAATCCGCAAAATTTCTATTGCATCTGAAAGTAGAAACTCGCCCGATTACAACGGTATGCGTACTTTTCCCCTAGGCCGTTCTGGTTATTCGTTTCGAGCATCAGAACTGTGAAAATTTTTAGTTTGTCAACCGGTTCTTACCTCCAAACTGCCATATCTCGCGAACGGATTGACCAATCCGCAAAATTTCTGTTGCATCTGAAAGTAGAAAGTCGCCCGATTACAACGGTATGCGTACTTTTCCCCTAGGCCGTTTTGGTTATTCGTTTCGAGAATCAGAACTGTGAAAATTTTGAGTTTCTCAACAGTTTCTTACCTCCAAACTGCCATATCTCGCGAACGGATTGACCAATCCGCAAAATTTCTGTTGCATCTGAAAGTAGAAAGTCGCCCGATTACAACGGTATGCGTACTTTTCCCCTAGGCCGTTCTAGTTATTCGTTTCGAGCATCAGAACTGCGAAAATTTTGAGTTTCTCAAGCGTTTCTGACCTCCAAACTGCCATATCTCGCGAACGGATTGACCAATCCGCAAAATTTCTGTTGCATCTGAACGTAGAAACTCGCCCGATTACAACGGTATGCCTACTTTTCCCCTAGTCCGTTCTAGTTATTCGTTTTGAGCATCAGAACTGCGAAAATTTTGAGTTTCTCAAGCGTTTCTTACCTCCAAACTGCCATATCTCGCGAACGGATTGACCAATCCGCAAAATTTCTGTTGCATCTGAAAGTAGAAACTCGCCCGATTACAACGGTATGCGTACTTTTCCCCTAGGCCGTTCAAGTTATTCGTTTCGAGCATCAGAACTGCGAAAATGTTGAGTTTCTCAAGCGTTTCTTACCTACAAACTGCCATATCTCGCGAACGGATTGACCAATCCGCAAAATTTCTGTTGCATCTGAAAGTAGAAACTCGCCCGATTACAACGGTATGCGTACTTTTCCCCTAGGCCGTTCTAGTTATTCGTTTCGAGCATCAGAACTGCGAAAATTTTGAGTTTCTCAAGCGTTTCTTACTTCCAAACTGCCATATCTCGCAAACGGATTGACCAATCCGCAAAATTTCTGTTGCATCTGAAAGTAGAAACTCGCCCGATTACAACGGTATGCGTACTTTTCCCCTAGGCCGCTCTAGTTATTCATTTCGAGCATCAGAACTGCGAAAATTTTGTGTTTCTCAAGTGTTTCATACTTCCAAACTGCCATATCTCGCGAACGGATTGACCAATCCGCAAAATTCCTATTGCATCTGAAAGTAGAAACTCGCCCGATTACAACGGTATGCGTACTTTTCCCCTAGGCCGTTCTAGTTATTCGTTTCGAGCATCAGAACTGCGAAAATGTTGAGTTTCTCAAGCGTTTCTTACCTACAAACTGCCATATCTCGCGAACGGAATGACCAATCCGCAAAATTTCTGTTGCATCTGAAAGTAGAAACTCGCCCGATTACAACGGTATGCGTACTTTCCCCCTAGGCCGTTCTAGTTATTCGTTTCGAGCATCAGAACTGCGAAAATTTTGAGTTTCTCAAGCGTTTCTTACTTCCAAACTGCCATATCTCGCAAACGGATTGACCAATCCGCAAAATTTCTGTTGCATCTGAAAGTAGAAACTCGCCCGATTACAACGGTATGCGTACTTTTCCCCTAGTCCGTTCTAGTTATTCGTTTCGAGCATCAGAACTGCGAAAATGTTGAGTTTCTCAAGCGTTTCTTACCTACAAACTGCCATATCTCGCGAACGGATTGACCAATCCGCAAAATTTCTGTTGCATCTGAAAGTAGAAATTCGCCCGATTACAACGGTATGCGTACTTTTCCCCTAGACCGTTCTAGTTATGCTTGTCGAGCATCAGAACTGCGAAAATTTTGAGTTTCTCAAGCGTTTCTTACCTCCAAACTGCCATATCTCGCGAACGGATTGACCAATCCGCAAAATTTTTGTTGCATCTGAAAGTAGAAACTCGCCCGATTACAACGGTATGCGTACTTTTCCCCTAGACCGTTCTAGTTATGCTTGTCGAGCATCAGAACTGCGAAAATTTTGAGTTTCTCAAGCGTTTCTTACCTCCAAACTGCCATATCTCGCGAACGGATTGACCAATCCGCAAAATTTTTGTTGCATCTGAAAGTAGAAACTCGCCCGATTACAACGGTATGCGTACTTTTCCCCTAGACCGTTCTAGTTATGCTTGTCGAGCATCAGAACTGCGAAAATTTTGAGTTTCTCAAGCGTTTCATACCTCCAAACTGCCATATCTCGCGAACGGATTGACTAATCCGCAAAATTTCTGTTCCATCTGAAAGTAGAAACTCGCCCGATTACAACGGTATGCGTACTTTTCCCCTAGGCCGTTCTAGTTATTCGTTTCGAGCATCAGAACTGCGAAAATGTTGAGTTTCTCAAGCGTTTCTTACCTCCAAACTGCCATATCATGCGAACGGATTGACTAATCCGCAAAATTTCTGTTGCATCTGAAAGTAGAAACTCGCCCGATTACAACGGTATGCGTACTTTTCCCCTAGTCCGTTCTAGTTATTCGTTTCGAGCATCAGAACTGCGAAAATTTTGAGTTTCTCAAGCGTTTCATACCTCCAAACTGCCATATCTCGCGAACGGATTGACTAATCCGCAAAATTTCTGTTGCATCTGAAAGTAGAAACTCGCCCGATTACAACGGTATGCGTACTTTTCCCCTAGGCCGTTCTAGTTATGCTTGTCGAGCATCAGAACTGCGAAAATTTTGAGTTTCTCAAGCGTTTCATACCTCCAAACTGCCATATCTCGCGAACGGATTGACTAATCCGCAAAATTTCTGTTCCATCTGAAAGTAGAAACTCGCCCGATTACAACGGTATGCGTACTTTTCCCCTAGGCCGTTCTAGTTATTCGTTTCGAGCATCAGAACTGCGAAAATGTTGAGTTTCTCAAGCGTTTCTTACCTCCAAACTGCCATATCATGCGAACGGATTGACTAATCCGCAAAATTTCTGTTGCATCTGAAAGTAGAAACTCGCCCGATTACAACGGTATGCGTACTTTTCCCCTAGTCCGTTCTAGTTATTCGTTTCGAGCATCAGAACTGCGAAAATTTTGAGTTTCTCAAGCGTTTCATACCTCCAAACTGCCATATCTCGCGAACGGATTGACTAATCCGCAAAATTTCTGTTCCATCTGAAAGTAGAAACTCGCCCGATTACAACGGTATGCGTACTTTTCCCCTAGGCCGTTCTAGTTATTCGTTTCGAGCATCAGAACTGCGAAAATTTTGAGTTTCTCAAGCGTTTCTTACCTCCAAACTGCCATATCTCGCGAACGGATTGACCAATCCGCAAAATTTCTGTTGCATCTGAAAGTAGAAACTCGCCCGATTACAACGGTATGCGTACTTTTCCCCTAGTCCGTTCTAGTTATTCGTTTCGAGCATCAGAACTGCGAAAATGTTGAGTTTCTCAAGCGTTTCTTACCTCCAAACTGCCATATCATGCGAACGGATTGACTAATCCGCAAAATTTCTGTTGCATCTGAAAGTAGAAACTCGCCCGATTACAACGGTATGCGTACTTTTCCCCTAGTCCGTTCTAGTTATTCGTTTCGAGCATCAGAACTGCGAAAATTTTGAGTTTCTCAAGCGTTTCTTACCTCCAAACTGCCATATCTCGCGAACGGATTGACCAATCCGCAAAATTTCTGTTGCATCTGAAAGTACAAACTCGCCCGATTACAACGGTGTGCGTACTCTTCCCCTAGGCCGTTCTAGTTATTCGTTTCGAGCATCAGAACTGCGAAAATGTTGAGTTTCTCAAGCGTTTCTTACCTACAAACTGCCATATCTCGCGAACGGATCGACCAATCCGCAAAATTTCTGTTGCATCTGAAAGTAGAAACTCGCCCGATTACAACGGTATGCGTACTTTTCCCCTAGACCGTTCTAGTTATGCTTGTCGAGCATCAGAACTGCGAAAATTTTGAGTTTCTCAAGCGTTTCTTACCTCCAAACTGCCATATCTCGCGAACGGATTGACTAATCCGCAAAATTTCTGTTGCATCTGAAAGTAGAAACTCGCCCGATTACAACGGTGTGCGTACTTTTCCCCTAGGCCGTTCTAGTTATTCGTTTCGAGCATCAGAACTGCGAAAATGTTGAGTTTCTCAAGCGTTTCTTACCTCCAAACTGCCATATCTCGCGAACGGATTGACCAATCCGCAAAATTTCTGTTGCATCTGAAAGTAGAAACTCGCCCGATTACAACGGTATGCGTACTTTTCCCCTAGTCCGTTCTAGTTATTCGTTTCGAGCATCAGAACTGCGAAAATTTTGGGTTTCTCAAGCGTTTCTTACCTCCAAACTGCCATATCTCGCGAACGGATTGACCAATCCGCAAAATTTCTGTTGCATCTGAAAGTAGAAACTCGCCCGATTACAACGGTATGCGTTCTTTTCCCCTAGACCGTTCTAGTTATGCTTGTCGAGCATCAGAACTGCGAAAATTTTGAGTTTCCCAAGCGTTTCTTACCTCCAAACTGCCATATCTCGCGAATGGATTGACCAATCCGCAAAATTTCTGTTGCATCTGAACGTAGAAACTCGCCCGATTACAACGGTATGCGTACTTTTCCCCTAGTCCGTTCTAGTTATACGTTTCGAGCACCAGAACTGCGAAAATTTTGAGTTTCCCAAGCGTTCTTACCTCCAAACTGCCATATCTCGCGAACGGATTGACCAATCCGCAAAATTTCTGTTGCATCTGAAAGTAGAAACTCGCCCGATTACAACAGTATGCGTACTTTTCCCCTAGTCCGTTCTAGTTATTCGTTTCGAGCATCAGAACTGCGAAAATTTTGAGTTTCTCAAGCGTTTCTTACCTCCAAACTGCCATATCTCGCGAACGGATTGACTAATCCGCAAAATTTCTGTTGCATCTGAAAGTAGAAACTCACCCGATTACAACGGTATGCGTACTTTTCCCCTAGGCCGTTCTAGTTATTCGTTTCGAGCATCAGAACTGCGAAAATTTTGAGTTTCGCAAGCGTTTCTTACATCCAAACTGCCATATCTCGCGAACGGATTGACCAGTCCGCAAAATTTCTGTTGCATCTGAAAGTAGAAACTCGCCCGATTACAACTGTATGCGTACTTTTCCCCTAGTCCGTTCTAGTTATTCGTTTCGAGCATCAGAACTGCGAAAATTTTGAGTTTCTCAAGCGTTTCTTACCTACAAACTGCCATATCTCGCGAACGGATTGACCAATCCGCAAAATTTCTGTTGCATCTGAAAGTACAAACTCGCCCGATTACAACGGTATGCGTACTTTTCCCCTAGGCCGTTCTAGTTATTCGTTTCGAGCATCAGAACTGCGAAAATGTTGAGTTTCTCAAGCGTTTCTTACCTCCAAACTGCCATATCTCGCGAACGGATTGACCAGTCCGCAAAATTTCTGTTGCATCTGAAAGTAGAAACTCGCCCGATTACAACGGTATGCGTACTTTTCCCCTAGTCCGTTCTAGTTATTCGTTTCGAGCATCAGAACTGCGAAAATTTTGAGTTTCTCAAGCGTTTCTTACCTACAAACTGCCATATCTCGCGAACGGATTGACCAATCCGCAAAATTTCTGTTGCATCTGAAAGTACAAACTCGCCCGATTACAACGGTATGCGTACTTTTCCCCTAGGCCGTTCTAGTTATTCGTTTCGAGCATCAGAACTGCGAAAATGTTGAGTTTCTCAAGCGTTTCTTACTTACAAACTGCCATATCCCGCGAACGGATTGACCAATCCGCAAAATTTCTGTTGCATCTGAAAGTAGAAACTCGCCCGATTACAACGGTATGCGTACTTTTCCCCTAGGCCGTTCTAGTTAATCGTTTCGAGCATCAGAACTGCGAAAATTTTGAGTTTCTCAAGCGTTTCTTACTTCCAAACTGCCATATATCGCGAACAGATTGACCAATCCGCAAAATTTCCGATGCATCTGAAAGTAGAAACTCGCCCGATTACAACGGTATGCGTACTTTTCCCCTAGGCCGCTCTAGTTATTCGTTTCGAGCATCAGAACTGCGAAAATTTTGTGTTTCTCAAGTGTTTCATACTTCCAAACTGCCATATCTCGCGAACGGATTGACCAATCCGCAAAATTTCTGTTGTATCTGAAAGTAGAAAGTCGCCCGATTACAACGGTATGCGTACTTTTCCCCTAGGCCGTTCTGGTTATTCGTTTCGAGAATCAGAACTGTGAAAATTTTGCGTTTCTCAACAGTTTCTTACCTCCAAACTGCCATATCTCGCGAACGGATTGACCAATCCGCAAAATTTCTGTTGCATCTGAGAGTAGAAAGTCGCCCGATTACAACGGTATGCGTACTTTTCCCCTAGGCCGTTCTAGTTATTCGTTTCGAGCATCAGAACTGCGAAAATTTTGAGTTTCTCAAGCGTTTCTGACCTCCAAACTGCCATATCTCGCGAACCGATTGACCAATCCCCAAAATTTCTGATGCATCTGAAAGTAGAAACTCGCCCGATTACAACGGTATGCGTACTTTTCCCCTAGGCCGTTCTAGTTACTCGTTTCGAGCATCAGAACTGCGAAAATTTTGAGTTTCTCAAGCATTTCTTATCTCCAAACTGCCACATCTCGCGAACGGATTGACCAATCCGCAAAATTTCTGTTGCATCTGAAAGTAGAAAGTCGCCCGATTTCAACGGTATGCGTACTCTTCCCCTAGACCGTTCTGGTTATTCGTTTCGAGAATCAGAACTGTGAAAATTATGAGTTTCTCAACAGTTTCTTACCTCCAAACTGCCATATCTCGCGAACGGATTGACCAATCCGCAAAATTTCTGTTGCATCTGAAAGTAGAAAGTCGCCCGATTACAACGGTATGCGTACTTTTCCACTAGACCGTTCTAGTTATGCTTGTCGAGCATCAGAACTGTGAAAATTTTGAGTTTCTCAACCGTTTCTTACCTCCAAACTGCCATATCTCGCGAACGGATTGACCAATCCGCAAAATTTCTATTGCATCTGAAAGTAGAAACTCGCCCGATTACAACGGTATGCGTACTTTTCCCCTAGGCCGTTCTGGTTATTCGTTTCGAGCATCAGAACTGTGAAAATTTTTAGTTTGTCAACCGTTTCTTGCCTCCAAACTGCCATATCTCGCGAACGGATTGACCAATCCGCAAAATTTCTGTTGTATCTGAAAGTAGAAAGTCGCCCGATTACAACGGTATGCGTACTTTTCCCCTAGGCCGTTCTGGTTATTCGTTTCGAGAATCAGAACTGTGAAAATTTTGCGTTTCTCAACAGTTTCTTACCTCCAAACTGCCATATCTCGCGAACGGATTGACCAATCCGCAAAATTTCTGTTGCATCTAAGAGTAGAAACTCGCCCGATTACAACTGTATGCGTACTTTTCCCCTAGTCCGTTCTAGTTATTCGTTTCGAGCATCAGAACTGCGAAAATTTTGAGTTTCTCAAGCGTTTCTTACCTACAAACTGCCATATCTCGCGAACGGATTGACCAATCCGCAAAATTTCTGTTGCATCTGAAAGTACAAACTCGCCCGATTACAACGGTATGCGTACTTTTCCCCTAGGCCGTTCTAGTTATTCGTTTCGAGCATCAGAACTGCGAAAATGTTGAGTTTCTCAAGCGTTTCTTACCTCCAAACTGCCATATCTCGCGAACGGATTGACCAGTCCGCAAAATTTCTGTTGCATCTGAAAGTAGAAACTCGCCCGATTACAACGGTATGCGTACTTTTCCCCTAGTCCGTTCTAGTTATTCGTTTCGAGCATCAGAACTGCGAAAATTTTGAGTTTCTCAAGCGTTTCTTACCTACAAACTGCCATATCTCGCGAACGGATTGACCAATCCGCAAAATTTCTGTTGCATCTGAAAGTACAAACTCGCCCGATTACAACGGTATGCGTACTTTTCCCCTAGGCCGTTCTAGTTATTCGTTTCGAGCATCAGAACTGCGAAAATGTTGAGTTTCTCAAGCGTTTCTTACTTACAAACTGCCATATCCCGCGAACGGATTGACCAATCCGCAAAATTTCTGTTGCATCTGAAAGTAGAAACTCGCCCGATTACAACGGTATGCGTACTTTTCCCCTAGGCCGTTCTAGTTAATCGTTTCGAGCATCAGAACTGCGAAAATTTTGAGTTTCTCAAGCGTTTCTTACTTCCAAACTGCCATATATCGCGAACAGATTGACCAATCCGCAAAATTTCTGATGCATCTGAAAGTAGAAACTCGCCCGATTACAACGGTATGCGTACTTTTCCCCTAGGCCGCTCTAGTTATTCGTTTCGAGCATCAGAACTGCGAAAATTTTGTGTTTCTCAAGTGTTTCATACTTCCAAACTGCCATATCTCGCGAACGGATTGACCAATCCGCAAAATTTCTGTTGTATCTGAAAGTAGAAAGTCGCCCGATTACAACGGTATGCGTACTTTTCCCCTAGGCCGTTCTGGTTATTCGTTTCGAGAATCAGAACTGTGAAAATTTTGCGTTTCTCAACAGTTTCTTACCTCCAAACTGCCATATCTCGCGAACGGATTGACCAATCCGCAAAATTTCTGTTGCATCTGAGAGTAGAAAGTCGCCCGATTACAACGGTATGCGTACTTTTCCCCTAGGCCGTTCTAGTTATTCGTTTCGAGCATCAGAACTGCGAAAATTTTGAGTTTCTCAAGCGTTTCTGACCTCCAGACTGCCATATCTCGCGAACCGATTGACCAATCCGCAAAATTTCTGATGCATCTGAAAGTAGAAACTCGCCCGATTACAACGGTATGCGTACTTTTCCCCTAGGCCGTTCTAGTTACTCGTTTCGAGCATCAGAACTGCGAAAATTTTGAGTTTCTCAAGCATTTCTTATCTCCAAACTGCCACATCTCGCGAACGGATTGACCAATCCGCAAAATTTCTGTTGCATCTGAAAGTAGAAAGTCGCCCGATTTCAACGGTATGCGTACTCTTCCCCTAGACCGTTCTGGTTATTCGTTTCGAGAATCAGAACTGTGAAAATTTTGAGTTTCTCAACAGTTTCTTACCTCCAAACTGCCATATCTCGCGAACGGATTGACCAATCCGCAAAATTTCTGTTGCATCTGAAAGTAGAAAGTCGCCCGATTACAACGGTATGCGTACTTTTCCCCTAGGCCGTTCTGGTTATTCGTTTCGAGCATCAGAACTGTGAAAATTTTTAGTTTGTCAACCGTTTCTTGCCTCCAAACTGCCATATCTCGCGAACGGATTGACCAATCCGCAAAATTTCTGTTGTATCTGAAAGTAGAAAGTCGCCCGATTACAACGGTATGCGTACTTTTCCCCTAGGCCGTTCTGGTTATTCGTTTCGAGAATCAGAACTGTGAAAATTTTGCGTTTCTCAACAGTTTCTTACCTCCAAACTGCCATATCTCGCGAACGGATTGACCAATCCGCAAAATTTCTGTTGCATCTAAGAGTAGAAAGTCGCCCGATTACAACGGTATGCGTACTTTTCCCCTAGGCCGTTCTAGTTATTCGTTTCGAGCATCAGAACTGCGAAAATTTTGAGTTTCTCAAGCGTTTCTGACCTCCAAACTGCCATATCTCGCGAACGGATTGACCAATCCGCAAAATTTCTGTTGCATCTGAACGTAGAAACTCGCCCGATTACAACGGTATGCGTACTTTTCCCTAGACCGTTCTAGTTATGCTTGTCGAGCATCAGAACTGTGAAAATTTTGAGTTTCTCAACCGTTTCTTACCTCCAAACTGCCATATCTCGCGAACGGATTGACCAATCCGCAAAATTTCTATTGCATCTGAAAGTAGAAACTCGCCCGATTACAACGGTATGCGTACTTTTCCCCTAGGCCGTTCTGGTTATTCGTTTCGAGCATCAGAACTGTGAAAATTTTTAGTTTGTCAACCGGTTCTTACCTCCAAACTGCCATATCTCGCGAACGGATTGACCAATCCGCAAAATTTCTGTTGCATCTGAAGGTAGAAGGTCGCCCGATTACAACGGTATGCGTACTTTTCCCCTAGGCCGTTCTGGTTATTCGTTTCGAGAATCAGAACTGTGAAAATTTTGAGTTTCTCAACAGTTTCTTACCTCCAAACTGCCATATCTCGCGAACGGATTGACCAATCCGCAAAATTTCTGTTGCATCTGAAAGTAGAAAGTCGCCCGATTACAACGGTATGCGTACTTTTCCCCTAGGCCGTTCTAGTTATTCGTTTCGAGCATCAGAACTGCGAAAATTTTGAGTTTCTCAAGCGTTTCTGACCTCCAAACTGCCATATCTCGCGAACGGATTGACCAATCCGCAAAATTTCTGTTGCATCTGAACGTAGAAACTCGCCCGATTACAACGGTATGCCTACTTTTCCCCTAGTCCGTTCTAGTTATTCTTTTGAGCATCAGAACTGCGAAAATTTTGAGTTTCTCAAGCGTTTCTTACCTCCAAACTGCCATATCTCGCGAACGGATTGACCAATCCGCAAAATTTCTGTTGCATCTGAAAGTAGAAACTCGCCCGATTACAACGGTATGCGTACTTTTCCCCTAGGCCGTTCAAGTTATTCGTTTCGAGCATCATAACTGCGAAAATGTTGAGTTTCTCAAGCGTTTCTTACCTACAAACTGCCATATCTCGCGAACGGATTGACCAATCCGCAAAATTTCTGTTGCATCTGAAAGTAGAAACTCGCCCGATTACAACGGTATGCGTACTTTTCCCCTAGGCCGTTTTAGTTATTCGTTTCGAGCATCAGAACTGCGAAAATTTTGAGTTTCTCAAGCGTTTCTTACTTCCAAACTGCCATATCTCGCAAACGGATTGACCAATCCGCAAAATTTCTGTTGCATCTGAAAGTAGAAACTCGCCCGATTACAACGGTATGCGTACTTTTCCCCTAGGCCGCTCCAGTTATTCGTTTCGAGCATCAGAACTGCGAAAATTTTGTGTTTCTCAAGTGTTTCATACTTCCAAACTGCCATATCTCGCGAACGGATTGACCAATCCGCAAAATTTCTATTGCATCTGAAAGTAGAAACTCGCCCGATTACAACGGTATGCGTACTTTTCCCCTAGGCCGTTCTAGTTATTCGTTTCGAGCATCAGAACTGCGAAAATGTTGAGTTTCTCAAGCGTTTCTTACCTACAAACTGCCATATCTCGCGAACGGAATGACCAATCCGCAAAATTTCTGTTGCATCTGAAAGTAGAAACTCGCCCGATTACAACGGTATGCGTACTTTTCCCCTAGGCCGTTCTAGTTATTCGTTTCGAGCATCAGAACTGTGATAATTTTGAGTTTCTCAACCGTTTCTTACCTCCAAACTGCCATATCTCGCGAACGGATTGACCAATCCGCAAAATTTCTGTTGCATCTGAAAGTAGAAACTCGCCCGATTACAACGGTATGCGTACTTTTCCCCTAGGCCGTTCTAGTTATGCTTGTCGAGCATCAGAACTGCGAAAATTTTGAGTTTCTCAAGCGTTTCTTCCCTCCAAACTGCCATATCTCGCGAACGGATTGACTAATCCGCAAAATTTCTGTTGCATCTGAAAGTAGAAAGTAGCCCGATTACAACGGTATGCGTACTTTTCCCCTAGAACGTTCTAGTTATGCTTGTCGAGCATCAGAACTGCGAAAATTTTGAGTTTCTCAAGCGTTTCTTACCTCCAAACTGCCATATCTCGCGAACGGATTGACTAATCCGCAAAATTTCTGTTGCATCTGAAAGTAGAAACTCACCCGATTACAACGGTATGCGTACTTTTCCGCTAGGCCGTTCTAGATATTCGTTTCGAGCATCAGAACTGCGAAAATTTTGAGTTTCTCAAGCGTTTCTTACCTCCAAACTGCCATATCTCGCGAACGGATTGACCAATCCGCAAAATTTCTGTTGCATCTGAAAGTAGAAACTCGCCCGATTACAACGGTATGCGTACTTTTCCCCTAGTCCGTTCTAGTTATTCGTTTCGAGCATCAGAACTGCGAAAATTTTGAGTTTCTCAAGCGTTTCTTACCTCCAAACTGCCATATCTCGCGAACGGATTGACCAATCCGCAAAACTTCTGTTGCATCTGAAAGTACAAACTCGCCCGATTACAACGGTATGCCTACTGTTCCCCTAGGCCGTTCTAGTTATTCGTTTCGAGCATCAGAACTGCGAGAATGTTGAGTTTCTCAAGCGTTTCTTACCTACAAACTGCCATATCTCGCGAACGGATTGACCAATCCGAAAAAATTTCTGTTGCATCTGAAAGTAGAAACGCGCCCGATTTCAACGGTATGCGTACTTTTCCCCTAGGCCGTTCTAGTTATTCGTTTCGAGCATCAGAACTGCGAAAATTTTGAGTTTCTCAAGCGTTTCTTACTTCCAAACTGCCATATCTCGCGAACGGATTGACCAATCCGCAAAATTTCTGATGCATCTGAAAGTAGAAACTCGCCCGATTACAACGGTATGCGTACTTTTCCCCTAGGCCGTTCTGGTTACTCGTTTCGAGCATCAGAACTGTGATAATTTTGAGTTTCTCAACCGTTTCTTACCTCCAAACTGCCATATCTCGCGAACGGATTGACCAATCCGCAAAATTTCTGTTGCATCTGAAAGTAGAAACTCGCCCGATTACAACGGTATGCGTACTTTTCCCCTAGGCCGTTCTAGTTATGCTTGTCGAGCATCAGAACTGCGAAAATTTTGAGTTTCTCAAGCGTTTCTTCCCTCCAATCTGCCATATCTCGCGAACGGATTGACTAATCCGCAAAATTTCTGTTGCATCTGAAAGTAGAAAGCCGCCCGATTACAACGGTATGCGTACTTTTCCGCTAGGCCGTTCTAGATATTCGTTTCGAGCATCAGAACTGCGAAAATTTTGAGTTTCTCAAGCGTTTCTTCCCTCCAAACTGCCATATCTCGCGAACGGATTGACTAATCCGCAAAATTTCTGTGGCATCTGAAAGTAGAAAGCCGCCCGATTACAACGGTATGCGTACTTTTCCCCTAGAACGTTCTAGTTATGCTTGTCGAGCATCAGAACTGCGAAAATTTTGAGTTTCTCAAGCGTTTCTTACCTCCAAACTGCCATATCTCGCGAACGGATTGACCAATCCGCAAAATTTCTGTTGCATCTGAAAGTAGAAACTCGCCCGATTACAACCGTATGCGTACTTTTCCCCTAGGCCGTTCTAGTTATTCGTTTCGAGCATCAGAACTGCGAAAATGTTGAGTTTCTCGAGCGTTTCTTACCTACAAACTGCCATATCTCGCGAACGGATTGATCAATCCGCAAAATTTCTGTTGCATCTGAAAGTAGAAACTCGCCCGATTACAACGGTATGCGTACTTTTCCCCTAGGCCGTTCTAGTTATGCTTGTCGAGCATCAGAACTGCGAAAATTTTGAGTTTCTCAAGCGTTTCTTCCCTCCAAACTGCCATATCTCGCGAACGGATTGACTAATCCGCAAAATTTCTGTTGCATCTGAAAGTAGAAAGCCGCCCGATTACAACGGTATGCGTACTTTTCCGCTAGGCCGTTCTAGATATTCGTTTCGAGCATCAGAACTGCGAAAATTTTGAGTTTCTCAAGCGTTTCTTCCCTCCAAACTGCCATATCTCGCGAACGGATTGACTAATCCGCAAAATTTCTGTGGCATCTGAAAGTAGAAAGCCGCCCGATTACAACGGTATGCGTACTTTTCCCCTAGAACGTTCTAGTTATGCTTGTCGAGCATCAGAACTGCGAAAATTTTGAGTTTCTCAAGCGTTTCTTACCTCCAAACTGCCATATCTCGCGAACGGATTGACCAATCCGCAAAATTTCTGTTGCATCTGAAAGTAGAAACTCGCCCGATTACAACCGTATGCGTACTTTTCCCCTAGGCCGTTCTAGTTATTCGTTTCGAGCATCAGAACTGCGAAAATGTTGAGTTTCTCGAGCGTTTCTTACCTACAAACTGCCATATCTCGCGAACGGATTGATCAATCCGCAAAATTTCTGTTGCATCTGAAAGTAGAAACTCGCCCGATTACAACGGTATGTGTAGTTTTCCCCTAGGCCGTCCCAGTTATTCGTTGCGAGCATCAGAACTGCGAAAATTTTGAGTTTCTCAAGCGTTTCTTACATCCAAACTGCCATATCTCGCAAACGGATTGACCAATCCGCAAAATTTCTGTTGCATCTGAAAGTAGAAACTCGCCCGATTACAACGGTATGCGTACTTTTCCCCTAGGCCGTTCTAGTTATGCTTGTCGAGCATCAGAACTGCGAAAATTTTGAGTTTCTCAAGTGTTTCTTACCTCCAAACTGCGATATCTCGCGAACGGATTGACCAATCCGCAAAATTTCTGTTGCATCTGAAAGTAGAAACTCGCCCGATTACAACCGTATGCGTACTTTTCCCCTAGGCCGTTCTAGTTATTCGTTTCGAGCATCAGAACTGCGAAAATGTTGAGTTTCTCGAGCGTTTCTTACCTACAAACTGCCATATCTCGCGAACGGATTGATCAATCCGCAAAATTTCTGTTGCATCTGAAAGTACAAACTCGCCCGATTACAACGGTATGCGTACTTTTCCCCTAGGCCGTTCTAGTTATTCGTTTCGAGCATCAGAACTGCGAAAATGTTGAGTTTCTCGAGCGTTTCTTACCTCCAAACTGCGATATCTCGCGAACGGATTGACCAATCCGCAAAATTTCTGTTGCATCTGAAAGTAGAAACTCGCCCGATTACAACCGTATACGTACTTTTCCCCTAGGCCGTTCTAGTTATTCGTTTCGAGCATCAGAACTGCGAAAATGTTGAGTTTCTCGAGCGTTTCTTACCTACAAACTGCCATATCTCGCGAACGGATTGATCAATCCGCAAAATTTCTGTTGCATCTGAAAGTAGAAACTCGCCCGATTACAACGGTATGTGTAGTTTTCCCCTAGGCCGTTCCACTTATTCGTTTCGAGCATCAGAACTGCGAAAATTTTGAGTTTCTCAAGCGTTTCTTACATCCAAACTGCCATATCTCGCAAACGGATTGACCAATCCGCAAAATTTCTGTTGCATCTGAAAGTAGAAACTCGCCCGATTACAACGGTATGCGTTCTTCTCCCCTAGGCCGTTCTAGTCATTCGTTTCGAGCATCAGAACTGCGAAAATTTTGAGTTTCTCAAGAGTTTCTTACCTCCAAACTGCCATATCTCGCGAACGGATTGACCGATCCGCAAAATTTCTGTTGCCTCTGAAAGTAGAAACTCGTCCGATTACAACGGTATGCGCACTTTTCCCCTAGGCCGTTCTAGTTATTCGTTTCGAGCATCAGAACTGCGAAAATTTTGAGTTTCTCAAGCGTTTCTTACCTCCAAACTGCCATATCTCGCGAACGGATTGACCAATTAGCAAAATTTCAATTGCATCTGAAAGTAGAAACTCGCCCGATTACAAAGGTATGTGTAGTTTTCCCCTAGGCCGTTCCAGTTATTCATTTCGAGCATCAGAACTGCGAAAATTTTGAGTTTCTCAAGCGTTTCTTACCTCCAAACTGCCATATCTCGCGAACGGATTGACCAATCCGCAGAATTTCTATTTTCATCTGAAAGTAGAAACTCGCCCGATTACAACGGTATGCGTTCTTCTCCCCTAGGCCGTTCTAGTCATTCGTTTCGAGCATCAGAACTGCGAAAATTTTGAGTTTCTCAAGAGTTTCTTACCTCCAAACTGCCATATCTCGCGAACGGATTGACCGATCCGCAAAATTTCTATTGCATCTGAAAGTAGAAACTCACCCGATTACGACGGTATGTGTAGTTTTCGCCTAGGCCGTTCCAGTTATTCGTTTCGAGCATCAGAACTGCGAAAATTTTGAGTTTCTCAAGCGTTTCTTACATCCAAACTGCCATATCTCGCGAACGGATTGACCAATCCGCAAAATTTCTGTTGCATCTGAAAGTAGAAACTCGCCCGATTACAACGGTTTGCGTACTTTTCCCCTAGGCCGTACTTGTTATTCGTTTCGAGCATCAGAACGGCGAAAATTTTGAGTTTCTCAAGCGTTTCTTACCTCCAAACTGCCATATCTCGCGAACGGATTGACCAATCCGCAGAATTTCTATTGCATCTGAAAGTAGAAACTCGCCCGATTACAACGGTATGCGTTCTTCTCCCCTAGGCCGTTCTAGTCATTCGTTTCGAGCATCAGAACTGCGAAAATTTTGAGTTTCTCAAGAGTTTCTTACCTCCAAACAGCCATATCTCTCGAACGGATTGACCGATCCGCAAAATTTCTATTGCATCTGAAAGTAGAAACTCACCCGATTACGACGGTATGTGTAGTTTTCGCCTAGGCCGTTCCAGTTATTCGTTTCGAGCATCAGAACTGCGAAAATTTTGAGTTTCTCAAGCGTTTCTTACATCCAAACTGCCATATCTCGCAAACGGATTGACCAATCCGCAAAATTTCTGTTGCATCTGAAAGTAGAAACTCGCCCGATTACAACGGTATGCGTTCTTCTCCCCTAGGCCGTTCTAGTCATTCGTTTCGAGCATCAGAACTGCGAAAATTTTGAGTTTCTCAAGAGTTTCTTACCTCCAAACTGCCATATCTCGCGAACGGATTGACCGATCCGCAAAATTTCTGTTGCCTCTGAAAGTAGAAACTCGTCCGATTACAACGGTATGCGCACTTTTCCCCTAGGCCGTTCAGTTATGCGTTTCGAGCATCAGAACTGCGAAAATTTTGAGTTTCTCAGGCGTTTCTTACCTCCAAACTGCAATATCTCGCGAACGGATTGACCAATCCGCAAAATTTCTGTTGCATCTGAAAGTAGAAACTCGCCCTATTACAACGGTATGCGTACTTGTCCCCTAGGCCGTTCTTGTTACTCGTTTCGAGCATCAGAACTGCGAAAATTTTGAGTTTCTCAAGCGTTTCTTATCTCCAAACTGCCATATCTCGCGAACGGATTGATCAATCCGCAAAATTTCTGTTGCATCTGAAAGTAGAAGCTCGCCCGATTACAACGGTATGCGCACTTTTCCCCTAGGCCGTTCTAGTTATTCGTTTCGAGCATCAGAACTGCGAAAATTTTGAGTTTCTCAAGCGTTTCTTACCTCCAAACTGCCATATCTCGCGAACGGATTGACCAATCAGCAAAATTTCTGTTGCATCTGAAAGTAGAAACTCGCCCAATTACAACGGTAGGTGTAGTTTTCCCCTAGGCCGTTCTAGTTATTCGTTTCGAGCATCAGAACTGCGTAAATTTTGAGTTTCTCAAGCGTTTCTTACCTCCAAACTGCCATATCTCGCGAACGGATTGACCAATCAGCAAAATTTCAATTGCATCTGAAAGTAGAAACTCGCCCGATTACAAAGGTATGTGTAGTTTTCCCCTAGGCCGTTCCAGTTATTTATTTCGAGCATCAGAACTGCGAAAATTTTGAGTTTCTCAAGCGTTTCTTACCTCCAAACTGCCATATCTCGCGAACGGATTGACCAATCCGCAAAATTTCTGTTGCTTCTGAAAGTAGAAACTCTCCCGATTACAATGGTATTCGCACTTTTCCCGTAGGCCGCTCTAGTTATTCGTTTCGAGCATCAGAACTGCGAAAATTTTGAGTTTCTCAAGCGTTTCTTACCTCCAAACTGCCATATCTCGCGAACGGATTGACCAATCCGCAGAATTTCTATTGCATCTGAAAGTAGAAACTCGCCCGATTACAACGGTATGCGTTCTTCTCCCCTAGGCCGTTCTAGTCATTCGTTTCGAGCATCAGAACTGCGAAAATTTTGAGTTTCTCAAGAGTTTCTTACCTCCAAACTGCCATATCTCGCGAACGGATTGACCGATCCGCAAAATTTCTATTGCATCTGAAAGTAGAAACTCACCCGATTACGACGGTATGTGTAGTTTTCGCCTAGGCCGTTCCAGTTATTCGTTTCGAGCATCAGAACTGCGAAAATTTTGAGTTTCTCAAGCGTTTCTTACATCCAAACTGCCATATCTCGCGAACGGATTGACCAATCCGCAAAATTTCTGTTGCATCTGAAAGTAGAAACTCGCCCGATTACAACGGTTTGCGTACTTTTCCCCTAGGCCGTACTTGTTATTCGTTTCGAGCATCAGAACGGCGAAAATTTTGAGTTTCTCAAGCGTTTCTTACCTCCAAACTGCCATATCTCGCGAACGGATTGACCAATCCGCAGAATTTCTATTGCATCTGAAAGTAGAAACTCGCCCGATTACAACGGTATGCGTTCTTCTCCCCTAGGCCGTTCTAGTCATTCGTTTCGAGCATCAGAACTGCGAAAATTTTGAGTTTCTCAAGAGTTTCTTACCTCCAAACAGCCATATCTCTCGAACGGATTGACCGATCCGCAAAATTTCTATTGCATCTGAAAGTAGAAACTCACCCGATTACGACGGTATGTGTAGTTTTCGCCTAGGCCGTTCCAGTTATTCGTTTCGAGCATCAGAACTGCGAAAATTTTGAGTTTCTCAAGCGTTTCTTACATCCAAACTGCCATATCTCGCAAACGGATTGACCAATCCGCAAAATTTCTGTTGCATCTGAAAGTAGAAACTCGCCCGATTACAACGGTATGCGTTCTTCTCCCCTAGGCCGTTCTAGTCATTCGTTTCGAGCATCAGAACTGCGAAAATTTTGAGTTTCTCAAGAGTTTCTTACCTCCAAACTGCCATATCTCGCGAACGGATTGACCGATCCGCAAAATTTCTGTTGCCTCTGAAAGTAGAAACTCGTCCGATTACAACGGTATGCGCACTTTTCCCCTAGGCCGTTCAGTTATGCGTTTCGAGCATCAGAACTGCGAAAATTTTGAGTTTCTCAGGCGTTTCTTACCTCCAAACTGCAATATCTCGCGAACGGATTGACCAATCCGCAAAATTTCTGTTGCATCTGAAAGTAGAAACTCGCCCTATTACAACGGTATGCGTACTTGTCCCCTAGGCCGTTCTTGTTACTCGTTTCGAGCATCAGAACTGCGAAAATTTTGAGTTTCTCAAGCGTTTCTTATCTCCAAACTGCCATATCTCGCGAACGGATTGATCAATCCGCAAAATTTCTGTTGCATCTGAAAGTAGAAGCTCGCCCGATTACAACGGTATGCGCACTTTTCCCCTAGGCCGTTCTAGTTATTCGTTTCGAGCATCAGAACTGCGAAAATTTTGAGTTTCTCAAGCGTTTCTTACCTCCAAACTGCCATATCTCGCGAACGGATTGACCAATCAGCAAAATTTCTGTTGCATCTGAAAGTAGAAACTCGCCCAATTACAACGGTAGGTGTAGTTTTCCCCTAGGCCGTTCTAGTTATTCGTTTCGAGCATCAGAACTGCGTAAATTTTGAGTTTCTCAAGCGTTTCTTACCTCCAAACTGCCATATCTCGCGAACGGATTGACCAATCAGCAAAATTTCAATTGCATCTGAAAGTAGAAACTCGCCCGATTACAAAGGTATGTGTAGTTTTCCCCTAGGCCGTTCCAGTTATTTATTTCGAGCATCAGAACTGCGAAAATTTTGAGTTTCTCAAGCGTTTCTTACCTCCAAACTGCCATATCTCGCGAACGGATTGACCAATCCGCAAAATTTCTGTTGCTTCTGAAAGTAGAAACTCTCCCGATTACAATGGTATTCGCACTTTTCCCGTAGGCCGCTCTAGTTATTCGTTTCGAGCATCAGAACTGCGAAAATTTTGAATTTCTCAAGCGTTTCTTACCTCCAAACTGCCACATCTCGCAAACGGATTGAAAATCCGCAAAATTTCTGTTGCATCTGGAAGTAGAAACTCGCCCGATTACAACGGTATGCGTTCTTCTCCCCTAGGCCGTTCTAGTCATTCGTTTCGAGCATCAGAACTGCGAAAATTTTGAGTTTCTCAAGAGTTTCTTACCTCCAAACTGCCATATCTCGCGAACGGATTGACCGATCCGCAAAATTTCTATTGCATCTGAAAGTAGAAACTCACCCGATTACGACGGTATGTGTAGTTTTCGCCTAGGCCGTTCCAGTTATTCGTTTCGAGCATCAGAACTGCGAAAATTTTGAGTTTCTCAAGCGTTTCTTACATCCAAACTGCCATATCTCGTAAACGGATTGACCAATCCGCAAAATTTCTGTTGCATCTGAAAGTAGAAACTCGCCCGATTACAACGGTATGCGTTCTTCTCCCCTAGGCCGTTCTAGTCATTCGTTTCGAGCATCAGAACTGCGAAAATTTTGAGTTTCTCAAGCGTTTCTTACCTCCAAACTGCCATATCTCGCGAACGGATTGACCAATCCGCAGAATTTCTATTGCATCTGAAAGTAGAAACTCGCCCGATTACAACGGTATGCGTACTTTTCCCCTAGGCCGTACTTGTTATTCGTTTCGAGCATCAGAACGGCGAAAATTTTGAGTTTCTCAAGCGTTTCTTACCTCCAAACTGCCATATCTCGCGAACGGATTGACCAATCAGCAAAATTTCAATTGCATCTGAAAGTAGAAACTCGCCCGATTACAAAGGTATGTGTAGTTTTCCCCTAGGCCGTTCCAGTTATTTATTTCGAGCATCAGAACTGCGAAAATTTTGAGTTTCTCAAGCGTTTCTTACCTCCAAACTGCCATATCTCGCGAACGGATTGACCAATCCGCAAAATTTCTGTTGCTTCTGAAAGTAGAAACTCTCCCGATTACAATGGTATTCGCACTTTTCCCGTAGGCCGCTCTAGTTATTCGTTTCGAGCATCAGAACTGCGAAAATTTTGAATTTCTCAAGCGTTTCTTACCTCCAAACTGCCACATCTCGCAAACGGATTGAAAATCCGCAAAATTTCTGTTGCATCTGGAAGTAGAAACTCGCCCGATTACAACGGTATGCGTTCTTCTCCCCTAGGCCGTTCTAGTCATTCGTTTCGAGCATCAGAACTGCGAAAATTTTGAGTTTCTCAAGAGTTTCTTACCTCCAAACTGCCATATCTCGCGAACGGATTGACCGATCCGCAAAATTTCTATTGCATCTGAAAGTAGAAACTCACCCGATTACGACGGAATGTGTAGTTTTCGCCTAGGCCGTTCCAGTTATTCGTTTCGAGCATCAGAACTGCGAAAATTTTGAGTTTCTCAAGCGTTTCTTACATCCAAACTGCAATATCTCGCGAACGGATTGACCAATCCGCAAAATTTCTGTTGCATCTGAAAGTAGAAACTCGCCCGATTACAACGGTATGCGTACTTGTCCCCTAGGCCGTTCTTGTTACTCGTTTCGAGCATCAGAACTGCGAAAATTTTGAGTTTCTCAAGCGTTTCTTATCTCCAAACTGCCATATCTCGCGAACGGATTGATCAATCCGCAAAATTTCTGTTGCATCTGAAAGTAGAAGCTCGCCCGATTACAACGGTATGCGCTCTTTTCCCCTAGGCCGTTCTAGTTATTCGTTTCGAGCATCAGAACTGCGAAAATTTTGAGTTTCTCAAGCGTTTCTTACCTCCAAACTGCCATATCTCGCGAACGGATTGACCAATCAGCAAAATTTCTGTTGCATCTGAAAGTAGAAACTCGCCCAATTACAACGGTAGGTGTAGTTTTCCCCTAGGCCGTTCTAGTTATTCGTTTCGAGCATCAGAACTGCGAAAATTTTGAGTTTCTCAAGCGTTTCTTACCTCCAAACTGCCATATCTCGCGAACGGATTGACCAATCAGCAAAATTTCAATTGCATCTGAAAGTAGAAACTCGCCCGATTACAAAGGTATGTGTAGTTTTCCCCTAGGCCGTTCCAGTTATTTATTTCGAGCATCAGAACTGCGAAAATTTTGAGTTTCTCAAGCGTTTCTTACCTCCAAACTGCCATATCTCGCGAACGGATTGACCAATCCGCAAAATTTCTGTTGCTTCTGAAAGTAGAAACTCTCCCGATTACAATGGTATTCGCACTTTTCCCGTAGGCCGCTCTAGTTATTCGTTTCGAGCATCAGAACTGCGAAAATTTTGAATTTCTCAAGCGTTTCTTACCTCCAAACTGCCATATCTCGCGAACGGATTGACCAATCCGCAAAATTTCTGTTGCCTCTGAAAGTAGAGACTCGCCCGTTTACAACGGTATGCGCACTTTTCCCCTAGGCCGTTCTAGTTACTCGTTTCGAGCATCAGAACTGCGAAAATTTTGAGTTTCTCAAGCATTTCTTATCTCCAAACTGCCATATCTCGCGAACGGATTGATCAATCCGCAAAATTTCTGTTGCATCTGAAAGTAGAAACTCGCCCGATTACAACGGTATGGGGACTTTTCCCCTAGGCCGTTCTAGTTATTCGTGTCGAGCATCAGAACTGCGAAAATTTTGAGTTTCTCAAGTGTTTCTTACCTCCAAACTGCCATATCTCGCGAACGGATTGACCAATCCGCAAAATTTCTGTTTCATCTGAAAGTAGAAACTCGCCCGATTACAACGGTAGGTGTAGTTTTCCCCTAGGCCGTTCTAGTTATTCGTTTCGAGCATCAGAACTGCGAAAATTTGGAGTTTCTCAAGCGTTTCTTACCTCCAAAATGCCACATCTCGCAAACGGATTGAAAATCCGCAAAATTTCTGTTGCATCTGAAAGTAGAAACTCGCCCGATTACAACGGTATGCGTACTCTTACCCCCGGCCGTTCTAGTTACTCGTTTCGAGCATCAGAACTGCCAAAATTTTGAGTTTCTCAAGCGTTTCTTACCTCCAAACTGCCATATCTCGCGAACGGATTGACCAATCCGCAAAATTTCTGTTGCATCTGAAAGTAGAAACTCGCCCGATTACAACGGTATGCGTACTTTTCCCCTAGGCCGTACTTGTTATTCGTTTCGAGCATCAGAACGGCGAAAATTTTGAGTTTCTCAAGCGTTTCTTACCTCCAAACTGCCATATCTCGCGAACGGATTGACCAATCCGCAGAATTTCTATTGAATCTGAAAGTAGAAACTCGCCCGATTACAACGGTATGCGTACTTTTCCCCTAGGCCGCTCTAGTTACTCGTTTCGAGCATCAGAACTGCGAAAATTTTGAATTTCTCAAGCGTTTCTTATCTCCAAACTGCCATATCTCGCGAACGGATTGATCAATCCGCAAAATTTTTGTTGCATCTGAAAGTAGAAACTCGCCCGATTACAACGGTATGCGCACTTTTCCCCTAGGCCTTTCTAGTTATTCGTGTCGAGCATCAGAACTGCGAAAATTTGGAGTTTCTCAAGCGTTTCTTACCTCCAAACTGCCATATCTCGCGAACGGATTGACCAATCCGCAAAATTTCTGTTGCTTCTGAAAGTAGAAACTCTCCCGATTACAAGGGTATGCGCACTTTTCCCGTAGGCCGATCTAGTTATTCGTATCGAGCATCAGAACTGCGAAAACTTTGAGTTCCTCAAGCGTTTCTTACATCCAAACGGCCATATCCGCGAACGGATTGACCAATCCGCATAATTTCTGTTGCATCTGAAAGTAGAAACTCGCCCGATTACAACGGTATGGGGACTTTTCCCCTAGGCCGTTCTAGTTATTCGTGTCGAGCATCAGAACTGCGAAAATTTTGAGTTTCTCAAGTGTTTCTTACATCCAAACTGCCATATCTCGCGAACGGATTGACCAATCCGCAAAATTTCTGTTTCATCTGAAAGTAGAAACTCGCCCGATTACAACGGAAGGTGTAGTTTTCCCCTAGGCCGTTCTAGTTATTCGTTTCGAGCATCAGAACTGCGAAAATTTGGAGTTTCTCAAGCGTTTCTTACCTCCAAACTGCCACATCTCGCAAACGGATTGAAAATCCGCAAAATTTCTGTTGCATCTGAAAGTAGAAACTCGCCTGATTACAACGGTATGCGTACTCTTCCCCCCGGCCGTTCTAGTTACTCGTTTCGAGCATCAGAACTGCGAAAATTTTGAGTTTCTCAAGCGTTTCTTACCTCCAAACTGCCAGATCTCGCGAACGGATTTACCAATCCGCAAAATTTCTGTTGCACCTGAAAGTAGAAACTCGCCCGATTACAACGGTATGCGTACTCTTCCCCCCGGCCGTTCTAGTTACTCGTTTCGAGCATCAGAACTGCGAAAATTTTGAATTTCTCAAGCGTTTCTTACCTCCAAACTGCCATATCTCGCGAACGGATTGACCAATCCGCAAAATTTCTGTTGCCTCTGAAAGTAGAGACTCGCCCGTTTACAACGGTATGCGCACTTTTCCCCTAGGCCGTTCTAGTTACTCGTTTCGAGCATCAGAACTGCGAAAATTTTGAGTTTCTCAAGCATTTCTTATCTCCAAACTGCCATATCTCGCGAACGGATTGATCAATCCGCAAAATTTCTGTTGCATCTGAAAGTAGAAACTCGCCCGATTACAACGGTATGCGTACTTTTCCCCTAGGCCGTTCTAGTCAGTCGTTTCGAGCATCAGAACTGCGAAAATTTTGAGTTTCTCAAGCGTTTCTCACCTCCAAATTGCCATATCTCGCGAACGGATTGACCAATCCGCAAAATTTCTATTGCATCTGAAAGTAGAAACTCACCCGATTACGACGGTATGTGTAGTTTTCGCCTAGGCCGTTCCAGTTATTCGTTTCGAGCATCAGAACTGCGAAAATTTTGAGTTTCTCAAGCGTTTCTTACATCCAAACTGCCATATCTCGCAAACGGATTGACCAATCCGCAAAATTTCTGTTGCATCTGAAAGTAGAAACTCGCCCGATTACAACGGTATGCGTTCTTCTCCCCTAGGCCGTTCTAGTCATTCGTTTCGAGCATCAGAACTGCGAAAATTTTGAGTTTCTCAAGAGTTTCTTACCTCCAAACTGCCATATCTCGCGAACGGATTGACCGATCCGCAAAATTTCTGTTGCCTCTGAAAGTAGAAACTCGTCCGATTACAACGGTATACGCACTTTTCCCCTAGGCCGTTCAGTTATTCGTTTCGAGCATCAGAACTGCGAAAATTTTGAGTTTCTCAAGCGTTTCTCACCTCCAAATTGCCATATCTCGCGAACGGATTGACCAATCCGCAAAATTTCTATTGCATCTGAAAGTAGAAACTCACCCGATTACGACGGTATGTGTAGTTTTCGCCTAGGCCGTTCCAGTTATTCGTTTCGAGCATCAGAACTGCGAAAATTTTGAGTTTCTCAGGCGTTTCTTACCTCCAAACTGCAATATCTCGCGAACGGATTGACCAATCCGCAAAATTTCTGTTGCATCTGAAAGTAGAAACTCGCCCGATTACAACGGTATGCGTACTTGTCCCCTAGGCCGTTCTTGTTACTCGTTTCGAGCATCAGAACTGCGAAAATTTTGAGTTTCTCAAGCGTTTCTTACCTCCAAACTGCCATATCTCGCGAACGGATTGACCAATCCGCAAAATTTCTGTTGCTTCTGAAAGTAGAAACTCTCCCGATTACAAGGGTATGCGCACTTTTCCCGTAGGCCGATCTAGTTATTCGTATCGAGCATCAGAACTGCGAAAATTTTGAGTTTCTCAGGCGTTTCTTACCTCCAAACTGCAATATCTCGCGAACGGATTGACCAATCAGCAAAATTTCAATTGCATCTGAAAGTAGAAACTCGCCCGATTACAAAGGTATGTGTAGTTTTCCCCTAGGCTGTTCCAGTTATTCATTTCGAGCATCAGAACTGCGAAAATTTTGAGTTTCTCAAGCGTTTCTTATCTCCAAACTGCCATATCTCGCGAACGGATTGATCAATCCGCAAAATTTCTGTTGCATCTGAAAGTAGAAGCTCGCCCGATTACAACGGTATGGGCACTTTTCCCCTAGGCCGTTCTAGTTATTCGTTTCGAGCATCAGAACTGCGAAAATTTTGAGTTTCTCAAGCGTTTCTTACCTCCAAACTGCCATATCTCGCGAACGGATTGACCAATCAGCAAAATTTCTGTTGCATCTGAAAGTAGAAACTCGCCCAATTACAACGGTAGGTGTAGTTTTCCCCTAGGCCGTTCTAGTTATTCGTTTCGAGCATCAGAACTGCGAAAATTTTGAGTTTCTCAAGCGTTTCTTACCTCCAAACTGCCATATCTCGCGAACGGATTGACCAATCAGCAAAATTTCAATTGCATCTGAAAGTAGAAACTCGCCCGATTACAAAGGTATGTGTAGTTTTCCCCTAGGCTGTTCCAGTTATTCATTTCGAGCATCAGAACTGCGAAAATTTTGAGTTTCTCAAGCGTTTCTTACCTCCAAACTGCCATATCTCGCGAACGGATTGACCAATCCGCAAAATTTCTGTTGCTTCTGAAAGTAGAAACTCTCCCGATTACAAGGGTATTCGCACTTTTCCCGTAGGCCGCTCTAGTTATTCGTTTCGAGCATCAGAACTGCGAAAATTTTGAGTTTCTCAAGCGTTTCTTACCTCCAAACAGCCATATCTCGCGAACGGATTGACCAATCCGCAAAATTTCTGTTGCCTCTGAAAGTAGAGACTCGCCCGTTTACAACGGTATGCGCACTTTTCCCCTAGGCCGTTCTAGTTACTCGTTTCGAGCATCAGAACTGCGAAAATTTTGAGTTTCTCAAGCATTTCTTATCTCCAAACTGCCATATCTCGCGAACGGATTGATCAATCCGCAAAATTTCTGTTGCATCTGAAAGTAGAAACTCGCCCGATTACAACGGTAGGTGTAGTTTTCCCCTAGGCCGTTCTAGTTATTCGTTTCGAGCATCAGAACTGCGAAAATTTGGAGTTTCTCAAGCGTTTCTTACCTCCAAAATGCCACATCTCGCAAACGGATTGAAAATCCGCAAAATTTCTGTTGCATCTGAAAGTAGAAACTCGCCCGATTACAACGGTATGCGTACTCTTCCCCCCGGCCGTTCTAGTTACTCGTTTCGAGCATCAGAACTGCGAAAATTTTGAGTTTCTCAAGCGTTTCTTACCTCCAAACTGCCATATCTCGCGAACGGATTGACCATTCCGCAAAATTTCTGTTTCTTCTGAAAGTAGAAACTGTCCCGATTACAAGCGTATTCGCACTTTTCCCGTAGGCCGCTCTAGTTATTCGTTTCGAGCATCAGAACTGCGAAAATTTTGAGTTTCTCAAGCGTTTCTTACCTCCAAACTGCCATATCTCGCGAACGGATTGACCAATCCGCAAAATTTCTGTTTCATCTGAAAGTAGAAACTCGCCCGATTACAACGGTAGGTGTAGTTTTCCCCTAGGCCGTTCTAGTTATTCGTTTCGAGCATCAGAACTGCGAAAATTTGGAGTTTCTCAAGCGTTTCTTACCTCCAAAATGCCACATCTCGCAAACGGATTGAAAATCCGCAAAATTTCTGTTGCATCTGAAAGTAGAAACTCGCCCGATTACAACGGTATGCGTACTCTTCCCCCCGGCCGTTCTAGTTACTCGTTTCGAGCATCAGAACTGCCAAAATTTTGAGTTTCTCAAGCGTTTCTTACCTCCAAACTGCCATATCTCGCGAACGGATTGACCAATCCGCAAAATTTCTGTTGCATCTGAAAGTAGAAACTCGCCCGATTACAACGGTATGCGTACTTTTCCCCTAGGCCGTACTTGTTATTCGTTTCGAGCATCAGAACGGCGAAAATTTTGAGTTTCTCAAGCGTTTCTCACCTCCAAACTGCCATATCTCGCGAACGGATTGACCAATCCGCAGAATTTCTGTTGCATCTGAAAGTAGAAACTCGCCCGATTACAACGGTATGCGTACTTTTCCCCTAGGCCGCTCTAGTTACTCGTTTCGAGCATCAGAACTGCGAAAATTTTGAATTTCTCAAGCGTTTCTTATCTCCAAACTGCCATATCTCGCGAACGGATTGATCAATCCGCAAAATTTTTGTTGCATCTGAAAGTAGAAACTCGCCCGATTACAACGGTATGCGCACTTTTCCCCTAGGCCATTCTAGTTATTCGTGTCGAGCATCAGAACTGCGAAAATTTGGAGTTTCTCAAGCGTTTCTTACCTCCAAACTGCCATATCTCGCGAACGGATTGACCAATCCGCAAAATTTCTGTTGCTTCTGAAAGTAGAAACTCTCCCGATTACAAGGGTATGCGCACTTTTCCCGTAGGCCGATCTAGTTATTCGTTTCGAGCATCAGAACTGCGAAAACTTTGAGTTTCTCAAGCGTTTCTTACATCCAAACGGCCATATCCGCGAACGGATTGACCAATCCGCATAATTTCTGTTGCATCTGAAAGTAGAAACTCGCCCGATTACAACGGTATGGGGACTTTTCCCCTAGGCCGTTCTAGTTATTCGTGTCGAGCATCAGAACTGCGAAAATTTTGAGTTTCTCAAGTGTTTCTTACATCCAAACTGCCATATCTCGCGAACGGATTGACCAATCCGCAAAATTTCTGTTTCATCTGAAAGTAGAAACTCGCCCGATTACAACGGAAGGTGTAGTTTTCCCCTAGGCCGTTCTAGTTATTCGTTTCGAGCATCAGAACGGCGAAAATTTTGAGTTTCTCAAGCGTTTCTTACCTCCAAACTGCCATATCTCGCGAACGGATTGACCAATCCGCAGAATTTCTATTGCATCTGAAAGTAGAAACGCGCCCGATTACAACGGTATGCGTACTTTTCCCCTAGGCCGCTCTAGTTACTCGTTTCGAGCATCAGAACTGCGAAAATTTTGAATTTCTCAAGCGTTTCTTATCTCCAAACTGCCATATCTCGCGAACGGATTGATCAATCCGCAAAATTTTTGTTGCATCTGAAAGTAGAAACTCGCCCGATTACAACGGTATGCGCACTTTTCCCCTAGGCCTTTCTAGTTATTCGTGTCGAGCATCAGAACTGCGAAAATTTGGAGTTTCTCAAGCGTTTCTTACCTCCAAACTGCCATATCTCGCGAACGGATTGACCAATCCGCAAAATTTCTGTTGCTTCTGAAAGTAGAAACTCTCCCGATTACAAGGGTGTGCGTACTTTTCCCCTAGGCCGCTCTAGTTACTCGTTTCGAGCATCAGAACGGCGAAAATTTTGAGTTTCTCAAGCGTTTCTTACCTCCAAACTGCCATATCTCGCGAACGGATTGACCAATCCGCAGAATTTCTATTGCATCTGAAAGTAGAAACGCGCCCGATTACAACGGTATGCGTACTTTTCCCCTAGGCCGCTCTAGTTACTCGTTTCGAGCATCAGAACTGCGAAAATTTTAAGTTTCTCAAGCGTTTCTTACCTCCAAACTGCCATATCACGCGAACAGATTGACCAATCCGCAGAATTTCTTTTGCATCTGAAAGTAGAAACTCGCCCGATTACAACGGTATGCGTACTTTTCCCCTAGGCCGCTCTAGTTACTCGTTTCGAGCATCAGAACGGCGAAAATTTTGAGTTTCTCAAGCGTTTCTTACCTCCAAACTGCCATATCTCGCGAACGGATTGACCAATCCGCAGAATTTCTATTGCATCTGAAAGTAGAAACGCGCCCGATTACAACGGTATGCGTACTTTTCCCCTAGGCCGCTCTAGTTACTCGTTTCGAGCATCAGAACTGCGAAAATTTTGAATTTCTCAAGCGTTTCTTATCTCCAAACTGCCATATCTCGCGAACGGATTGATCAATCCGCAAAATTTTTGTTGCATCTGAAAGTAGAAACTCGCCCGATTACAACGGTATGCGCACTTTTCCCCTAGGCCTTTCTAGTTATTCGTGTCGAGCATCAGAACTGCGAAAATTTGGAGTTTCTCAAGCGTTTCTTACCTCCAAACTGCCATATCTCGCGAACGGATTGACCAATCCGCAGAATTTCTATTGCATCTGAAAGTAGAAACGCGCCCGATTACAACGGTATGCGTACTTTTCCCCTAGGCCGTTCTGGTTATTCGTTTCGAGCATCAGAACTGCGAAAGTTTGGAGTTTCTCAAGCGTTTCTTACATCCAAACGGCCATATCTCGCGAACGGATGGACCAATCCGAATAATTTCTGTTGCATCTGAAAGTAGAAACTCGCCCGATTACAACGGTATGGGGACTTTTCCCCTAGGCCGTTCTAGTTATTCGTGTCGAGCATCAGAACTGCGAAAATTTTGAGTTTCTCAAGTGTTTTTTACCTCCAAACTGCCATATCTCGCGAACGGATTGACCAATCCGCAAAATTTCTGTTTCATCTGAAAGTAGAAACTCGCCCGATTACAACGGTAGGTGTAGTTTTCCCCTAGGCCGTTCTAGTTATTCGTTTCGAGCATCAGAACTGCGAAAATTTGGAGTTTCTCAAGCGTTTGTTACCTCCAAAATGCCACATCTCGCAAACGGATTGAAAATCCGCAAAATTTCTGTTGCATCTGAAAGTAGAAACTCGCCCGATTACAACGGTATGCGTACTCTTCCCCCCGGCCGTTCTAGTTACTCGTTTCGAGCATCAGAACTGCCAAAATTTTGAGTTTCTCAAGCGTTTCTTACCTCCAAACTGCCATATCTCGCGAACGGATTGACCAATCCGCAAAATTTCTGTTGCATCTGAAAGTAGAAACTCGCCCGATTACAACGGTATGCGTACTTTTCCCCTAGGCCGTACTTGTTATTCGTTTCGAGCATCAGAACGGCGAAAATTTTGAGTTTCTCAAGCGTTTCTTACCTCCAAACTGCCATATCTCGCGAACGGATTGACCAATCCGCAGAATTTCTGTTGCATCTGAAAGTAGAAACTCGCCCGATTACAACGGTATGCGTACTTTTCCCCTAGGCCGCTCTAGTTACTCGTTTCGAGCATCAGAACTGCGAAAATTTTGAGTTTCTCAAGTGTTTCTTACATCCAAACTGCCATATCTCGCGAACGGATTGACCAATCCGCAAAATTTCTGTTTCATCTGAAAGTAGAAACTCGCCCGATTACAACGGAAGGTGTAGTTTTCCCCTAGGCCGTTCTAGTTATTCGTTTCGAGCATCAGAACGGCGAAAATTTTGAGTTTCTCAAGCGTTTCTTACCTCCAAACTGCCATATCTCGCGAACGGATTGACCAATCCGCAGAATTTCTATTGCATCTGAAAGTAGAAACGCGCCCGATTACAACGGTATGCGTACTTTTCCCCTAGGCCGCTCTAGTTACTCGTTTCGAGCATCAGAACTGCGAAAATTTTGAATTTCTCAAGCGTTTCTTATCTCCAAACTGCCATATCTCGCGAACGGATTGATCAATCCGCAAAATTTTTGTTGCATCTGAAAGTAGAAACTCGCCCGATTACAACGGTATGCGCACTTTTCCCCTAGGCCTTTCTAGTTATTCGTGTCGAGCATCAGAACTGCGAAAATTTGGAGTTTCTCAAGCGTTTCTTACCTCCAAACTGCCATATCTCGCGAACGGATTGACCAATCCGCAAAATTTCTGTTGCTTCTGAAAGTAGAAACTCTCCCGATTACAAGGGTGTGCGTACTTTTCCCCTAGGCCGCTCTAGTTACTCGTTTCGAGCATCAGAACGGCGAAAATTTTGAGTTGCTCAAGCGTTTCTTACCTCCAAACTGCCATATCTCGCGAACGGATTGACCAATCCGCAGAATTTCTATTGCATCTGAAAGTAGAAACGCGCCCGATTACAACGGTATGCGTACTTTTCCCCTAGGCCGCTCTAGTTACTCGTTTCGAGCATCAGAACTGCGAAAATTTTAAGTTTCTCAAGCGTTTCTTACCTCCAAACTGCCATATCTCGCGAACGGATTGACCAATCCGCAGAATTTCTTTTGCATCTGAAAGTAGAAACTCGCCCGATTACAACGGTATGCGTACTTTTCCCCTAGGCCGCTCTAGTTACTCGTTTCGAGCATCAGAACGGCGAAAATTTTGAGTTTCTCAAGCGTTTCTTACCTCCAAACTGCCATATCTCGCGAACGGATTGACCAATCCGCAGAATTTCTATTGCATCTGAAAGTAGAAACGCGCCCGATTACAACGGTATGCGTACTTTTCCCCTAGGCCGCTCTAGTTACTCGTTTCGAGCATCAGAACTGCGAAAATTTTGAATTTCTCAAGCGTTTCTTATCTCCAAACTGCCATATCTCGCGAACGGATTGATCAATCCGCAAAATTTTTGTTGCATCTGAAAGTAGAAACTCGCCCGATTACAACGGTATGCGCACTTTTCCCCTAGGCCTTTCTAGTTATTCGTGTCGAGCATCAGAACTGCGAAAATTTGGAGTTTCTCAAGCGTTTCTTACCTCCAAACTGCCATATCTCGCGAACGGATTGACCAATCCGCAGAATTTCTATTGCATCTGAAAGTAGAAACGCGCCCGATTACAACGGTATGCGTACTTTTCCCCTAGGCCGTTCTGGTTATTCGTTTCGAGCATCAGAACTGCGAAAGTTTGGAGTTTCTCAAGCGTTTCTTACATCCAAACGGCCATATCTCGCGAACGGATGGACCAATCCGAATAATTTCTGTTGCATCTGAAAGTAGAAACTCGCCCGATTACAACGGTAGGTGTAGTTTTCCCCTAGGCCGTCCAGTTATTCGTTTCCAGCATCAGAACTGCGAAAATTTTGAGTTCCTCAAACGTTTCTTATCTCCAAACTGCCATATCTCGCGAACGGATTGACCAATCCGCAAATTTTCTGTTGCTTCTGAAAGTAGAAACTCTCCCCATTACAATGGTATACGCACTTTTCCCGTAGGCCGCTCTAGTTATTCGTTTCGAGCATCAGAACTGCGAAAATTTTGAGTTTCTCAAGTGTTTCTTACCTCCAAACTGCCATATCTCGCGAACGGATTGACCAATCCGCAAAATTTCTGTTTCATCTGAAAGTAGAAACTCGCCCGATTACAACGGTAGGTGTAGTTTTCCCCTAGGCCGTTCCAGTTATTCATTTCGAGCATCAGAACTGCGAAAATTTTGAGTTTCTCAAGCGTTTCTTACCTCCAAACTGCCATATCTCGCGAACGGATTGACCAATCCGCAAAATTTCTGTTGCATCTGAAAGAAGAGACTAACCCGTTTACAACGGTATGTGTAGTTTTCCCCTAGGCCGTTCCAGTTATTCGTTTCGAGCATCAGAACTGCGAAAATTTTGCGTTTCTCAAGCGTTTCTTACATCCAAACTGCCATATCTCGCGAACGGATTGACCGATCCGCAAAATTTCTGTTGCCTCTGAAAGTAGAAACTCGTCCGATTACAACGGTATGCGCACTTTTCCCCTAGGCCGTTCTAGTTACTCGTTTCGAGCATCAGAACTGCGAAAATTTTGAGTTTCTCAAGCGTTTCTTATTTCCAAACTGCCATATCTCGCGAACGGATTGATCAATCCGCAAAATTTCTGTTGCATCTGAAAGTAGAAACTCGCCCGATTACAACGGTATGCGTACTTTTCCCCTAGGCCGTTCTAGTTATTCGTTTCGAGCATCAGAACTGCGAAAATTTGGAGTTTCTCAAGCGTTTCTTACCTCCAAACTGCCACATCTCGCAAACGGATTGAAAATCCGCAAAATTTCTGTTGCATCTGAAAGTAGAAACTCGCCCGATTACAACGGTATGCGTACTCTTCCCCCGGCCGTTCTAGTTACTCGTTTCGAGCATCAGAACTGCGAAAATTTTGAGTTTCTCAAGCGTTTCTTACCTCCAAACTGCCATATCTCGCGAACGGATTGACCAATCCGCAAAATTTCTGTTGCATCTGAAAGTAGAAACTCGCCCGATTACAACGGTATGCGTACTTTTCCCCTAGGCCGTACTTGTTATTCGTTTCGAGCATCAGAACGGCGAAAATTTTGAGTTTCTCAAGCGTTTCTTACCTCCAAACTGCCATATCTCGCGAACGGATTGACCAATCCGCAGAATTTCTATTGCATCTGAAAGTAGAAACTCGCCCGATTACAACGGTATGCGTACTTTTCCCCTAGGCCGCTCTAGTTACTCGTTTCGAGCATCAGAACTGCGAAAATTTTGAATTTCTCAAGCGTTTCTTATCTCCAAACTGCCATATCTCGCGAACGGATTGATCAATCCGCAAAATTTTTGTTGCATCTGAAAGTAGAAACTCGCCCGATTACAACGGTATGCGCACTTTTCCTCTAGGCCTTTCTAGTTATTCGTGTCGAGCATCAGAACTGCGAAAATTTGGAGTTTCTCAAGCGTTTCTTACCTCCAAACTGCCATATCTCGCGAACGGATTGACCAATCCGCAAAATTTCTGTTGCTTCCGAAAGTAGAAACTCGCCCGATTACAACGGTATGCGTACTTTTCCCCTAGGCCGTTCTAGTTATTCGTTTCGAGCATCAGAATTGCGAAAATTTGGAGTTTCTCAAGCGTTTCTTACCTCCAAACTGCCACATCTCGCAAACGGATTGAAAATCCGCAAAATTTCTGTTGCATCTGAAAGTAGAAACTCGCCCGATTACAACGGTATGCGTACTCTTCCCCCCGGCCGTTCTAGTTACTCGTTTCGAGCATCAGAACTGCGAAAATTTTGAATTTCTCAAGCGTTTCTTACCTCCAAACTGCCATATCTCGCGAACGGATTGACCAATCCGCAAAATTTCTGTTGCATCTGAAAGTAGAAACTCGCCCGATTACAACGGTATGCGTACGTTTCCCCTAGGCCGTACTTGTTATTCGTTTCGAGCATCAGAACGGCGAAAATTTTGAGTTTCTCAAGCGTTTCTTACCTCCAAACTGCCATATCTCGCGAACGGATTGACCAATCCGCAGAATTTCTATTGCATCTGAAAGTAGAAACTCGCCCGATTACAACGGTATGCGTACTTTTCCCCTAGGCCGCTCTAGTTACTCGTTTCGAGCATCAGAACTGCGAAAATTTTGAATTTCTCAAGCGTTTCTTATCTCCAAACTGCCATATCTCGCGAACGGATTGATCAATCCGCAAAATTTTTGTTGCATCTGAAAGTAGAAACTCGCCCGATTACAACGGTATGCGCACTTTTCCTCTAGGCCTTTCTAGTTATTCGTGTCGAGCATCAGAACTGCGAAAATTTGGAGTTTCTCAAGCGTTTCTTACCTCCAAACTGCCATATCTCGCGAACGGATTGACCAATCCGCAAAATTTCTGTTGCTTCTGAAAGTAGAAACTCTCCCGATTACAAGGGTATGCGCACTTTTCCCGTAGGCCGATCTAGTTATTCGTTTCGAGCATCAGAACTGCGAAAATTTTGAGTTTCTCAAGCGTTTCTTACATCCAAACGGCCATATCCGCGAACGGATTGACCAATCCGCATAATTTCTGTTGCATCTGAAAGTAGAAACTCGCCCGATTACATCGGTATGCGTACTTTTCCCCCAGGCCGTTCTGGTTATTCGTTTCGAGCATCAGAACTGCGAAAGTTTGGAGTTTCTCAAGCGTTTCTTACATCCAAACGGCCATATCTCGCGAACGGATTGACCAATCCGCAAAATTTCTGTTTCATCTGAAAGTAGAAACTCGCCCGATTACAACGGTAGGTGTAGTTTTCCCCTAGGCCGTTCTAGTTATTCGTTTCGAGCATCAGAACTGCGAAAATTTGGAGTTTCTCAAGCGTTTCTTACCTCCAAAATGCCACATCTCGCAAACGGATTGAAAATCCGCAAAATTTCTGTTGCATCTGAAAGTAGAAACTCGCCCGATTACAACGGTATGCGTACTCTTCCCCCCGGCCGTTCTAGTTACTCGTTTCGAGCATCAGAACTGCCAAAATTTTGAGTTTCTCAAGCGTTTCTTACCTCCAAACTGCCATATCTCGCGAACGGATTGACCAATCCGCAAAATTTCTGTTGCATCTGAAAGTAGAAACTCGCCCGATTACAACGGTATGCGTACTTTTCCCCTAGGCCGTACTTGTTATTCGTTTCGAGCATCAGAACGGCGAAAATTTTGAGTTTCTCAAGCGTTTCTTACCTCCAAACTGCCATATCTCGCGAACGGATTGACCAATCCGCAGAATTTCTATTGCATCTGAAAGTAGAAACTCGCCCGATTACAACGGTATGCGTACTTTTCCCCTAGGCCGCTCTAGTTACTCGTTTCGAGCATCAGAACTGCGAAAATTTTGAATTTCTCAAGCGTTTCTTATTTCCAAACTGCCATATCTCGCGAACGGATTGATCAATCCGCAAAATTTTTGTTGCATCTGAAAGTAGAAACTCGCCCGATTACAACGGTATGCGCACTTTTCCCCTAGGCCTTTCTAGTTATTCGTGTCGAGCATCAGAACTGCGAAAATTTGGAGTTTCTCAAGCGTTTCTTACCTCCAAACTGCCATATCTCGCGAACGGATTGACCAACCCGCAAAATTTCTGTTGCTTCTGAAAGTAGAAACTCTCCCGATTACAAGGGTATGCGCACTTTTCCCGTAGGCCGATCTAGTTATTCGTTTCGAGCATCAGAACTGCGAAAACTTTGAGTTTCTCAAGCGTTTCTTACATCCAAACGGCCATATCCGCGAACGGATTGACCAATCCGCATAATTTCTGTTGCATCTGAAAGTAGAAACTCGCCCGATTACAACGGTATGGGGACTTTTCCCCTAGGCCGTTCTAGTTATTCGTGTCGAGCATCAGAACTGCGAAAATTTTGAGTTTCTCAAGCGTTTCTTATCTCCAAACTGCCATATCTCGCGAACGGATTGATCAATCCCCAAAATTTTTGTTGCATCTGAAAGTAGAAACTCGCCCGATTACAACGGTATGCGCACTTTTCCTCTAGGCCTTTCTAGTTATTCGTGTCGAGCATCAGAACTGCGAAAATTTGGAGTTTCTCAAGCGTTTCTTACATCCAAACGGCCATATCCGCGAACGGATTGACCAATCCGCATAATTCCTGTTGCATCTGAAAGTAGAAACTCGCCCGATTACATCGGTATGCGTACTTTTCCCCCAGGCCGTTCTGGTTATTCGTTTCGAGCATCAGAACTGCGAAAGTTTGGAGTTTCTCAAGCGTTTCTTACATCCAAACGGCCATATCTCGCGAACGGATTGACCAATCCGCAAAATTTCTGTTTCATCTGAAAGTAGAAATTCGCCCGATTACAACGGTAGGTGTAGTTTTCCCCTAGGCCGTTCTAGTTATTCGTTTCGAGCATCAGAACTGCGAAAATTTGGAGTTTCTCAAGCGTTTCTTACCTCCAAAATGCCACATCTCGCAAACGGATTGAAAATCCGCAAAATTTCTGTTGCATCTGAAAGTAGAAACTCGCCCGATTACAACGGTATGCGTACTCTTCCCCCCGGCCGTTCTAGTTACTCGTTTCGAGCATCAGAACTGCCAAAATTTTGAGTTTCTCAAGCGTTTCTTACCTCCAAACTGCCATATCTCGCGAACGGATTGACCAATCCGCAAAATTTCTGTTGCATCTGAAAGTAGAAACTCGCCCGATTACAACGGTATGCGTACTTTTCCCCTAGGCCGTACTTGTTATTCGTTTCGAGCATCAGAACGGCGAAAATTTTGAGTTTCTCAAGCGTTTCTTACCTCCAAACTGCCATATCTCGCGAACGGATTGACCAATCCGCAGAATTTCTATTGCATCTGAAAGTAGAAACTCGCCCGATTACAACGGTATGCGTACTTTTCCCCTAGGCCGCTCTAGTTACTCGTTTCGAGCATCAGAACTGCGAAAATTTTGAATTTCTCAAGCGTTTCTTATTTCCAAACTGCCATATCTCGCGAACGGATTGATCAATCCGCAAAATTTTTGTTGCATCTGAAAGTAGAAACTCGCCCGATTACAACGGTATGCGCACTTTTCCCCTAGGCCTTTCTAGTTATTCGTGTCGAGCATCAGAACTGCGAAAATTTGGAGTTTCTCAAGCGTTTCTTACCTCCAAACTGCCATATCTCGCGAACGGATTGACCAACCCGCAAAATTTCTGTTGCTTCTGAAAGTAGAAACTCTCCCGATTACAAGGGTATGCGCACTTTTCCCGTAGGCCGATCTAGTTATTCGTTTCGAGCATCAGAACTGCGAAAACTTTGAGTTTCTCAAGCGTTTCTTACATCCAAACGGCCATATCCGCGAACGGATTGACCAATCCGCATAATTTCTGTTGCATCTGAAAGTAGAAACTCGCCCGATTACAACGGTATGGGGACTTTTCCCCTAGGCCGTTCTAGTTATTCGTGTCGAGCATCAGAACTGCGAAAATTTTGAGTTTCTCAAGCGTTTCTTATCTCCAAACTGCCATATCTCGCGAACGGATTGATCAATCCCCAAAATTTTTGTTGCATCTGAAAGTAGAAACTCGCCCGATTACAACGGTATGCGCACTTTTCCTCTAGGCCTTTCTAGTTATTCGTGTCGAGCATCAGAACTGCGAAAATTTGGCGTTTCTCAAGCGTTTCTTACATCCAAACGGCCATATCCGCGAACGGATTGACCAATCCGCATAATTCCTGTTGCATCTGAAAGTAGAAACTCGCCCGATTACATCGGTATGCGTACTTTTCCCCCAGGCCGTTCTGGTTATTCGTTTCGAGCATCAGAACTGCGAAAGTTTGGAGTTTCTCAAGCGTTTCTTACATCCAAACGGCCATATCTCGCGAACGGATTGACCAATCCGCAAAATTTCTGTTTCATCTGAAAGTAGAAACTCGCCCGATTACAACGGTAGGTGTAGTTTTCCCCTAGGCCTTTCTAGTTATTCGTGTCGAGCATCAGAACTGCGAAAATTTGGAGTTTCTCAAGCGTTTCTTACCTCCAAACTGCCATATCTCGCGAACGGATTGACCAACCCGCAAAATTTCTGTTGCTTCTGAAAGTAGAAACTCTCCCGATTACAAGGGTATGCGCACTTTTCCCGTAGGCCGATCTAGTTATTCGTTTCGAGCATCAGAACTGCGAAAACTTTGAGTTTCTCAAGCGTTTCTTACATCCAAACGGCCATATCCGCGAACGGATTGACCAATCCGCATAATTTCTGTTGCATCTGAAAGTAGAAACTCGCCCGATTACAACGGTATGGGGACTTTTCCCCTAGGCCGTTCTAGTTATTCGTGTCGAGCATCAGAACTGCGAAAATTTTGAGTTTCTCAAGCGTTTCTTATCTCCAAACTGCCATATCTCGCGAACGGATTGATCAATCCCCAAAATTTTTGTTGCATCTGAAAGTAGAAACTCGCCCGATTACAACGGTATGCGCACTTTTCCTCTAGGCCTTTCTAGTTATTCGTGTCGAGCATCAGAACTGCCGAAAATTTGGAGTTTCTCAAGCGTTTCTTACATCCAAACGGCCATATCCGCGAACGGATTGACCAATCCGCATAATTCCTGTTGCATCTGAAAGTAGAAACTCGCCCGATTACATCGGTATGCGTACTTTTCCCCCAGGCCGTTCTGGTTATTCGTTTCGAGCATCAGAACTGCGAAAGTTTGGAGTTTCTCAAGCGTTTCTTACATCCAAACGGCCATATCTCGCGAACGGATTGACCAATCCGCAAAATTTCTGTTTCATCTGAAAGTAGAAATTCGCCCGATTACAACGGTAGGTGTAGTTTTCCCCTAGGCCGTTCTAGTTATTCGTTTCGAGCATCAGAACTGCGAAAATTTGGAGTTTCTCAAGCGTTTCTTACCTCCAAAATGCCACATCTCGCAAACGGATTGAAAATCCGCAAAATTTCTGTTGCATCTGAAAGTAGAAACTCGCCCGATTACAACGGTATGCGTACTCTTCCCCCCGGCCGTTCTAGTTACTCGTTTCGAGCATCAGAACTGCCAAAATTTGAGTTTCTCAAGCGTTTCTTACCTCCAAACTGCCATATCTCGCGAACGGATTGACCAATCCGCAAAATTTCTGTTGCATCTGAAAGTAGAAACTCGCCCGATTACAACGGTATGCGTACTTTTCCCCTAGGCCGTACTTGTTATTCGTTTCGAGCATCAGAACGGCGAAAATTTTGAGTTTCTCAAGCGTTTCTTACCTCCAAACTGCCATATCTCGCGAACGGATTGACCAATCCGCAGAATTTCTATTGCATCTGAAAGTAGAAACTCGCCCGATTACAACGGTATGCGTACTTTTCCCCTAGGCCGCTCTAGTTACTCGTTTCGAGCATCAGAACTGCGAAAATTTTGAATTTCTCAAGCGTTTCTTATTTCCAAACTGCCATATCTCGCGAACGGATTGATCAATCCGCAAAATTTTTGTTGCATCTGAAAGTAGAAACTCGCCCGATTACAACGGTATGCGCACTTTTCCCTAGGCCTTTCTAGTTATTCGTGTCGAGCATCAGAACTGCGAAAATTTGGAGTTTCTCAAGCGTTTCTTACCTCCAAACTGCCATATCTCGCGAACGGATTGACCAACCCGCAAAATTTCTGTTGCTTCTGAAAGTAGAAACTCTCCCGATTACAAGGGTATGCGCACTTTTCCCGTAGGCCGATCTAGTTATTCGTTTCGAGCATCAGAACTGCGAAAACTTTGAGTTTCTCAAGCGTTTCTTACATCCAAACGGCCATATCCGCGAACGGATTGACCAATCCGCATAATTTCTGTTGCATCTGAAAGTAGAAACTCGCCCGATTACAACGGTATGGGGACTTTTCCCCTAGGCCGTTCTAGTTATTCGTGTCGAGCATCAGAACTGCGAAAATTTTGAGTTTCTCAAGCGTTTCTTATCTCCAAACTGCCATATCTCGCGAACGGATTGATCAATCCCCAAAATTTTTGTTGCATCTGAAAGTAGAAACTCGCCCGATTACAACGGTATGCGCACTTTTCCTCTAGGCCTTTCTAGTTATTCGTGTCGAGCATCAGAACTGCGAAAATTTGGCGTTTCTCAAGCGTTTCTTACATCCAAACGGCCATATCCGCGAACGGATTGACCAATCCGCATAATTCCTGTTGCATCTGAAAGTAGAAACTCGCCCGATTACATCGGTATGCGTACTTTTCCCCCAGGCCGTTCTGGTTATTCGTTTCGAGCATCAGAACTGCGAAAGTTTGGAGTTTCTCAAGCGTTTCTTACATCCAAACGGCCATATCTCGCGAACGGATTGACCAATCCGCAAAATTTCTGTTTCATCTGAAAGTAGAAACTCGCCCGATTACAACGGTAGGTGTAGTTTTCCCCTAGGCCGTTCTAGTTATTCGTTTCGAGCATCAGAACTGCGAAAATTTGGAGTTTCTCAAGCGTTTCTTACCTCCAAAATGCCACATCTCGCAAACGGATTGAAAATCCGCAAAATTTCTGTTGCATCTGAAAGTAGAAACTCGCCCGATTACAACGGTATGCGTACTCTTCCCCCCGGCCGTTCTAGTTACTCGTTTCGAGCAGCAGAACTGCCAAAATTTTGAGTTTCTCAAGCGTTTCTTACCTCCAAACTGCCATATCTCGCGAACGGATTGACCAATCCGCAAAATTTCTGTTGCATCTGAAAGTAGAAACTCGCCCGATTACAACGGTATGCGTACTTTTCCCCTAGGCCGTACTTGTTATTCGTTTCGAGCATCAGAACGGCGAAAATTTTGAGTTTCTCAAGCGTTTCTTACCTCCAAACTGCCATATCTCGCGAACGGATTGACCAATCCGCAGAATTTCTATTGCATCTGAAAGTAGAAACACGCCCGATTACAACGGTATGCGTACTTTTCCCCTAGGCCGCTCTAGTTACTCGTTTCGAGCATCAGAACTGCGAAAATTTTGAATTTCTCAAGCGTTTCTTATCTCCAAACTGCCATATCTCGCGAACGGATTGATCAATCCGCAAAATTTTTGTTGCATCTGAAAGTAGAAACTCGCCCGATTACAACGGTATGCGCACTTTTCCTCTAGGCCTTTCTAGTTATTCGTGTCGAGCATCAGAACTGCGAAAATTTGGAGTTTCTCAAGCGTTTCTTACCTCCAAACTGCCATATCTCGCGAACGGATTGACCAATCCGCAAAATTTCTGTTGCTTCTGAAAGTAGAAACTCTCCCGATTACAAGGGTATGCGCACTTTTCCCGTAGGCCGATCTAGTTATTCGTTTCGAGCATCAGAACTGCGAAAATTTTGAGTTTCTCAAGCGTTTCTTACATCCAAACGGCCATATCCGCGAACGGATTGACCAATCCGCATAATTTCTGTTGCATCTGAAAGTAGAAACTCGCCCGATTACATCGGTATGCGTACTTTTCCCCCAGGCCGTTCTGGTTATTCGTTTCGAGCATCAGAACTGCGAAAGTTTGGAGTTTCTCAAGCGTTTCTTACATCCAAACGGCCATATCTCGCGAACGGATTGACCAATCCGCAAAATTTCTGTTTCATCTGAAAGTAGAAACTCGCCCGATTACAACGGTAGGTGTAGTTTTCCCCTAGGCCGTTCTAGTTATTCGTTTCGAGCATCAGAACTGCGAAAATTTGGAGTTTCTCAAGCGTTTCTTACCTCCAAAATGCCACATCTCGCAAACGGATTGAAAATCCGCAAAATTTCTGTTGCATCTGAAAGTAGAAACTCGCCCGATTACAACGGTATGCGTACTCTTCCCCCCGGCCGTTCTAGTTACTCGTTTCGAGCATCAGAACTGCCAAAATTTTGAGTTTCTCAAGCGTTTCTTACCTCCAAACTGCCATATCTCGCGAACGGATTGACCAATCCGCAAAATTTCTGTTGCATCTGAAAGTAGAAACTCGCCCGATTACAACGGTATGCGTACTTTTCCCCTAGGCCGTACTTGTTATTCGTTTCGAGCATCAGAACGGCGAAAATTTTGAGTTTCTCAAGCGTTTCTTACCTCCAAACTGCCATATCTCGCGAACGGATTGACCAATCCGCAGAATTTCTATTGCATCTGAAAGTAGAAACTCGCCCGATTACAACGGTATGCGTACTTTTCCCCTAGGCCGCTCTAGTTACTCGTTTCGAGCATCAGAACTGCGAAAATTTTGAATTTCTCAAGCGTTTCTTATTTCCAAACTGCCATATCTCGCGAACGGATTGATCAATCCGCAAAATTTTTGTTGCATCTGAAAGTAGAAACTCGCCCGATTACAACGGTATGCGCACTTTTCCCCTAGGCCTTTCTAGTTATTCGTGTCGAGCATCAGAACTGCGAAAATTTGGAGTTTCTCAAGCGTTTCTTACCTCCAAACTGCCATATCTCGCGAACGGATTGACCAACCCGCAAAATTTCTGTTGCTTCTGAAAGTAGAAACTCTCCCGATTACAAGGGTATGCGCACTTTTCCCGTAGGCCGATCTAGTTATTCGTTTCGAGCATCAGAACTGCGAAAACTTTGAGTTTCTCAAGCGTTTCTTACATCCAAACGGCCATATCCGCGAACGGATTGACCAATCCGCATAATTTCTGTTGCATCTGAAAGTAGAAACTCGCCCGATTACAACGGTATGGGGACTTTTCCCCTAGGCCGTTCTAGTTATTCGTGTCGAGCATCAGAACTGCGAAAATTTTGAGTTTCTCAAGCGTTTCTTATCTCCAAACTGCCATATCTCGCGAACGGATTGATCAATCCCCAAAATTTTTGTTGCATCTGAAAGTAGAAACTCGCCCGATTACAACGGTATGCGCACTTTTCCTCTAGGCCTTTCTAGTTATTCGTGTCGAGCATCAGAACTGCGAAAATTTGGAGTTTCTCAAGCGTTTCTTACATCCAAACGGCCATATCCGCGAACGGATTGACCAATCCGCATAATTCCTGTTGCATCTGAAAGTAGAAACTCGCCCGATTACATCGGTATGCGTACTTTTCCCCCAGGCCGTTCTGGTTATTCGTTTCGAGCATCAGAACTGCGAAAGTTTGGAGTTTCTCAAGCGTTTCTTACATCCAAACGGCCATATCTCGCGAACGGATTGACCAATCCGCAAAATTTCTGTTTCATCTGAAAGTAGAAACTCGCCCGATTACAACGGTAGGTGTAGTTTTCCCCTAGGCCGTTCTAGTTATTCGTTTCGAGCATCAGAACTGCGAAAATTTGGAGTTTCTCAAGCGTTTCTTACCTCCAAAATGCCATATCTCGCAAACGGATTGAAAATCCGCAAAATTTCTGTTGCATCTGAAAGTAGAAACTCGCCCGATTACAACGGTATGCGTACTCTTCCCCCCGGCCGTTCTAGTTACTCGTTTCGAGCAGCAGAACTGCCAAAATTTTGAGTTTCTCAAGCGTTTCTTACCTCCAAACTGCCATATCTCGCGAACGGATTGACCAATCCGCAAAATTTCTGTTGCATCTGAAAGTAGAAACTCGCCCGATTACAACGGTATGCGTACTTTTCCCCTAGGCCGTACTTGTTATTCGTTTCGAGCATCAGAACGGCGAAAATTTTGAGTTTCTCAAGCGTTTCTTACCTCCAAACTGCCATATCTCGCGAACGGATTGACCAATCCGCAGAATTTCTATTGCATCTGAAAGTAGAAACTCGCCCGATTACAACGGTATGCGTACTTTTCCCCTAGGCCGCTCTAGTTACTCGTTTCGAGCATCAGAACTGCGAAAATTTTGAATTTCTCAAGCGTTTCTTATCTCCAAACTGCCATATCTCGCGAACGGATTGATCAATCCGCAAAATTTTTGTTGCATCTGAAAGTAGAAACTCGCCCGATTACAACGGTATGCGCACTTTTCCCCTAGGCCTTTCTAGTTATTCGTGTCGAGCATCAGAACTGCGAAAATTTGGAGTTTCTCAAGCGTTTCTTACCTCCAAACTGCCATATCTCGCGAACGGATTGACCAATCCGCAAAATTTCTGTTGCTTCTGAAAGTAGAAACTCTCCCGATTACAAGGGTATGGGCACTTTTCCCGTAGGCCGATCTAGTTATTCGTTTCGAGCATCAGAACTGCGAAAACTTTGAGTTTCTCAAGCGTTTCTTACATCCAAACGGCCATATCCGCGAACGGATTGACCAATCCGCATAATTTCTGTTGCATCTGAAAGTAGAAACTCGCCCGATTACAACGGTATGGGGACTTTTCCCCTAGGCCGTTCTAGTTATTCGTGTCGAGCATCAGAACTGCGAAAATTTTGAGTTTCTCAAGTGTTTCTTACATCCAAACTGCCATATCTCGCGAACGGATTGACCAATCCGCAAAATTTCTGTTTCATCTGTAAGTAGAAACTCGCCCGATTACAACGGAAGGTGTAGTTTTCCCCTAGGCCGTTCTAGTTATTCGTTTCGAGCATCAGAACTGCGAAAATTTGGAGTTTCTCAAGCGTTTCTTACCTCCAAACTGCCACATCTCGCAAAAGAATTGAAAATCCGCAAAATTTCTGTTGCATCTGAAAGTAGAAACTCGCCCGATTACAACGGTATGCGTACTCTTCCCCCCGGCCGATCTAGTTACTCGTTTCGAGCATCAGAACTGCGAAAATTTTAAGTTTCTCAAGCGTTTCTTACCTCCAAACTGCCATATCTCGCGAACGGATTGACCAATCCGCAAAATTTCTGTTGCATCTGAAAGTAGAAACTCGCCCGATTACAACGTTATGCGTACTTTTCCCCTAGGCCGTACTTGTTATTCGTTTCGAGCATCAGAACGGCGAAAATTTTGAGTTTCTCAAGCGTTCCTTACATCCAAACTGCCATATCTCGCGAACGGATTGACCAATCCGCAGAATTTCTATTGCATCTGAAAGTAGAAACTCGCCCGATTACAACGGTATGCGTACTTTTCCCCTAGGCCGCTCTAGTTACTCGTTTCGAGCATCAGAACGGCGAAAATTTTGAGTTTCTCAAGCGTTTCTTACCTCCAAACTGCCACTTCTCGCGAACGGATTGACCAATCCGCAGAATTTCTATTGCATCTGAAAGTAGAAACGCGCCCGATTACAACGGTATGCGTACTTTTCCCCTAGGCCGCTCTAGTTACTCGTTTCGAGCATCAGAACTGCGAAAATTTTGAGTTTCTCAAGCGTTTCTTACATCAAAACGGCGATATCCGCGAACGGATTGACCAATCCGCATAATTTCGGTTGCATCTGAAAGTAGAAACTCGCCCGATTACATCGGTATGCGTACTTTTCCCCTAGGCCGTTCTGGTTATTCGTTTCGAGCATCAGAACTGCGAAAGTTTGGAGTTTCTCAAGCGTTTCTTACATCCAAACGGCCATATCTCGCGAACGGATGGACCAATCCGAATAATTTCTGTTGCATCTGAAAGTAGAAACTCGCCCGATTACAACGGTAGGTGTAGTTTTCCCCTAGGCCGTTCAGTTATTCGTTTCGAGCATCAGAACTGCGAAAATTTTGAGTTCCTCAAACGTTTCTTATCTCCAAACTGCCATATCTCGCGAACGGATTGACCAATCCGCAAAATTTCTGTTGCTTCTGAAAGTAGAAACTCTCCCCATTACAATGGTATGCGCACTTTTCCCGTAGGCCGTTCTAGTTATTCGTTTCGAGCATCAGAACTGCGAAAATTTTGAGTTTCTCAAGAGTTTCTTACCTCCAAACTGCCATATCTCGCGAACGGATTGACCAATCCGCAAAATTTCTGTTTCATCTGAAAGTAGAAACTAGCCCGATTACAACGGTAGGTGTAGTTTTCCCCTAGGCCGTTCCAGTTATTCATTTCGAGCATCAGAACTGCGAAAATTTTGAGTTTCTCAAGCGTTTCTTACCTCCAAACTGCCATATCTCGCGAACGGATTGACCAATCCGCAAAATTTCTGTTGCATCTGAAAGTAGAGACTCACCCGTTTACAACGGTATGTGTAGTTTTCCCCTAGGCCGTTCCAGTTATTCGTTTCGAGCATCAGAACTGCGAAAATTTTGCGTTTCTCAAGCGTTTCTTACATCCAAACTGCCATATCTCGCGAACGGATTGACCGATCCGCAAAATTTCTGTTGCCTCTGAAAGTAGAAACTCGTGCGATTACAACGGTATGCGCACTTTTCCCCTAGGCAGTTCTAGTTACTCGTTTCGAGCATCAGAACTGCGAAAATTTTGAGTTTCTCAAGCGTTTCTTATTTCCAAACTGCCATATCTCGCGAACGGATTGATCAATCCGCAAAATTTCTGTTGCATCTGAAAGTAGAAACTCGCCCGATTACAACGGTATGCGTACTTTTCCCCTAGGCCGTTCTAGTTATTCGTTTCGAGCATCAGAACTGCGAAAATTTGGAGTTTCTCAAGCGTTTCTTATCTCCAAACTGCCACATCTCGCAAACGGATTGAAAATCCGCAAAATTTCTGTTGCATCTGAAAGTAGAAACTCGCCCGATTACAACGGTATGCGTACTCTTCCCCCCGGCCGTTCTAGTTACTCGTTTCGAGCACCAGAACTGCGAAAATTTTGAGTTTCTCAAGCGTTTCTTACCTCCAAACTGCCATATCTCGCGAACGGATTGACCAATCCGCAAAATTTCTGTTGCATCTGAAAGTAGAAACTCGCCCGATTACAACGGTATGCGTACTTTTCCCCTAGGCCGTACTTGTTATTCGTTTCGAGCATCAGAACGGCGAAACTTTTGAGTTTCTCAAGCGTTTCTTACCTCCAAACTGCCATATCTCGCGAACGGATTGACCAATCCGCAGAATTTCTATTGCATCTGAAAGTAGAAACTCGCCCGATTACAACGGTATGCGTACTTTTCCCCTAGGCCGCTCTAGTTACTCGTTTCGAGCATCAGAACTGCGAAAATTTTGAATTTCTCAAGCGTTTCTTATCTCCAAACTGCCATATCTCGCGAACGGATTGATCAATCCGCAAAATTTTTGTTGCATCTGAAAGTAGAAACTCGCCCGATTACAACGGTATGCGCACTTTTCCTCTAGGCCTTTCTAGTTATTCGTGTCGAGCATCAGAACTGCGAAAATTTGGAGTTTCTCAAGCGTTTCTTACATCCAAACTGCCATATCTCGCGAACGGATTGACCAATCCGCAAAATTTCTGTTGCTTCTGAAAGTAGAAACTCTCCCGATTACAAGGGTATGCGCACTTTTCCCGTAGGCCGATCTAGTTATTCGTTTCGAGCATCAGAACTGCGAAAATTTTGAGTTTCTCAAGCGTTTCTTACATCCAAACGGCCATATCCGCGAACGGATTGACCAATCCGCATAATTTCTGTTGCATCTGAAAGTAGAAACTCGCCCGATTACATCGGTATGCGTACTTTTCCCCCAGGCCGTTCTGGTTATTCGTTTCGAGCATCAGAACTGCGAAAGTTTGGAGTTTCTCAAGCGTTTCTTACATCCAAACGGCCATATCTCGCGAACGGATGGACCAATCCGAATAATTTCTGTTGCATCTGAAAGTAGAAACTCGCCCGATTACAACGGTAGGTGTAGTTTTCCCCTAGGCCGTTCAGTTATTCGTTTCGAGCATCAGAACTGCGAAAATTTTGAGTTCCTCAAACGTTTCTTATCTCCAAACTGCCATATCTCGCGAACGGATTGACCAATCCGCAAAATTTCTGTTGCTTCTGAAAGTAGAAACTCTCCCCATTACAATGGTATGCGCACTTTTCCCGTAGGCCGTTCTAGTTATTCGTTTCGAGCATCAGAACTGCGAAAATTTTGAGTTTCTCAAGTGTTTCTTACCTCCAAACTGCCATATCTCGCGAACGGATTGACCAATCCGCAAAATTTCTGTTTCATCTGAAAGTAGAAACTCGTCCGATTACAACGATATGCGCACTTTTCCCCTAGGCCGTTCTAGTTATTCGTGTCGAGCATCAGAACTGCGAAAGTTTTGAGTTTCTCAAACGTTTCTTATCTCCAAACTGCCATATCTCGCGAACGGATTGACCAATCCGCAAAATTTCTGTTGCTTCTGAAAGTAGAAACTCTCCCCATTACAATGGTATGCGCACTTTTCCCGTAGGCCGTTCTAGTTATTCGTTTCGAGCATCAGAACTGCGAAAATTTTGAGTTTCTCAAGCGTTTCTTATTTCCAAACTGCCATATCTCGCGAACGGATTGACCAATCCGCAAAATTTCTGTTGCTTCTGAAAGTAGAAACTCTCCCGATTACAAGGGTATGCGCACTTTTCCCGTAGGCCGATCTGGTTATTCGTTTCGAGCATCAGAACTGCGAAAATTTTGAGTTTCTCAAGCGTTTCTTACATCCAAACGGCCATATCCGCGAACGGATTGACCAATCCGCATAATTTCTGTTGCATCTGAAAGTAGAAACTCGCCCGATTACATCGGTATGCGTACTTTTCCCCCAGGCCGTTCTGGTTATTCGTTTCGAGCATCAGAACTGCGAAAGTTTGGAGTTTCTCAAGCGTTTCTTACATCCAAACGGCCATATCTCGCGAACGGATGGACCAATCCGAATAATTTCTGTTGCATCTGAAAGTAGAAACTCGCCCGATTACAACGGTAGTTATAGTTTTCCCCTAGGCAGTTCAGTTATTCGTTTCGAGCATCAGAACTGCGAAAATTTTGAGTTCCTCAAGCGTTTCTTATCTCCAAACTGCCATATCTCGCGAACGGATTGACCAATCCGCAAAATTTCTGTTGCTTCTGAAAGTAGAAACTCTCCCCATTACAATGGTATGCGCACTTTTCCCGTAGGCCGTTCTAGTTATTCGTTTCGAGCATCAGAACTGCGAAAATTTTGAGTTTCTCAAGTGTTTCTTGCCTCCAAACTGCCATATCTCGCGAACGGATTGACCAATCCGCAAAATTTCTGTTTCTTCTGAAAGTAGAAACTCGCCCGATTACAACGGTAGGTGTAGTTTTCCCCTAGGCCGTTCTAGTCATTCGTTTCGAGCATCAGAACTGCGAAAATTTGTAGTTTCTCAAGCGTTTCTTACCTCCAAACTGCCACATCTCGCAAACGGATTGAAAATCCGCAAAATTTCTGTTGCATCTGAAAGTAGAAACTCGCCCGATTACAACGGTATGCGTACTCTTCCCCCCGGCCGTTCTAGTTACTCGTTTCGAGCATCAGAACTGCGAAAATTTTGAGTTTCTCAAGTGTTTCTTGCCTCCAAACTGCCATATCTCGCGAACGGATTGACCAATCCGCAAAATTTCTGTTTCTTCTGAAAGTAGAAACTCGCCCGATTACAACGGTAGGTGTAGTTTTCCCCTAGGCCGTTCTAGTCATTCGTTTCGAGCATCAGAACTGCGAAAATTTGTAGTTTCTCAAGCGTTTCTTACCTCCAAACTGCCACATCTCGCAAACGGATTGAAAATCCGCAAAATTTCTGTTGCATCTGAAAGTAGAAACTCGCCCGATTACAACGGTATGCGTACTCTTCCCCCCGGCCGTTCTAGTTACTCGTTTCGAGCATCAGAACTGCGAAAATTTTGAGTTTCTCAAGCGTTTCTCACCTCCAAACTGCCACATCTCGCAAACGGATTGACCAATCCGCAAAATTTCTGTTGCATCTGAAAGTAGAAACTCGCCCGATTACATCGGTATGCCTACTTTTCCCCTAGGCCGTTCTGGTTATTCGTTTCGAGCATCAGAACTGCGAAAATTTTGAGTTTCTCAAGCGTTCCTTACCTCCAAACAGCCACATCTCGCAAACGGATTGACCGATCCGCAAAATTTCTGTTGCCTCTGAATGTAGAAACTCGTCCGATTACAACGGTATGCGCACTTTTCCCCTAGGCCGTTCTAGTTACTCGTTTCGAGCACCAGAACTGCGAAAATTTTGAGTTCCTCAAGCGTTGCTTACCTCCAAACTGCCATATCTCGCGATCGGATTGACCAATCCGCAAAATTTCTGTTGCTTCTGAAAGTAGAAACTCTCCCGATTACAAGGGTATGCGCACTTTTCCCGTAGGCCGATCTAGTTATTCGTTTCGAGCATCAGAACTGCGAAAATTTTGAGTTTCTCAAGCGTTTCTTACATCCAAACGGCGATATCCGCGAACGGATTGACCAATCCGCATAATTTCGGTTGCATCTGAAAGTAGAAACTCGCCCGATTACATCGGTATGCGTACTTTTCCCCTAGGCCGTTCTGGTTATTCGTTTTGAGCATCAGAACTGCGAAAGTTTGGAGTTTCTCAAGCGTTTCTTACATCCAAACGGCCATATCTCGCGAACGGATGGACCAATCCGAATAATTTCTGTTGCATCTGAAAGTAGAAACTCGCCCGATTACATCGGTATGCGTACTTTTCCCCTAGGCCGTTCTGGTTATTCGTTTCGAGCATCAGAACTGCGAAAATTTTGAGTTCCTCAAACGTTTCTTATCTCCAAACTGCCATATCTCGCGAACGGATTGACCAATCCGCAAAATTTCTGTTGCTTCTGAAAGTAGAAACTCTCCCCATTACAATGGTATGCGCACTTTTCCCGTAGGCCGTTCTAGTTATTCGTTTCGAGCATCAGAACTGCGAAAATTTTGAGTTTCTCAAGTGTTTCTTACCTCCAAACTGCCATATCTCGCGAACGGATTGACCAATCCGCAAAATTTCTGTTGCATCTGAAAGTAGAGACTCACCCGTTTACAACGGTATGTGTAGTTTTTCCCCTAGGCCGTTCCAGTTATTCGTTTCGAGCATCAGAACGGCGAAAATTTTGAGTTTCTCAAGCGTTTCTTACCTCCAAACTGCCATATCTCGCGAACGGATTGACCAATCCGCAGAATTTCTATTGCATCTGAAAGTAGAAACTCGCCCGATTACAACGGTATGCGCACTTTTCCCCTAGGCCTTTCTAGTTATTCGTGTCGAGCATCAGAACTGCGAAAGTTTGGAGTTTCTCAAGCGTTTCTTACATCCAAACGGCCATATCTCGCGAACGGATGGAACAATCCGAATAATTTCTGTTGCATCTGAAAGTAGAAACTCGCCCGATTACAACGGTAGGTGTAGTTTTCCCCTAGGCCGTTCAGTTATTCGTTTCGAGCATCAGAACTGCGAAAATTTTGAGTTCCTCAAACGTTTCTTATCTCCAAACTGCCATATCTCGCGAACGGATTGACCAATCCGCAAAATTTCTGTTGCTTCTGAAAGTAGAATCTCTCCCCATTACAATGGTATGCGCACTTTTCCCGTAGGCCGTTCTAGTTATTCGTTTCGAGCATCAGAACTGCGAAAATTTTGAGTTTCTCAAGTGTTTCTTACCTCCAAACTGCCATATCTCGCGAACGGATTGACCAATCCGCAAAATTTCTGTTTCATCTGAAAGTAGAAACTCGCCCGATTACAACGGTAGGTGTAGTTTTCCCCTAGGCCGTTCGAGTTATTCATTTCGAGCATCAGAACTGCGAAAATTTTGAGTTTCTCAAGCGTTTCTTACATCCAAACTGCCATATCTCGCGAACGGATTGACCGATCCGCAAAATTTCTGTTGCCTCTGAAAGTAGAAACTCGTCCGATTACAACGGTATGCGCACTTTTCCCCTAGGCCGTTCTAGTTACTCGTTTCGAGCATCAGAACTGCGAAAATTTTGAGTTTCTCAAGCGTTTCTTATTTCCAAACTGCCATATCTCGCGAACGGATTGATCAATCCGCAAAATTTCTGTTGCATCTGAAAGTAGAAACTCGCCCGATTACAACGGTATGCGTACTTTTCCCCTAGGCCGTTCTAGTTATTCGTTTCGAGCATCAGAACTGCGAAAATTTGGAGTTTCTCAAGCGTTTCTTACCTCCAAACTGCCACATCTCGCAAACGGATTGAAAATCCGCAAAATTTCTGTTGCATCTGAAAGTAGAAACTCGCCCGATTACAACGGTATGCGTACTCTTCCCCCCGGCCGTTCTAGTTACTCGTTTCGAGCATCAGAACTGCGAAAATTTTGAGTTTCTCAAGCGTTTCTTACCTCCAAACTGCCATATCTCGCGAACGGATTGACCAATCCGCAAAATTTCTGTTGCATCTGAAAGTAGAAACTCGCCCGATTACAACGGTATGCGTACTTTTCCCCTAGGCCGTACTTGTTATTCGTTTCGAGCATCAGAACGGCGAAACTTTTGAGTTTCTCAAGCGTTTCTTACCTCCAAACTGCCATATCTCGCGAACGGATTGACCAATCCGCAGAATTTCTATTGCATCTGAAAGTAGAAACTCGCCCGATTACAACGGTATGCGTACTTTTCCCCTAGGCCGCTCTAGTTACTCGTTTCGAGCATCAGAACTGCGAAAATTTTGAATTTCTCAAGCGTTTCTTATCTCCAAACTGCCATATCTCGCGAACGGATTGATCAATCCGCAAAATTTTTGTTGCATCTGAAAGTAGAAACTCGCCCGATTACAACGGTATGCGCACTTTTCCTCTAGGCCTTTCTAGTTATTCGTGTCGAGCATCAGAACTGCGAAAATTTGGAGTTTCTCAAGCGTTTCTTACCTCCAAACTGCCATATCTCGCGAACGGATTGACCAATCCGCAAAATTTCTGTTGCTTCTGAAAGTAGAAACTCTCCCGATTACAAGGGTATGCGCACTTTTCCCGTAGGCCGGTCTAGTTATTCGTTTCGAGCATCAGAACTGCGAAAATTTTGAGTTTCTCAAGCGTTTCTTACATCCAAACGGCCATATCCGCGAACGGATTGACCAATCCGCATAATTTCTGTTGCATCTGAAAGTAGAAACTCGCCCGATTACATCGGTATGCGTACTTTTCCCCCAGGCCGTTCTGGTTATTCGTTTCGAGCATCAGAACTGCGAAAGTTTGGAGTTTCTCAAGCGTTTCTTACATCCAAACGGCCATATCTCGCGAACGGATGGACCAATCCGAATAATTTCTGTTGCATCTGAAAGTAGAAACTCGCCCGATTACAACGGTAGGTGTAGTTTTCCCCTAGGCCGTTCAGTTATTCGTTTCGAGCATCAGAACTGCGAAAATTTTGAGTTCCTCAAACGTTTCTTATCTCCAAACTGCCATATCTCGCGAACGGATTGACCAATCCGCAAAATTTCTGTTGCTTCTGAAAGTAGAAACTCTCCCCATTACAATGGTATGCGCACTTTTCCCGTAGGCCGTTCTAGTTATTCGTTTCGAGCATCAGAACTGCGAAAATTTTGAGTTTCTCAAGTGTTTCTTACCTCCAAACTGCCATATCTCGCGAACGGATTGACCAATCCGCAAAATTTCTGTTTCATCTGAAAGTAGAAACTCGTCCGATTACAACGGTATGCGTACTTTTCCCCCAGGCCGTTCTGGTTATTCGTTTCGAGCATCAGAACTGCGAAAGTTTGGAGTTTCCCAAGCGTTTCTTACATCCAAACGGCCATATCTCGCGAACGGATTGACCAATCCGCATAATTTCTGTTGCATCTGAAAGTAGAAACTCGCCCGATTACATCGGTATGCGTACTTTTCCCCCAGGCCGTTCTGGTTATTCGTTTCGAGCATCAGAACTGCGAAAGTTTGGAGTTTCTCAAGCGTTTCTTACATCCAAACGGCCATATCTCGCGAACGGATGGACCAATCCGAATAATTTCTGTTGCATCTGAAAGTAGAAACTCGCCCGATTACAACGGTAGTTATAGTTTTCCCCTAGGCAGTTCAGTTATTCGTTTCGAGCATCAGAACTGCGAAAATTTTGAGTTCCTCAAGCGTTTCTTATCTCCAAACTGCCATATCTCGCGAACGGATTGACCAATCCGCAAAATTTCTGTTGCTTCTGAAAGTAGAAACTCTCCCCATTACAATGGTATGCGCACTTTTCCCGTAGGCCGTTCTAGTTATTCGTTTCGAGCATCAGAACTGCGAAAATTTTGAGTTTCTCAAGTGTTTCTTGCCTCCAAACTGCCATATCTCGCGAACGGATTGACCAATCCGCAAAATTTCTGTTTCTTCTGAAAGTAGAAACTCGCCCGATTACAACGGTAGGTGTAGTTTTCCCCTAGGCCGTTCTAGTCATTCGTTTCGAGCATCAGAACTGCGAAAATTTGTAGTTTCTCAAGCGTTTCTTACCTCCAAACTGCCACATCTCGCAAACGGATTGAAAATCCGCAAAATTTCTGTTGCATCTGAAAGTAGAAACTCGCCCGATTACAACGGTATGCGTACTCTTCCCCCCGGCCGTTCTAGTTACTCGTTTCGAGCATCAGAACTGCGAAAATTTTGAGTTTCTCAAGCGTTTCTCACCTCCAAACTGCCACATCACGCAAACGGATTGACCAATCCGCAAAATTTCTGTTGCATCTGAAAGTAGAAACTCGCCCGATTACATCGGTATGCGTACTTTTCCCCTAGGCCGTTCTGGTTATTCGTTTCGAGCATCAGAACTGCGAAAATTTTGAGTTTCTCAAGCGTTCCTTACCTCCAAACAGCCACATCTAGCAAACGGATTGACCGATCCGCAAAATTTCTGTTGCCTCTGATTGTAGAAACTCGTCCGATTACAACGGTATGCGCACTTTTCCCCTAGGCCGTTCTAGTTACTCGTTTCGAGCATCAGAACTGCGAAAATTTTGAGTTCCTCAAGCGTTGCTTACCTCCAAACTGCCATATCTCGCGATCGGATTGACCAATCCGCAAAATTTCTGTTGCATCTGAAAGTAGAATCTCGCCCGATTACAACGGTATGCGTACTTTTCCCCTAGGCCGTTCTAGTTATTCGTTTCGAGCATCAGAACTGCGAAAATTTTGAGTTCCTCAAGCGTTTCTTACCTCCAAACTGCCATATCTCGCGATCGGATTGACCAATCCGCAAAATTTCTGTTGCATCTGAAAGTAGAAACTCGCCCGATTACAACGGTAGGTGTAGTTTTCCCCTAGGCCGTTCTAGTCATTCGTTTCGAGCATCAGAACTGCGAAAATTTGTAGTTTCTCAAGCGTTTCTTACCTCCAAACTGCCACATCTCGCAAACGGATTGAAAATCCGCAAAATTTCTGTTGCATCTGAAAGTAGAAACTCGCCCGATTACAACGGTATGCGTACTCTTCCCCCCGGCCGTTCTAGTTACTCGTTTCGAGCATCAGAACTGCGAAAATTTTGAGTTTCTCAAGCGTTTCTCACCTCCAAACTGCCACATCTCGCAAACGGATTGACCAATCCGCAAAATTTCTGTTGCATCTGAAAGTAGAAACTCGCCCGATTACATCGGTATGCGTACTTTTCCCCTAGGCCGTTCTGGTTATTCGTTTCGAGCATCAGAACTGCGAAAATTTTGAGTTTCTCAAGCGTTCCTTACCTCCAAACAGCCACATCTCGCAAACGGATTGACCGATCCGCAAAATTTCTGTTGCCTCTGAATGTAGAAACTCGTCCGATTACAACGGTATGCGCACTTTTCCCCTAGGCCGTTCTAGTTACTCGTTTCGAGCATCAGAACTGCGAAAATTTTGAGTTCCTCAAGCGTTGCTTACCTCCAAACTGCCATATCTCGCGATCGGATTGACCAATCCGCAAAATTTCTGTTGCATCTGAAAGTAGAATCTCGCCCGATTACAACGGTATGCGTACTTTTCCCCTAGGCCGTTCTAGTTATTCGTTTCGAGCATCAGAACTGCGAAAATTTTGAGTTCCTCAAGCGTTTCTTACCTCCAAACTGCCATATCTCGCGATCGGATTGACCAATCCGCAAAATTTCTGTTGCATCTGAAAGTAGAAACTCGCCCGATTACAACGTTATGCGCACTTTTCCCCTAGGCCGTTCTAGTTACTCGTTTCGAGCATCAGAACTGCGAAAATTTTGAGTTTCTCAAGCGTTTCTTACCTCCAAACTGCCATATCTCGCGAACGGATTGACCAATCCGCAAAATTTCTGTTGCATCTGAAAGTAGAAACTCGCCCGATTACAACGGTATGCGTACTTTTCCCCTAGGCCGTACTTGTTATTCGTTTCGAGCATCAGAACGGCGAAAATTTTGAGTTTCTCAAGCGTTTCTTACCTCCAAACTGCCATATCTCGCGAACGGATTGACCAATCCGCAGAATTTCTATTGCATCTGAAAGTAGAAACTCGCCCGATTACAGCGGTATGCGTACTTTTCCCCTAGGCCGCTCTAGTTACTCGTTTCGAGCATCAGAACTGCGAAAATTTTGAATTTCTCAAGCGTTTCTTACCTCCAAACTGCCATATCTCGCGAACGGATTGATCAATCCGCAAAATTTCTGTTGCATCTGAAAGTAGAAACTCGCCGGATTACAACGGTATGCGCACTTTTCCCCTAGACCTTTCTAGTTATTCGTGTCGAGCATCAGAACTGCGAAAATTTGGAGTTTCTCAAGCGTTTCTTACCTCAAAACTGCCACATCTCGCAAACGGATTGACCAATCCGCAAAATTTCTGTTGCATCTGAAAGTAGAAACTCGCCCGATTACAACGGTATGCGTACTCTTCCCCCCAGCCGTTCTAGTTACTCGTTTCGAGCATCAGAACTGCGAAAATTTTGAGTTTCTCAAGCGTTTCTTACCTCCAAACTGCCATATCTCGCGAACGGATTGACCAATCCGCAAAATTTCTGTTGCATCTGAAAGTAGAAACTCGCCCGATTACAACGGTATGCGTACTTTTCCCCTAGGCCTTTCTAGTTATTCGTGTCGAGCATCAGAACTGCGAAAATTTGGAGTTTCTCAAGTGTTTCTTACCTCCAAACTGCCATATCTCGCGAACGGATTGACCAATCCGCAAAATTTCTGTTGCATCTGAAAGTAGAAACTCGCCCGATTACAACGGTATGTGTAGTTTTCCCCTAGGCCGTTCCAGTTATTCGTTTCGAGCATCAGAACTGTGAAAATTTTGAGTTCCTCAAGCGTTTCTTACATCCAAACTGCCATATCTCGCGATCGGATTGACCAATCCGCAAAATTTCTGTTGCATCTGAAAGTAGATACTCGCCCGATTACAACGCTATGCGCACTTTTCCCCTAGGTCGTTCTAGTTACTCGTTTCGAGCATCAGAACTGCGAAAATTTTGAGTTTCTCAAGCATTTCTAATCTCCAAACTGCCATATCTCGCGAACGGATTGATCAATCCGCAAAATTTCTGTTGCATCTGAAAGTAGAAACTTGCCCGATTACAACGGTATGGGGACTTTTCCCCTAGGCCGTTCTAGTTATTCGTGTCGAGCATCAGAACTGCGAAAATTTTGAGTTTCTCAAGTGTTTCTTACCTCCAAACTGCCATATCTCGCGAACGGATTGACCAATCCGCAAAATTTCTGTTTCATCTGAAAGTAGAAACTCGCCCGATTACAACGGTAGGTGTAGTTTTCCCCTAGGCCGTTCTAGTTATTCGTTTCGAGCATCAGAACTGCGAAAATTTGGAGTTTCTCAAGCGTTTCTTACCTCCAAACTGCCACATCTCGCAAACGGATTGAAAATCCGCAAAATTTCTGTTGCATCTGAAAGTAGAAACTCGCCCGATTACAACGGTATGCGTACTCTTCCCCCCGGCCGTACTAGTTACTCGTTTCGAGCATCAGAACTGCGAAAATTTTGAGTTTCTCAAGCGTTTCTTACCTCCAAACTGCCATATCTCGCGAACGGAATGACCGATCCGCATAATTTCTGTTGCATCTGAAAGTAGAAACTCGCCCGATTACAACGGTATGCGCACTTTTCCCCTAGGCCGTTCTAGTTACTCGTGTCGAGCATCAGAACTGCGAAAATTTTGAGTTTCTCAAGCGTTTCTTACCTCCAAACTGCCATATCTCGCGAACGGATTCACCAATCCGCAAAATTTCTGTTGCATCTGAAAGTAGAAACTCGCCCGATTACAACGGTATGCGTACTTTTCCGCTAGGCCGCTCTAGTTACTCGTTTCGAGCATCAGAACTGCGAAAATTTTGAGTTTCTCAAGCGTTTCTTACCTCCAAACTGCCATACCTCGCGAACGGATTGACCAATCCGCACAATTTCTATTGCATCTGAAAGTAGAAACTCACCCGATTACGACAGTATGTGTAGTTTTCGCCTAGGCCGTTCCAGTTATTCGTTTCGAGCATCAGAACTGCGAAAATTTTGAGTTTCTCAAGCGTTTCTTATTTCCAAACTGCCATATCTCGCGAACGGATTGATCAATCCGCAAAATTTCTGTTGCATCTGAAAGTAGAAACTCGCCCGATTACAACGGTATGCGTACTTTTCCCCTAGGCCGTTCTAGTTATTCGTTTCGTGCATCAGACCTGCGAAAATTTTGAGTTCCTCAAGCGTTTCTTACCTCCAAACTGCCATATCTCGCGATCGGATTGACCAATCCGCAAAATTTCTGTTGCATCTGAAAGTAGAAACTCGCCCGATTACCACGCTATGCGCACTTTTCCCCTAGGCCGTTCTAGTTACTCGTTTCGAGCATCAGAACTGCGAAAATTTTGAGTTTCTCAAGCATTTCTTATCTCCAAACTGCCATATCTCGCGAACGGATTGACCAATCCGCAAAATTTCTGTTGCATCTGAAAGTAGAAACTCGCCCGATTAAAACGGTATCCGTACTTTTCCCCTAGGCCGTACTTGTTATTCGTTTCGAGCATCAGAACGGCGAAAATTTCGAGTTTCTCAAGCATTTCTTATCTCCAAACTGCCATATCTCGCGAACGGATTGACCAATCCGCAAAATTTCTGTTGCATCTGAAAGTAGAAACTCGCCCGATTACAACGGTATCCGTACTTTTCCCCTAGGCCGTACTTGTTATTCGTTTCGAGCATCAGAACGGCGAAAATTTCGAGTTTCTCAAGCGTTTCTTACCTCCAAACTGCCATATCTCGCGAACGGATTGACCAATCCGCATAATTTCTGTTGTATCTGAAAGTAGAAACTCGCCCGATTACAACGGTATGTGTAGTTTTCCCCTAGGCCGTTCCAGTTATTCGTTTCGAGCATCAGAACTGCGAAAATTTTGAGTTGATCAAGCGTTTCTTACATCCAAACTGCCATATCTCGAGAACGGAATGACCGATCCGCATAATTTCTGTTGCATCTGAAAGTAGAAACTCGCCCGATTACAACGGTATGCGCACTTTTCCCCTAGGCCGTTCTAGTTATTCGTTTCGAGCATCAGAACTGCGCAAATCTTGAGTTTCTCAAGCGTTTCTTACCTCCAAACTGCCATATCTCGCGAACGGATTGACCAATCCGCAATATTTCTGTTGCATCTGAAAGTAGAAACTCACCCGATTACAACGGTGTGCGCACTTTTCCCCTAGGCCGTTCTAGTTATTCGTGTCGAGCATCAGAACTGCGAAAATTTTGAGTTTCTCAAGCGTTTCTTACCTCCAAACTGCCATATCTCGCGAACGGATTCACCAATCCGCAAAATTTCTGTTGCATCTGAAAGTAGAAACTCGCCCGATTACAACGGTATGCGTACTTTTCCGCTAGGCCGCTCTAGTTACCCGTTTCGAGCATCAGAACTACGAAAATTTTGAGTTTCTCAAGCGTTTCTTATCTCCAAACTGCCATATCTCGCGAACGGATTGATCAATCCGCAAAATTTCTGTTGCATCTGAAAGTAGAAACTCGCCCGATTACAACGGTATGCGCACTTTTCCCTAGGCCGTTCTAGTTATTCGTGTCGAGCATCAGAACTGCGAAAATTTTGAGTTTCTCTAGCGTTTCTTACCTCCAAACTGCCACATCTCGCGAACGGATTGACCAATCCGCAAAATTTCTGTTGCATCTGAAAGTAGAAACTCGCCCGATTACAACGGTATGCGTACTTCTCCCCTAGGCCGTTCTAGTCAGTCGTTTCGAGCATCAGAACTGCGAAAATTTTGAGTTTCTCAAGCGTTTCTTACCTCCAAACTGCCATATCTCACGAACGGATTGACCAATCCGCAATATTTCTGTTGCACCTGAAAGTAGAAACTCACCCGATTGCAACGGTCTGCGCACTTTTCCCCTAGGCCGTTCCAGTTATTCGTTTCGAGCATCAGAACTGCGAAAATTTTGAGTTTCTCAAGCTTTTCTTACATCCAAACTGCCATGTCTCGCGAACGGATTGACCAATCCGCATAATTTCTGTTGTATCTGAAAGTAGAAACTCGCCCGATTACAACGGTATGTGTAGTTTTCCCCTAGGCCGTTCCAGTTATTCGTTTCGAGCATCAGAACTGCGAAAATTTTGAGTTGATCAAGCGTTTCTTACATCCAAACTGCCATATCTCGAGAACGGAATGACCGATCCGCATAATTTCTGTTGCATCTGAAAGTAGAAACTCGCCCGATTACAACGGTATGCGTACTTTTCCCCTAGGCCGTTCTAGTTATTCGTTTCGAGCATCAGAACTGCGCAAATCTTGAGTTTCTCAAGCGTTTCTTACCTCCAAACTGCCATATCTCGCGAACGGATTGACCAATCCGCAATATTTCTGATGCATCTGAAAGTAGAAACTCACCCGATTACAACGGTGTGCGCACTTTTCCCCTAGGCCGTTCTAGTTATTCGTGTCGAGCATCAGAACTGCGAAAATTTTGAGTTTCTCAAGCGTTTCTTACCTCCAAACTGCCATATCTCGCGAACGGATTCACCAATCCGCAAAATTTCTGTTGCATCTGAAAGTAGAAACTCGCCCGATTACAACGGTATGCGTACTTTTCCTCTACGCCGCTCTAGTTACTCGTTTCGAGCATCAGAACTACGAAAATTTTGAGTTTCTCAAGCGCGTCTTATCTCCAAACTGCCATATCTCGCGAACGGATTGATCAATCCGCAAAATTTCTGTTGCATCTGAAAGTAGAAACTCGCCCGATTACAACGGTATGCGTACTTCTCCCCTAGGCCGTTCTAGTCAGTCGTTTCGAGCATCAGAACTGCGAAAATTTTGAGTTTCTCAAGCGTTTCTTACCTCCAAACTGCCATATCTCACGAACGGATTGACCAATCCGCAATATTTCTGTTGCATCTGAAAGTAGAAACTCACCCGATTACAACGGTGTGCGCACTTTTCCCCTAGGCCGTTCCAGTTATTCGTTTCGAGTATCCGAACTGCGAAAATTTTGAGTTTCTCAAGCGTTTCTTACATCCAAACTGCCATATCTCGCGAACGGATTGACCAATCCGCAAAATTTCTATTGCATCTGCAAGTAGAAACTCGCCCGATTACAACGGTATGTGTAGTTTTCCCCTAGGCCGTCCTAGTTATTCGTTTCGAGCATCAGAAATGCGAAAATTTTGAGTTTCTCAAGCGTTTCTTACATCCAAACGGCCATATCTCGCGAACGGATTGACCAATCCGCATAATTTCTGTTGCATCTGAAAGTAGAAACTCGCCCGATTACATCGGTATGCGTACTTTTCCCCTAGGCCGTTCTGGTTATTCGTTTCGAGCATCATAACTGCGAAAATTTGGAGTTTCTCAAGCGTTTCTTACCTCCAAACTGCCACATCTCGCAAACGGATTGACCAATCCGCAAAATTTCTGTTCTATCTGAAAGTAGAAACTCGCCCGATTACAACGGTATGTGTAGTTTTCCCCTAGGCCGTTCCAGTTATTCGTTTCGAGCATCAGAACTGCGAAAATTTTGAGTTTCTCAAGCGTTTCTTACATCCAAACTGCCATATCTCGAGAACGGAATGACCGATCCGCATAATTTCTGTTGCATCTGAAAGTAGAAACTCGCCCGATTACAGCGGTATGGGCACTTTTCCCCTAGGCCGTTCTAGTTATTCGTTTCGAGCATCAGAACTGCGCAAATCTTGAGTTTCTCAAGCGTTTCTTACCTCCAAACTGCCATATCTCGCAAACGGATTGACCAATCCGCAATATTTCTGTTGCATCTGAAAGTAGAAACTCACCCGATTACAACGGTATGCGCACTTTTCCCCTAGGCCGTTCTAGTTATTCGTGTCGAGCATCAGAACTGCGAAAGTTTTGAGTTTCTCAAGCGTTTCTTACCTCCAAACTGCCATATCTCGCGAACGGATACACCAATCCGCAAAATTTCTGTTGCATCTGAAAGTAGAAACTCGCCCGATTACAACGGTATGCGTACTTTTCCGCTAGGCCGCTCTAGTTACTCGTTTCGAGCATCAGAACTGCGAAAATTTTGAGTTTCTCAAGCGTTTCTTATCTCCAAACTGCCATATCTCACGAACGGATTGACCAATCCGCAATATTTCTGTTGCATCTGAAAGTAGAAACTCACCCGATTACAACGGTGTGCGCACTTTTCCCCTAGGCCGTTCCAGTTATTCGTTTCGAGCATCCGAACTGCGAAAATTTTGAGTTTCTCAAGCGTTTCTTACATCCAAACTGCCATATCTCGCGAACGGATTGACCAATCCGCAAAATTTCTATTGCATCTGCAAGTAGAAACTCGCCCGATTACAACGGTATGTGTAGTTTTCCCCTAGGCCGTTCTAGTTATTCGTTTCGAGCATCAGAACTGCGAAAATTTTGAGTTTCTCAAGCGTTTCTTACATCCAAACGGCCATATCTCGCGAACGGATTGACCAATCCGCATAATTTCTGTTGCATCTGAAAGTAGAAACTCGCCCGATTACATCGGTATGCGTACTTTTTCCCTAGGCCGATCTGGTTATTCGTTTCGAGCATCATAACTGCGAAAATTTGGAGTTTCCCAAGCGTTTCTTACCTCCAAACTGCCACATCTCGCAAACGGATTGACCAATCCGCAAAATTTCTGTTCTATCTGAAAGTAGAAACTCGCCCGATTACAACGGTATGTGTAGTTTTCCCCTAGGCCGTTCCAGTTATTCGTTTCGAGCATCAGAACTGCGAAAATTTTGAGTTTCTCAAGCGTTTCTTACATCCAAACTGCCATATCTCGAGAACGGAATGACCGATCCGCATAATTTCTGTTGCATCTGAAAGTAGAAACTCGCCCGATTACAACGGTATGGGCACTTTTCCCCTAGGCCGTTCTAGTTATTCGTTTCGAGCATCAGAACTGCGCAAATCTTGAGTTTCTCAAGCGTTTCTTACCTCCAAACTGCCATATCTCGCGAACGGATTGACCAATCCGCAATATTTCTGTTGCATCTGAAAGTAGAAACTCACCCGATTACAACGGTGTGCGCACTTTTCCCCTAGGCCGTTCCAGTTATTCGTTTCGAGCATCCGAACTGCGAAAATTTTGAGTTTCTCAAGCGTTTCTTACATCCAAACTGCCATATCTCGCGAACGGATTGACCAATCCGCAAAATTTCTATTGCATCTGCAAGTAGAAACTCGCCCGATTACAACGGTATGTGTAGTTTTCCCCTAGGCCGTTCTAGTTATTCGTTTCGAGCATCAGAACTGCGAAAATTTTGAGTTTCTCAAGCGTTTCTTACATCCAAACGGCCATATCTCGCGAACGGATTGACCAATCCGCATAATTTCTGTTGCATCTGAAAGTAGAAATTCGCCCGATTACATCGGTATGCGTACTTTTCCCCTAGGCCGTTCTGGTTATTCGTTTCGAGCATCATAACTGCGAAAATTTGGAGTTTCTCAAGCGTTTCTTACCTCCAAAGTGCCACATCTCGCAAACGGATTGACCAATCCGCAAAATTTCTGTTCTATCTGAAAGTAGAAACTCGCCCGATTACAACGGTATGTGTAGTTTTCCCCTAGGCCGTTCCAGTTATTCGTTTCGAGCATCAGAACTGCGAAAATTTTGAGTTTCTCAAGCGTTTCTTACATCCAAACTGCCATATCTCGAGAACGGAATGACCGATCCGCATAATTTCTGTTGCATCTGAAAGTAGAAACTCGCCCGATTACAGCGGTATGGGCACTTTTCCCCTAGGCCGTTCTAGTTATTCGTTTCGAGCATCAGAACTGCGCAAATCTTGAGTTTCTCAAGCGTTTCTTACCTCCAAACTGCCATATCTCGCAAACGGATTGACCAATCCGCAATATTTCTGTTGCATCTGAAAGTAGAAACTCACCCGATTACAACGGTATGCGCACTTTTCCCCTAGGCCGTTCTAGTTATTCGTGTCGAGCATCGGAACTGCGAAAGTTTTGAGTTTCTCAAGCGTTTCTTACCTCCAAACTGCCATATCTCGCGAACGGATACACCAATCCGCAAAATTTCTGTTGCATCTGAAAGTAGAAACTCGCCCGATTACAACGGTATGCGTACTTTTCCGCTAGGCCGCTCTAGTTACTCGTTTCGAGCATCAGAACTGCGAAAATTTTGAGTTTCTCAAGCGTTTCTTATCTCCAAACTGCCATATCTCGCGAACGGATTGATCAATCTGCAAAATTTCTGTTGCATCTGAAAGTAGAAACTCGCCCGATTACAACGGTGTGCGCACTTTTCCCTAGGCCGTTCTAGTTATTCGTGTCGAGCATCAGAACTGCGAAAATTTTGAGTTTCTCAACCGTTTCTTACCTCCAAACTGCCACATCTCGCGCACGGATTGACCAATCCGCAAAATTTCTGTTGCATCTGAAAGTAGAAACTCGCCCGATTACAACGGTATGCGTACTTCTCCCCTAGGCCGTTCTAGTCAGTCGTTTCGAGCATCAGAACTGCGAAAATTTTGAGTTTCACAAGCGTTTCTTACCTCCAAACTGCCATATCTCACGAACGGATTGACCAATCCGCAATATTTCTGTTGCATCTGAAAGTAGAAACTCACCCGATTACAACGGTGTGCGCACTTTTCCCCTAGGCCGTTCCAGTTATTCGTTTCGAGCATCCGAACTGCGAAAATTTTGAGTTTCTCAAGCGTTTCTTACATCCAAACTGCCATATCTCGCGAACGGATTGACCAATCCGCAAAATTTCTATTGCATCTGCAAGTAGAAACTCGCCCGATTACAACGGTATGTGTAGTTTTCCCCTAGGCCGTTCTAGTTATTCGTTTCGAGCATCAGAACTGCGAAAATTTTGAGTTTCTCAAGCGTTTCTTACATCCAAACGGCCATATCTCGCGAACGGATTGACCAATCCGCATAATTTCTGTTGCATCTGAAAGTAGAAACTCGCCCGATTACATCGGTATGCGTACTTTTTCCCTAGGCCGTTCTGGTTATTCGTTTCGAGCATCATAACTGCGAAAATTTGGAGTTTCTCAAGCGTTTCTTACCTCCAAACTGCCACATCTCGCAAACGGATTGACCAATCCGCAAAATTTCTGTTCTATCTGAAAGTAGAAACTCGCCCGATTACAACGGTATGTGTAGTTTTCCCCTAGGCCGTTCCAGTTATTCGTTTCGAGCATCAGAACTGCGAAAATTTTGAGTTTCTCAAGCGCTTCTTACATCCAAACTGCCATATCTCGAGAACGGAATGACCGATCCGCATAATTTCTGTTGCATCTGAAAGTAGAAACTCGCCCGATTACAACGGTATGGGCACTTTTCCCCTAGGCCGTTCTAGTTATTCGTTTCGAGCATCAGAACTGCGCAAATCTTGAGTTTCTCAAGCGTTTCTTACCTCCAAACTGCCATATCTCGCGAACGGATTGACCAATCCGCAATATTTCTGTTGCATCTGAAAGTAGAAACTCACCCGATTACAACGGTGTGCGCACTTTTCCCCTAGGCCGTTCTAGTTATTCGTGTCGAGCATCAGAACTGCGAAAATTTTGAGTTTCTCAAGCGTTTCTTACCTCCAAACTGCCATATCTCGCGAACGGATTCACCAATCCGCAAAATTTCTGTTGCATCTGAAAGTAGAAACTCGCCCGATTACAACGGTATGCGTACTTTTCCGCTAGGCCGCTCTAGTTACTCGTTTCGAGCATCAGAACTACGAAAATTTTGAGTTTCTCAAGCGCGTCTTATCTCCAAACTGCCATATCTCGCGAACGGATTGATCAATCCGCAAAATTTCTGTTGCATCTGAAAGTAGAAACTCGCCCGATTACAACGGTATGCGCACTTTTCCCTAGGCCGTTCTAGTTATTCGTGTCGAGCATCAGAACTGCGAAAATTTTGAGTTTCTCAAGCGTTTCTTACCTCCAAACTGCCACATCTCGCGAACGGATTGACCAATCCGCAAAATTTCTGTTGCATCTGAAAGTAGAAACTCGCCCGATTACAACGGTATGCGTACTTCTCCCCTAGGCCGTTCTAGTCAGTCGTTTCGAGCATCAGAACTGCGAAAATTTTGGGTTTCTCAAGCGTTTCTTACCTCCAAACTGCCATATCTCACGAACGGATTGACCAATCCGCAATATTTCTGTTGCATCTGAAAGTAGAAACTCACCCGATTACAACGGTGTGCGCACTTTTCCCCTAGGCCGTTCCAGTTATTCGTTTCGAGCATCCGAACTGCGAAAATTTTGAGTTTCTCAAGCGTTTCTACATCCAAACTGCCATATCTCGCGAACGGATTGACCAATCCGCAAAATTTCTATTGCATCTGCAAGTAGAAACCCGCCCGATTACAACGGTATGTGTAGTCTTCCCCTAGGCCGTTCTAGTTATTCGTTTCGAGCATCAGAACTGCGAAAATTTTGAGTTTCTCAAGCGTTTCTTACATCCAAACGGCCATATCTCGCGAACGGATTGACCAATCCGCATAATTTCTGTTGCATCTGAAAGTAGAAACTCGCCCGATTACATCGGTATGCGTACTTTTTCCCTAGGCCGTTCTGGTTATTCGTTTCGAGCATCATAACTGCGAAAATTTGGAGTTTCTCAAGCGTTTCTTACCTCCAAACTGCCACATCTCGCAAACGGATTGACCAATCCGCAAAATTTCTGTTCTATCTGAAAGTAGAAACTCGCCCGATTACAACGGTATGTGTAGTTTTCCCCTAGGCCGTTCCAGTTATTCGTTTCGAGCATCAGAACTGCGAAAATTTTGAGTTTCTCAAGCGTTTCTTACATCCAAACTGCCATATCTCGAGAACGGAATGACCGATCCGCATAATTTCTGTTGCATCTGAAAGTAGAAACTCGCCCGATTACAGCGGTATGGGCACTTTTCCCCTAGGCCGTTCTAGTTATTCGTTTCGAGCATCAGAACTGCGCAAATCTTGAGTTTCTCAAGCGTTTCTTACCTCCAAACTGCCATATCTCGCAAACGGATTGACCAATCCGCAACATTTCTGTTGCATCTGAAAGTAGAAACTCACCCGATTACAACGGTATGCGCACTTTTCCCCTAGGCCGTTCTAGTTATTCGTGTCGAGCATCAGAACTGCGAAAGTTTTGAGTTTCTCAAGCGTTTCTTACCTCCAAACTGCCATATCTCGCGAACGGATACACCAATCCGCAAAATTTCTGTTGCATCTGAAAGTAGAAACTCGCCCGATTACAACCGTATGCGTACTTTTCCGCTAGGCCGCTCTAGTTACTCGTTTCGAGCATCAGAACTGCGAAAATTTTGAGTTTCTCAAGCGTTTCTTATCTCCAAACTGCCATATCTCGCGAACGGATTGATCAATCCGCAAAATTTCTGTTGCATCTGAAAGTAGAAACTCGCCCGATTACAACGGTGTGCGCACTTTTCCCTAGGCCGTTCTAGTTATTCGTGTCGAGCATCAGAACTGCGAAAATTTTGAGTTTCTCAAGCGTTTCTTACCTCCAAACTGCCACATCTCGCGAACGGATTGACCAATCCGCAAAATTTCTGTTGCATCTGAAAGTAGAAACTCGCCCGATTACAACGGTATGCGTACTTCTCCCCTAGGCCGTTCTAGTCAGTCGTTTCGAGCATCAGAACTGCGAAAATTTTGAGTTTCTCAAGCGTTTCTTACCTCCAAACTGCCATATCTCACGAACGGATTGACCAATCCGCAATATTTCTGTTGCATCTGAAAGTAGAAACTCACCCGATTACAACGGTGTGCGCACTTTTCCCCTAGGCCGTTCCAGTTATTCGTTTCGAGCATCCGAACTGCGAAAATTTTGAGTTTCTCAAGCGTTTCTTACATCCAAACTGCCATATCTCGCGAACGGATTGACCAATCCGCAAAATTTCTATTGCATCTGCAAGTAGAAACTCGCCCGATTACAACGGTATGTGTAGTTTTCCCCTAGGCCGTTCTAGTTATTCGTTTCGAGCATCAGAACTGCGAAAATTTTGAGTTTCTCAAGCGTTTCTTACATCCAAACGGCCATATCTCGCGAACGGATTGACCAATCCGCATAATTTCTGTTGCATCTGAAAGTAGAAACTCGCCCGATTACATCGGTATGCGTACTTTTTCCCTAGGCCGTTCTGGTTATTCGTTTCGAGCATCATAAATGCGAAAATTTGGAGTTTCTCAAGCGTTTCTTACCTCCAAACTGCCACATCTCGCAAACGGATTGACCAATCCGCAAAATTTCTGTTCTATCTGAAAGTAGAAACTCGCCCGATTACAACGGTATGTGTAGTTTTCCCCTAGGCCGTTCCAGTTATTCGTTTCGAGCATCAGAACTGCGAAAATTTTGAGTTTCTCAAGCGTTTCTTACATCCAAACTGCCATATCTCGAGAACGGAATGACCGATCCGCATAATTTCCGTTGCATCTGAAAGTAGAAACTCGCCCGATTACAACGGTATGGGCACTTTTCCCCTAGGCCGTTCTAGTTATTCGTTTCGAGCATCAGAACTGCGCAAATCTTGAGTTTCTCAAGCGTTTCTTACCTCCAAACTGCCATATCTCGCGAACGGATTGACCAATCCGCAATATTTCTGTTGCATCTGAAAGTAGAAACTCACCCGATTACAACGGTGTGCGCACTTTTCCCCTAGGCCGTTCTAGTTATTCGTGTCGAGCATCAGAACTGCGAAAATTTTGAGTTTCTCAAGCGTTTCTTACCTCCAAACTGCCATATCTCGCGAACGGATTCACCAATCCGCAAAATTTCTGTTGCATCTGAATGTAGAAACTCGCCCGATTACAACGGTATGCGTACTTTTCCGCTAGGCCGCTCTAGTTACTCGTTTCGAGCATCAGAACTACGAAAATTTTGAGTTTCTCAAGCGCGTCTTATCTCCAAACTGCCATATCTCGCGAACGGATTGATCAATCCGCAAAATTTCTGTTGCATCTGAAAGTAGAAACTCGCCCGATTACAACGGTATGCGCACTTTTCCCTAGGCCGTTCTAGTTATTCGTGTCGAGCATCAGAACTGCGAAAATTTTGAGTTTCTCAAGCGTTTCTTACCTCCAAACTGCCACATCTCGCGAACGGATTGACCAATCCGCAAAATTTCTGTTGCATCTGAAAGTAGAAACTCGCCCGATTACAACGGTATGCGTACTTCTCCCCTAGGCCGTTCTAGTCAGTCGTTTCGAGCATCAGAACTGCGAAAATTTTGAGTTTCTCAAGCGTTTCTTACCTCCAAACTGCCATATCTCACGAACGGATTGACCAATCCGCAATATTTCTGTTGCATCTGAAAGTAGAAACTCACCCGATTACAACGGTGTGCGCACTTTTCCCCTAGGCCGTTCCAGTTATTCGTTTCGAGCATCCGAACTGCGAAAATTTTGAGTTTCTCAAGCGTTTCTTACATCCAAACTGCCATATCTCGCGAACGGATTGACCAATCCGCAAAATTTCTATTGCATCTGCAAGTAGAAACTCGCCCGATTACAACGGTATGTGTAGTTTTCCCCTAGGCCGTTCTAGTTATTCGTTTCGAGCATCAGAACTGCGAAAATTTTGAGTTTCTCAAGCGTTTCTTACATCCAAACGGCCATATCTCGCGAACGGATTGACCAATTCGCATAATTTCTGTTGCATCTGAAAGTAGAAACTCGCCCGATTACATCGGTATGCGTACTTTTTCCCTAGGCCGTTCTGGTTATTCGTTTCGAGCATCATAACTGCGAAAATTTGGAGTTTCTCAAGCGTTTCTTACCTCCAAACTGCCACATCTCGCAAACGGATTGACCAATCCGCAAAATTTCTGTTCTATCTGAAAGTAGAAACTCGCCCGATTACAACGGTATGTGTAGTTTTCCCCTAGGCCGTTCCAGTTATTCGTTTCGAGCATCAGAACTGCGAAAATTTTGAGTTTCTCAAGCGTTTCTTACATCCAAACTGCCATATCTCGAGAACGGAATGACCGATCCGCATAATTTCTGTTGCATCTGAAAGTAGAAACTCGCCCGATTACAACGGTATGGGCACTTTTCCCCTAGGCCGTTCTAGTTATTCGTTTCGAGCATCAGAACTGCGCAAATCTTGAGTTTCTCAAGCGTTTCTTACCTCCAAACTGCCATATCTCGCGAACGGATTGACCAATCCGCAATATTTCTGTTGCATCTGAAAGTAGAAACTCACCCGATTACAACGGTGTGCGCACTTTTCCCCTAGGCCGTTCTAGTTATTCGTGTCGAGCATCAGAACTGCGAAAATTTTGAGTTTCTCAAGCGTTTCTTACCTCCAAACTGCCATATCTCGCGAACGGATTCACCAATCCGCAAAATTTCTGTTGCATCTGAATGTAGAAACTCGCCCGATTACAACGGTATGCGTACTTTTCCGCTAGGCCGCTCTAGTTACTCGTTTCGAGCATCAGAACTACGAAAATTTTGAGTTTCTCAAGCGCGTCTTATCTCCAAACTGCCATATCTCGCGAACGGATTGATCAATCCGCAAAATTTCTGTTGCATCTGAAAGTAGAAACTCGCCCGATTACAACGGTATGGGCACTTTTCCCCTAGGCCGTTCTAGTTATTCGTTTCGAGCATCAGAACTGCGCAAATCTTGAGTTTCTCAAGCGTTTCTTACCTCCAAACTGCCATATCTCGCGAACGGATTGACCAATCCGCAATATTTCTGTTGCATCTGAAAGTAGAAACTTACCCGATTACAACGGTGTGCGCACTTTTCCCCTAGGCCGTTCTAGTTATTCGTGTCGAGCATCAGAACTGCGAAAATTTTGAGTTTCTCAAGCGTTTCTTACCTCCAAACTGCCATATCTCGCGAACGGATTCACCAATCCGCAAAATTTCTGTTGCATCTGAATGTAGAAACTCGCCCGATTACAACGGTATGCGTACTTTTCCGCTAGGCCGCTCTAGTTACTCGTTTCGAGCATCAGAACTACGAAAATTTTGAGTTTCTCAAGCGCGTCTTATCTCCAAACTGCCATATCTCGCGAACGGATTGATCAATCCGCAAAATTTCTGTTGCATCTGAAAGTAGAAACTCGCCCGATTACAACGGTATGCGCACTTTTCCCTAGGCCGTTCTAGTTATTCGTGTCGAGCATCAGAACTGCGAAAATTTTGAGTTTCTCAAGCGTTTCTTACCTCCAAACTGCCACATCTCGCGAACGGATTGACCAATCCGCAAAATTTCTGTTGCATCTGAAAGTAGAAACTCGCCCGATTACAACGGTATGCGTACTTCTCCCCTAGGCCGTTCTAGTCAGTCGTTTCGAGCATCAGAACTGCGAAAATTTTGAGTTTCTCAAGCGTTTCTTACCTCCAAACTGCCATATCTCACGAACGGATTGACCAATCCGCAATATTTCTGTTGCATCTGAAAGTAGAAACTCACCCGATTACAACGGTGTGCGCACTTTTCCCCTAGGCCGTTCCAGTTATTCGTTTCGAGCATCCGAACTGCGAAAATTTTGAGTTTCTCAAGCGTTTCTTACATCCAAACTGCCATATCTCGCGAACGGATTGACCAATCCGCAAAATTTCTATTGCATCTGCAAGTAGAAACTCGCCCGATTACAACGGTATGTGTAGTTTTCCCCTAGGCCGTTCTAGTTATTCGTTTCGAGCATCAGAACTGCGAAAATTTTGAGTTTCTCAAGCGTTTCTTACATCCAAACGGCCATATCTCGCGAACGGATTGACCAATCCGCATAATTTCTGTTGCATCTGAAAGTAGAAACTCGCCCGATTACATCGGTATGCGTACTTTTTCCCTAGGCCGTTCTGGTTATTCGTTTCGAGCATCATAACTGCGAAAATTTGGAGTTTCTCAAGCGTTTCTTACCTCCAAACTGCCACATCTCGCAAACGGATTGACCAATCCGCAAAATTTCTGTTCTATCTGAAAGTAGAAACTCGCCCGATTACAACGGTATGTGTAGTTTTCCCCTAGGCCGTTCCAGTTATTCGTTTCGAGCATGAGAACTGCGAAAATTTTGAGTTTCTCAAGCGTTTCTTACATCCAAACTGCCATATCTCGAGAACGGAATGACCGATCCGCATAATTTCTGTTGCATCTGAAAGTAGAAACTCGCCCGATTACAACGGTATGGGCACTTTTCCCCTAGGCCGTTCTAGTTATTCGTTTCGAGCATCAGAACTGCGCAAATCTTGAGTTTCTCAAGCGTTTCTTACCTCCAAACTGCCATATCTCGCGAACGGATTGACCAATCCGCAATATTTCTGTTGCATCTGAAAGTAGAAACTCACCCGATTACAACGGTGTGCGCACTTTTCCCCTAGGCCGTTCTAGTTATTCGTGTCGAGCATCAGAACTGCGAAAATTTTGAGTTTCTCAAGCGTTTCTTACCTCCAAACTGCCATATCTCGCGAACGGATTCACCAATCCGCAAAATTTCTGTTGCATCTGAATGTAGAAACTCGCCCGATTACAACGGTATGCGTACTTTTCCGCTAGGCCGCTCTAGTTACTCGTTTCGAGCATCAGAACTACGAAAATTTTGAGTTTCTCAAGCGCGTCTTATCTCCAAACTGCCATATCTCGCGAACGGATTGATCAATCCGCAAAATTTCTGTTGCATCTGAAAGTAGAAACTCGCCCGATTACAACGGTATGCGCACTTTTCCCTAGGCCGTTCTAGTTATTCGTGTCGAGCATCAGAACTGCGAAAATTTTGAGTTTCTCAAGCGTTTCTTACCTCCAAACTGCCACATCTCGCGAACGGATTGACGAATCCGCAAAATTTCTGTTGCATCTGAAAGTAGAAACTCGCCCGATTACAACGGTATGCGTACTTCTCCCCTAGGCCGTTCTAGTCAGTCGTTTCGAGCATCAGAACTGCGAAAATTTTGAGTTTCTCAAGCGTTTCTTACCTCCAAACTGCCACATCTCGCAAACGGATTGACCAATCCGCAAAATTTCTGTTCTATCTGAAAGTAGAAACTCGCCCGATTACAACGGTATGTGTAGTTTTCCCCTAGGCCGTTCCAGTTATTCGTTTCGAGCATCAGAACTGCGAAAATTTTGAGTTTCTCAAGCGTTTCTTACATCCAAACTGCCATATCTCGAGAACGGAATGACCGATCCGCATAATTTCTGTTGCATCTGAAAGTAGAAACTCGCCCGATTACAACGGTATGGGCACTTTTCCCCTAGGCCGTTCTAGTTATTCGTTTCGAGCATCAGAACTGCGCAAATCTTGAGTTTCTCAAGCGTTTCTTACCTCCAAACTGCCATATCTCGCAAACGGATTGACCAATCCGCAAAATTTCTGTTGCATCTGAAAGTAGAAACTCGCCCGATTACAACGCTATGCGCACTTTTCCCCTAGGCCGTTCTAGTTACTCGTTTCGAGCATCAGAACTGCGAAAATTTTGAGTTTCTCAAGCATTTCTTATCTCCAAACTGCCATATCTCGCGAACGGATTGACCAATCCGCATAATTTCTGTTGTATCTGAAAGGAGAAACTCGCCCGATTACAACGGTATGTGTAGTTTTCCCCTAGGCCGTTCCAGTTATTCGTTTCGAGCATCAGAACTGCGAAAATTTTGAGTTTCTCAAGCGTTTCTTATATCCAAACTGCCATATCTCGAGAACGGAATGACCGATCCGTATAATTTCTGTTGCATCTGAAAGTAGAAACTCGCCCGATTACAACGGTATGCGCACTTTTCCCCTAGGCCGTTCTAGTTATTCGTTTCGAGCATCAGAACTGCGCAAATCTTGAGTTTCTCAAGCGTTTCTTACCTCCAAACTGCCATATCTCGCGAACGGATTGACCAATCCGCAATATTTCTGTTGCATCTGATAGTAGAAACTCACCCGATTACAACGGTGTGCGCACATTTCCCCTCGGCCGTTCTAGTTATTCGTGTCGAGCATCAGAACTGCGAAAATTTTGAGTTTCTCAAGCGTTTCTTACCTCCAAACTGCCATATCTCGCGAACGGATTCACCAATCCGCAAAATTTCTGTTGCATCTGAAAGTAGAAACTCGCCCGATTACAACGGTGTGCGTACTTTTACGCTAGGCCGCTCTAGTTACTCGTTTCGAGCATCAGAACTACGAAAATTTTGAGTTTCTCAAGCGTTTCTTATCTCCAAACTGCCATATCACGCGAACGGATTGATCAATCCGCAAAATTTCTGTTGCATCTGAAAGTAGAAACTCGCCCGATTACAACGGTATGCGCACTTTTCCCTAGGCCGTTCTAGTTATTCGTGTCGAGCATCAGAACTGCGAAAATTTTGAGTTTCTCAAGCGTTTCTTACCTCCAAACTGCCACATCTCGCGAACGGATTGACCAATCCGCAAAATTTCTGTTGCATCTGAAAGTAGAAACTCGCCCGATTACAACGGTATGCGTACTTCTCCCCTAGGCCGTTCTAGTCAGTCGTTTCGAGCATCAGAACTGCGAAAATTTTGAGTTTCTCAAGCGTTTCTTACCTCCAAACTGCCATATCGCGCGAACGGATTGACCAATCCGCAAAATTTCTGTTGCATCTGAAAGTAGAAACTCGCCCGATTACAACGGTATGTGTAGTTTTCCCCTAGGCCGTTCCAGTTATTTGTTTCGAGCATCCGAACTGCAAAAATTTTGAGTTTCTCAAGCGTTTCTTACATCCAAACTGCCATATCTCGCGAACGGATTGACCAATCCGCAAAATTTCTATTGCATCTGCAAGTAGAAACTCGCCCGATTACAACGGTATGTGTAGTTTTCCCCTAGGCCGTTCTAGTTATTCGTTTCGAGCATCAGATCTGCGAAAATTTTGAGTTTCTCAAGCGTTTCTTACATCCAAACGGCCATATCTCGCGAACGGATTGACCAATCCGCATAATTTCTGTTGCATCTGAAAGTAGAAACTCGCCCGATTACATCGGTATGCGTACTTTTCCCCTAGGCCGTTCTGGTTATTCGTTTCGAGCATCATAACTGCGAAAATTTGGAGTTTCTCAAGCGTTTCTTACCTCCAAACTGCCACATCTCGCAAACGGATTGACCAATCCGCAAAATTTCTGTTCCATCTGAAAGTAGAAACTCGCCCGATTACAACGGTATGTGTAGTTTTCCCCTAGGCCGTTCCAGTTATTCGTTTCGAGTATCAGAACTGCGAAAATTTTGAGTTTCTCAAGCGTTTCTTACATCCAAACTGCCATATCTCGAGAACGGAATGACCGATCCGCATAATTTCTGTTGCATCTGAAAGTAGAAACTCGCCCGATTACAACGGTATGGACACTTTTCCCCTAGGCCGTTCTAGTTATTCGTTTCGAGCATCAGAACTGCGCAAATCTTGAGTTTCTCAAGCGTTTCTTACCTCCAAACTGCCATATCTCGCAAACGGATTGACCAATCCGCAATATTTCTGTTGCATCTGAAAGTAGAAACTCACCCGATTACAACGGTATGCGCACTTTTCCCCTAGGCCGTTCTAGTTATTCGTGTCGAGCATCAGAACTGCGAAAATTTTGAGTTTCTCAAGCGTTTCTTACATCCAAACTGCCATATCTCGCGAACGGATTCACCAATCCGCAAAATTTCTGTTGCATCTGAAAGTAGAAACTCGCCCGATTACAACGGTATGCGTACTTTTCCGCTAGGCCGCTCTAGTTACTCGTTTCGAGCATCAGAACTGCGAAAATTTTGAGTTTCTCAAGCGTTTCTTATCTCCAAACTGCCATATCTCGCGAACGGATTGACCAATCCGCAAAATTTCTGTTGCATCTGAAAGTAGAAACTCGCCCGATTACAACGGTATGCGTACTTCTCCCCTAGGCCGTTCTAGTCAGTCGTTTCGAGCATCAGAACTGCGAAAATTTTGAGTTTCTCAAGCGTTTCTTACCTCCAAACTGCCATATCTCACGAACGGATTGACCAATCCGCAATATTTCTGTTGCATCTGAAAGTAGAAACTCACCCGATTACAACGGTGTGCGCACTTTTCCCCTAGGCCGTTCCAGTTATTCGTTTCGAGCATCCGAACTGCGAAAATTTTGAGTTTCTCAAGCGTTTCTTACATCCAAACTGCCATATCTCGCGAACGGATTGACCAATCCGCAAAATTTCTATTGCATCTGCAAGTAGAAACTCGCCCGATTACAACGGTATGTGTAGTTTTCCCCTAGGCCGTTCTAGTTATTCGTTTCGAGCATCAGAACTGCGAAAATTTTGAGTTTCTCAAGCGTTTCTTACATCCAAACGGCCATATCTCGCGAACGGATTGACCAATCCGCATAATTTCTGTTGCATCTGAAAGTAGAAACTCGCCCGATTACATCGGTATGCGTACTTTTCCCCTAGGCCGTTCTGGTTATTCGTTTCGAGCATCATAACTGCGAAAATTTGGAGTTTCTCAAGCGTTTCTTACATCCAAACTGCCATAACTCGAGAACGGAATGACCGATCCGCATAATTTCTGTTGCATCTGAATGTAGAAACTCGCCCGATTACAACGGTATGGACACTTTTCCACTAGGCCGTTCTAGTTATTCGTTTCGAGCATCAGAACTGCGCAATTCTTGAGTTTCTCAAGCGTTTCTTACCTCCAAACTGCCATATCTCGCAAACGGATTGACCAATCCGCAATATTTCTGTTGCATCTGAAAGTAGAAACTCACCCGATTACAACGGTATGCGCGCTTTTCCCCTAGGCCGTTCTAGTTATTCGTGTCGAGCATCAGAACTGCGAAAATTTTGAGTTTCTCAAGCGTTTCTTACCTCCAAACTGCCATATCTCGCGAACGGATTCACCAATCCGCAAAATTTCTGTTGCATCTGAAAGTAGAAACTCGCCCGATTACAACGGTATGCGTACTTTTCCGCTAGGCCGCTCTAGTTACTCGTTTCGAGCATCAGAACTGCGAAAATGTTGAGTTTCTCAAGCGTTTCTTATCTCCAAACTGCCATATCTCGCGAACGGATTGATCAATCCGCAAAATTTCTGTTGCATCTGAAAGTAGAAACTCGCCCGATTACAACGGTATGCGCACTTTTCCCTAGGCCGTTCTAGTTATTCGTGTCGAGCATCAGAACTGCGAAAATTTTGAGTTTCTCAAGCGTTTCTTACCTCCAAACTGCCACATCTCGCGAACGGATTGACCAATCCGCAAAATTTCTGTTGCATCTGAAAGTAGAAACTCGCCCGATTATAACGGTATGCGTACTTCTCCCCTAGGCCGTTCTAGTCAGTCGTTTCGAGCATCAGAACTGCGAAAATTTTGAGTTTCTCAAGCGTTTCTTACCTCCAAACTGCCATATCTCACGAACGGATTGACCAATCCGCAATATTTCTGTTGCATCTGAAAGTAGAAACTCACCCGATTACAACGATGTGCGCACTTTTCCCCTAGGCCGTTCCAGTTATTCGTTTCGAGCATCCGAACTGCGAAAATTTTGAGTTTCTCAAGCGTTTCTTACATCCAAACTGCCATAACTCGCGAACGGATTGACCAATCCGCAAAATTTCTATTGCATCTGCAAGTAGAAACTCGCCCGATTACAACGGTATGTGTAGTTTTCCCCTAGGCCGTTCTAGTTATTCGTTTCGAGCATCAGAACTGCGAAATTTTTGAGTTTCTCAAGCGTTTCTTACATCCAAACGGCCATATCTCGCGAACGGATTGACCAATCCGCATAATTTCTGTTGCATCTGAAAGTAGAAACTCGCCCGATTACATCGGTATGCGTACTTTTCCCCTAGGCCGTTCTGGTTATTCGTTTCGAGCATCATAACTGCGAAAATTTGGAGTTTCTCAAGCGTTTCTTACCTCCAAACTGCCACATCTCGCAAACGGATTGACCAATCCGCAAAATTTCTTTTCTATCTGAAAGTAGAAACTCGCCCGATTACAACGGTATGTGTAGTTTTCCCCTAGGCCGTTCCAGTTATTCGTTTCGAGCATCAGAACTGCGAAAATTTTGAGTTTCTCAAGCGTTTCTTACCTCCAAACTGCCATATCTCGCGAACGGATTGACCGATCCGCAAAATTTCTGTTGCATCTGAAAGTAGAAACTCGCCCGATTACAACGGTATGCGTACTTTTCCCCTAGGCCGTTCTAGTTAATCGTATCGAGCATCAGAACTGCGAAAATTTTGAGTTTCTCAAGCGTTTCTTACATCCAAACTGCCATATCTAGCGAACGGATTGACCAATCCGCATAATTTCTGTTGCATCTGAAAGTAGAAACTCGCCCGATTACAACGGTATGCGTACTTTTCCCCTAGGCCGCTCTAGTTACTCGTTTCGAGCATCAGAACTGCGAAAATTTTGAGTTTCTCAAGCGTTTCTTACCTCCAAACTGCCACATCTCGCAAACGGATTGACCAATCCGCAGAATTTCTATTGCATCTGAAAGTAGAAACTCGCCCGATTACAACGGTATGCGTACTTTTCCCCTAGGCCGCTCTAGTTACTCGTTTCGAGCATCAGAACTGCGAAAATTTTGAGTTTCTCAAGCGTTTCTTACATCCAAACTGCCATATCTAGCGAACGGATTGACCAATCCGCATAATTTCTGTTGCATCTGAAAGTAGAAACTCGCCCGATTACATCGGTATGCGTACTTTTCCCCTAGGCCGTTCTGGTTATTCGTTTCGAGCATCATAACTGCGAAAATTTGGAGTTTCTCAAGCGTTTCTTACCTCCAAACTGCCACATCTCGCAAACGGATTGACCAATCCGCAAAATTTCTGTAGTATCTGAAAGTAGAAACTCGCCGGATTACAACGGTATGTGTAGTTTTCCCCTAGGCCGTTCCAGTTATTCGTTTCGAGCATCAGAACTGCGAAAATTTTGAGTTTCTCAAGCGTTTCTTATATCCAAACTGCCATATCTCGAGAACGGAATGACCGATTCGCATAATTTCTGTTGCATCTGAAAGTAGAAACTCGCCCGATTACAACTGTATGCGCACTTTTCCCCTAGGCCGTTCTAGTTATTCGTTTCGAGCATCAGAACTGCACAAATCTTGAGTTTCTCAAGCGTTTCTTACCTCCAAACTGCCATATCTCGCGAACGGATTGACCAATCCGCAATATTTCTGTTGCATCTGAAAGTAGAAACTCACCCGATTACAACGGTGTGCGCACTTTTCCCCTAGGCCGTTCTAGTTATTCGTGTCGAGCATCAGAACTGCGAAAATTTTGAGTTTCTCAAGCGTTTCTTACCTCCAAACTGCCATATCTCGCGAACGGATTCACCAATCCGCAAAATTTCTGTTGCATCTGAAAGTAGAAACTCGCCCGATTATAACGGTATGCGTACTTCTCCCCTAGGCCGTTCTAGTCAGTCGTTTCGAGCATCAGAACTGCGAAAATTTTGAGTTTCTCAAGCGTTTCTTACCTCCAAACTGCCATATCTCACGAACGGATTGACCAATCCGCAATATTTCTGTTGCATCTGAAAGTAGAAACTCACCCGATTACAACGATGTGCGCACTTTTCCCCTAGGCCGTTCCAGTTATTCGTTTCGAGCATCCGAACTGCGAAAATTTTGAGTTTCTCAAGCGTTTCTTACATCCAAACTGCCATAACTCGCGAACGGATTGACCAATCCGCAAAATTTCTATTGCATCTGCAAGTAGAAACTCGTCCGATTACAACGGTATGTGTAGTTTTCCCCTAGGCCGTTCTAGTTATTCGTTTCGAGCATCAGAACTGCGAAATTTTTGAGTTTCTCAAGCGTTTCTTACATCCAAACGGCCATATCTCGCGAACGGATTGACCAATCCGCATAATTTCTGTTGCATCTGAAAGTAGAATCTCGCCCGATTACATCGGTATGCGTACTTTTCCCCTAGGCCGTTCTGGTTATTCGTTTCGAGCATCATAACTGCGAAAATTTGGAGTTTCTCAAGCGTTTCTTACCTCCAAACTGCCACATCTCGCAAACGGATTGACCAATCCGCAAAATTTCTTTTCTATCTGAAAGTAGAAACTCGCCCGATTACAACGGTATGTGTAGTTTTCCCCTAGGCCGTTCCAGTTATTCGTTTCGAGCATCAGAACTGCGAAAATTTTGAGTTTCTCAAGCGTTTCTTACCTCCAAACTGCCATATCTCGCGAACGGATTGACCGATCCGCAAAATTTCTGTTGCATCTGAAAGTAGAAACTCGCCCGATTACAACGGTATGCGTACTTTTCCCCTAGGCCGTTCTAGTTAATCGTATCGAGCATCAGAACTGCGAAAATGTTGAGTTTCTCAAGCGTTTCTTACATCCAAGCTGCCATATCTAGCGAACGGATTGACCAATCCGCATAATTTCTGTTGCATCTGAAAGTAGAAACTCGCCCGATTACAACGGTATGCGTACTTTTCCCCTAGGCCGCTCTAGTTACTCGTTTCGAGCATCAGAACTGCGAAAATTTTGAGTTTCTCAAGCGTTTCTTACCTCCAAACTGCCACATCTCGCAAACGGATTGACCAATCCGCAGAATTTCTATTGCATCTGAAAGTAGAAACTCGCCCGATTACAACGGTATGCGTACTTTTCCCCTAGGCCGCTCTAGTTACTCGTTTCGAGCATCAGAACTGCGAAAATTTTGAGTTTCTCAAGCGTTTCTTACATCCAAACTGCCATATCTAGCGAACGGATTGACCAATCCGCATAATTTCTGTTGCATCTGAAAGTAGAAACTCGCCCGATTACATCGGTATGCGTACTTTTCCCCTAGGCCGTTCTGGTTATTCGTTTCGAGCATCATAACTGCGAAAATTTTTAGTTTCTCAAGCGTTTCTTACCTCCAAACTGCCACATCTCGCAAACGGATTGACCAATCCGCAAAATTTCTGTTGTATCTGAAAGTAGAAACTCGCCCGATTACAACGGTATGTGTAGTTTTCCCCTAGGCCGTTCCAGTTATTCGTTTCGAGCATCAGAACTGCGAAAATTTTGAGTTTCTCAAGCGTTTCTTATATCCAAACTGCCATATCACGAGAACGGAATGACCGATCCGCATAATTTCCGTTGCATCTGAAAGTAGAAACTCGCCCGATTACAACTGTATGCGCACTTTTCCCCTAGGCCGTTCTAGTTATTCCTTTCGAGCATCAGAACTGCGCAAATCTTGAGTTTCTCAAGCGTTTCTTACCTCCAAACTGCCATATCTCGCGAACGGATTGACCAATCCGCAATATTTCTGTTGCATCTGAAAGTAGAAACTCACCCGATTACAACGGTGTGCGCACTTTTCCCCTAGGCCGTTCTAGTTATTCGTGTCGAGCATCAGAACTGCGAAAATTTTGAGTTTCTCAAGCGTTTCTTACCTCCAAACTGCCATATCTCGCGAACGGATTCACCAATCCGCAAAATTTCTGTTGCATCTGAAAGTAGAAACTCGCCCGATTACAACGGTATGCGTACTTTTCCGCTAGGCCGCTCTAGTTACTCGTTTCGAGCATCAGAACTGCGAAAATTTTGAGTTTCTCAAGCGTTTCTTATCTCCAAACTGCCATATCTCGCGAACGGATTGATCAATCCGCAAAATTTCTGTTGCATCTGAAAGTAGAAACTCGCCCGATTACAACGGTATGCGCACTTTTCCCTAGGCCGTTCTAGTTATTCGTGTCGAGCATCAGAACTGCGAAAATTTTGAGTTTCTCAAGCGTTTCTTACCTCCAAACTGCCACATCTCGCGAACGGATTGACCAATCCGCAAAATTTCTGTTGCATCTGAAAGTAGAAACTCGCCCGATTACAACGGTATGCGTACTTCTCCCCTAGGCCGTACTAGTCAGTCGTTTCGAGCATCAGAACTGCGAAAATTTTGAGGTTCTCAAGCGTTTCTTACCTCCAAACTGCCATATCTCGCGAACGGATTGATCAATCCGCAATATTTCTGTTGCATCTGAAAGTAGAAACTCACCCGATTACAACGGTGTGCGCACTTTTCCCCTAGGCCGTTCCAGTTATTCGTTTCGAGCATCCGAACTGCGAAAATTTTGAGTTTCTCAAGCGTTTCTTACAACCAAACTGCCATATCTCGCGAACGGATTGACCAATCCGCAAAATTTCTATTGCATCTGCAAGTAGAAACTCGCCCGATTACAACGGTATGTGTAGTTTTCCCCTAGGCCGTTCTAGTTATTCGTTTCGAGCATCAGAACTGCGAAAATTTTGAGTTTCTCAAGCGTTTCTTACATCCAAACGGCCATATCTCGCGAACGGATTGACCAATCCGCAAATTTCTGTTGCATCTGAAAGTAGAAACTCGCCCGATTACATCGGTATGCGTACTTTTCCCCTAGGCCGTTCTGGTTATTCGTTTCGAGCATCAGAACTGCGAAAATTTTGAGTTTCTCAAGCGTTTCTTACATCCAAACTGCCATATCTAGCGAACGGATTGACCAATCCGCATAATTTCTGTTGCATCTGAAAGTAGAAACTCGCCCGATTACATCGGTATGCGTACTTTTCCCCTAGGCCGTTCTGGTTATTCGTTTCGAGCATCATAACTGCGAAAATTTGGAGTTTCTCAAGCGTTTCTTACCTCCAAACTGCCACATCTCGCAAACGGATTGACCAATCCGCAAAATTTCTGTTGTATCTGAAAGTAGAAACTCGCCCGATTACAACGGTATGTGTAGTTTTCCCCTAGGCCGTTCCAGTTATTCGTTTCGAGCATCAGAACTGCGAAAATTTTGAGTTTCTCAAGCGTTTCTTATATCCAAACTGCCATATCTCGAGAACGGAATGACCGATCCGCATAATTTCTGTTGCATCTGAAAGTAGAAACTCGCCCGATTACAACTGTATGCGCACTTTTCCCCTAGGCCGTTCTAGTTATTCGTTTCGAGCATCAGAACTGCGCAAATCTTGAGTTTCTCAAGCGTTTCTTACCTCCAAACTGCCATATCTCGCGAACGGATTGATCAATCCGCAAAATTTCTGTTGCATCTGAAAGTAGAAACTCGCCCGATTACAACGGTATGCGCACTTTTCCCTAGGCCGTTCTAGTTATTCGTGTCGAGCATCAGAACTGCGAAAATTTTGAGTTTCTCAAGCGTTTCTTACCTCCAAACTGCCACATCTCGCGAACGGATTGACCAATCCGCAAAATTTCTGTTGCATCTGAAAGTAGAAACTCGCCCGATTACAACGGTATGCGTACTTCTCCCCTAGGCCGTTCTAGTCAGTCGTTTCGAGCATCAGAACTGCGAAAATTTTGAGGTTCTCAAGCGTTTCTTACCTCCAAACTGCCATATCTCGCGAACGGATTGATCAATCCGCAAAATTTCTGTTGCATCTGAAAGTAGAAACTCGCCCGATTACAACGGTATGCGCACTTTTCCCTAGGCCGTTCTAGTTATTCGTGTCGAGCATCAGAACTGCGAAAATTTTGAGTTTCTCAAGCGTTTCTTACAACCAAACTGCCATATCTCGCGAACGGATTGACCAATCCGCAAAATTTCTGTTGCATCTGAAAGTAGAAACTCACCCGATTACAACGGTGTGCGCACTTTTCCCCTAGGCCGTTCCAGTTATTCGTTTCGAGCATCAGAACTGCGAAAATTTTGAGTTTCTCAAGCGTTTCTTACCTCCAAACTGCCACATCTCGCGAACGGATTGACCAATCCGCAAAATTTCTGTTGCATCTGAAAGTAGAAACTCGCCCGATTACAACGGTATGCGTACTTCTCCCCTAGGCCGTACTAGTCAGTCGTTTCGAGCATCAGAACTGCGAAAATTTTGAGGTTCTCAAGCGTTTCTTACCTCCAAACTGCCATATCTCGCGAACGGATTGATCAATCCGCAATATTTCTGTTGCATCTGAAAGTAGAAACTCACCCGATTACAACGGTGTGCGCACTTTTCCCCTAGGCCGTTCCAGTTATTCGTTTCGAGCATCCGAACTGCGAAAATTTTGAGTTTCTCAAGCGTTTCTTACAACCAAACTGCCATATCTCGCGAACGGATTGACCAATCCGCAAAATTTCTATTGCATCTGCAAGTAGAAACTCGCCCGATTACAACGGTATGTGTAGTTTTCCCCTAGGCCGTTCTAGTTATTCGTTTCGAGCATCAGAACTGCGAAAATTTTGAGTTTCTCAAGCGTTTCTTACATCCAAACGGCCATATCTCGCGAACGGATTGACCAATCCGCAAATTTCTGTTGCATCTGAAAGTAGAAACTCGCCCGATTACATCGGTATGCGTACTTTTCCCCTAGGCCGTTCTGGTTATTCGTTTCGAGCATCAGAACTGCGAAAATTTTGAGTTTCTCAAGCGTTTCTTACATCCAAACTGCCATATCTATCGAACGGATTGACCAATCCGCATAATTTCTGTTGCATCTGAAAGTAGAAACTCGCCCGATTACATCGGTATGCGTACTTTTCCCCTAGGCCGTTCCAGTTATTCGTATCGAGCATCAGAACTGCGAAAATTTTGAGTTTCTCAAGCGTTTCTTACATCCAGACGGCCATATCTCGCGAACGGATTGACCAATCGGTATAATTTCTGTTGCATCTGAAAGTAGAAACTCGCCCGATTACAACGGTATGTGTAGTTTTCCCCTAGGCCGTTCCAGTTATTCGTTTCGAGCATCAGAACTGCGAAAATTTTGAGTTTCTCAAGCGTTTCTTATATCCAAACTGCCATATCTCGAGAACGGAATGACCGATCCGCATAATTTCTGTTGCATCTGAAAGTAGAAACTCGCCCGATTACAACTGTATGCGCACTTTTCCCCTAGGCCGTTCTAGTTATTCGTTTCGAGCATCAGAACTGCGCAAATCTTGAGTTTCTCAAGCGTTTCTTACCTCCAAACTGCCATATCTCGCGAACGGATTGACCAATCCGCAAATTTCTGTTGCATCTGAAAGTAGAAACTCGCCCGATTACATCGGTATGCGTACTTTTCCCCTAGGCCGTTCTGGTTATTCGTTTCGAGCATCAGAACTGCGAAAATTTTGAGTTTCTCAAGCGTTTCTTACATCCAAACTGCCATATCTAGCGAACGGATTGACCAATCCGCATAATTTCTGTTGCATCTGAAAGTAGAAACTCGCCCGATTACATCGGTATGCGTACTTTTCCCCTAGGCCGTTCTGGTTATTCGTTTCGAGCATCATAACTGCGAAAATTTGGAGTTTCTCAAGCGTTTCTTACCTCCAAACTGCCACATCTCGCAAACGGATTGACCAATCCGCAAAATTTCTGTTGTATCTGAAAGTAGAAACTCGCCCGATTACAACGGTATGTGTAGTTTTCCCCTAGGCCGTTCCAGTTATTCGTTTCGAGCATCAGAACTGCGAAAATTTTGAGTTTCTCAAGCGTTTCTTATATCCAAACTGCCATATCTCGAGAACGGAATGACCGATCCGCATAATTTCTGTTGCATCTGAAAGTAGAAACTCGCCCGATTACAACTGTATGCGCACTTTTCCCCTAGGCCGTTCTAGTTATTCGTTTCGAGCATCAGAACTGCGCAAATCTTGAGTTTCTCAAGCGTTTCTTACCTCCAAACTGCCATATCTCGCGAACGGATTGATCAATCCGCAAAATTTCTGTTGCATCTGAAAGTAGAAACTCGCCCGATTACAACGGTATGCGCACTTTTCCCTAGGCCGTTCTAGTTATTCGTGTCGAGCATCAGAACTGCGAAAATTTTGAGTTTCTCAAGCGTTTCTTACCTCCAAACTGCCACATCTCGCGAACGGATTGACCAATCCGCAAAATTTCTGTTGCATCTGAAAGTAGAAACTCGCCCGATTACAACGGTATGCGTACTTCTCCCCTAGGCCGTTCTAGTCAGTCGTTTCGAGCATCAGAACTGCGAAAATTTTGAGGTTCTCAAGCGTTTCTTACCTCCAAACTGCCATATCTCGCGAACGGATTGATCAATCCGCAAAATTTCTGTTGCATCTGAAAGTAGAAACTCGCCCGATTACAACGGTATGCGCACTTTTCCCTAGGCCGTTCTAGTTATTCGTGTCGAGCATCAGAACTGCGAAAATTTTGAGTTTCTCAAGCGTTTCTTACAACCAAACTGCCATATCTCGCGAACGGATTGACCAATCCGCAAAATTTCTATTGCATCTGCAAGTAGAAACTCGCCCGATTACAACGGTATGTGTAGTTTTCCCCTAGGCCGTTCTAGTTATTCGTTTCGAGCATCAGAACTGCGAAAATTTTGAGTTTCTCAAGCGTTTCTTACATCCAAACGGCCATATCTCGCGAACGGATTGACCAATCCGCAAATTTCTGTTGCATCTGAAAGTAGAAACTCGCCCGATTACATCGGTATGCGTACTTTTCCCCTAGGCCGTTCTGGTTATTCGTTTCGAGCATCATAACTGCGAAAATTTGGAGTTTCTCAAGCGTTTCTTACCTCCAAACTGCCACATCTCGCAAACGGATTGACCATTCCGCAAAATTTCTATTCTATCTGAAAGTAGAAACTCGCCCGATTACAACGGTATGTGTAGTTTTCCTCTAGGCCGTTCCAGTTATTCGTTTCGAGCATCAGAACTGCGAAAATTTTGAGTTTCTCAAGCGTTTCTTACATCCAAACTGCCATATCTCGAGAACGGAATGACCGATCCGCATAATTTCTGTTGCATCTGAAAGTAGATACTCGCCCGATTACAAGCGTATGGGCACTTTTCCCCTAGGCCGTTCTAGTTATTCGTTTCGAGCATCAGAACTGCGCAAATCTTGAGTTTCTCAAGCGTTTCTTACAACCAAACTGCCATATCTCGCGAACGGATTGACCAATCCGCAAAATTTCTATTGCATCTGCAAGTAGAAACTCGCCCGATTACAACGGTATGTGTAGTTTTCCCCTAGGCCGTTCTAGTTACTCGTTTCGAGCATCAGAACTGCGAAAATGTTGAGTTTCTCAAGCGTTTCTTATCTCCAAACTGCCATATCTCGCGAACGGATTGATCAATCCGCAAAATTTCTGTTGCATCTGAAAGTAGAAACTCGCCCGATTACAACGGTATGCGCACTTTTCCCTAGGCCGTTCTAGTTATTCGTGTCGAGCATCAGAACTGCGAAAATTTTGAGTTTCTCAAGCGTTTCTTACCTCCAAACTGCCACATCTCGCGAACGGATTGACCAATCCGCAAAATTTCTGTTGCATCTGAAAGTAGAAACTCGCCCGATTACAACGGTATGCGTACTTCTCCACTAGGCCGTTCTAGTCAGTCGTTTCGAGCATCAGAACTGCGAAAATTTTGAGGTTCTCAAGAGTTTCTTACCTCCAAACTGCCATATCTCGCGAACGGATTGATCAATCCGCAATATTTCTGTTGCATCTGAAAGTAGAAACTCACCCGATTACAACGGTGTGCGCACTTTTCCCCTAGGCCGTTCCAGTTATTCGTTTCGAGCATCCGAACTGCGAAAATTTTGAGTTTCTCAAGCGTTTCTTACAACCAAACTGCCATATCTCGCGAACGGATTGACCAATCCGCAAAATTTCTATTGCATCTGCAAGTAGAAACTCGCCCGATTACAACGGTATGTGTAGTTTTCCCCTAGGCCGTTCTAGTTATTCGTTTCGAGCATCAGAACTGCGAAAATTTTGAGTTTCTCAAGCGTTTCTTACATCCAAACGGCCATATCTCGCGAACGGATTGACCAATCCGCAAATTTCTGTTGCATCTGAAAGTAGAAACTCGCCCGATTACATCGGTATGCGTACTTTTCCCCTAGGCCGTTCTGGTTATTCGTTTCGAGCATCAGAACTGCGAAAATTTTGAGTTTCTCAAGCGTTTCTTACATCCAAACTGCCATATCTAGCGAACGGATTGACCAATCCGCATAATTTCTGTTGCATCTGAAAGTAGAAACTCGCCCGATTACATCGGTATGCGTACTCTTCCCCTAGGCCGTTCTGGTTATTCGTTTCGAGCATCATAACTGCGAAAATTTGGAGTTTCTCAAGCGTTTCTTACCTCCAAACTGCCACATCTCGCAAACGGATTGACAAATCCGCAAAATTTCTGTTGTATCTGAAAGTAGAAACTCGCCCGATTACAACGGTATGTGTAGTTTTCCCCTAGGCCGTTCCAGTTATTCGTTTCGAGCATCAGAACTGCGAAAATTTTGAGTTTCTCAAGCGTTTCTTACATCCAAACGGCCATATCTCGCGAACGGATTGACCAATCCGCAAATTTCTGTTGCATCTGAAAGTAGAAACTCGCCCGATTGCATCGGTATGCGTACTTTTCCCCTAGGCCGTTCTGGTTATTCGTTTCGAGCATCATAACTGCGAAAATTTGGAGTTTCTCAAGCGTTTCTTACCTCCAAACTGCCACATCTCGCAAACGGATTGACCAATCCGCAAAATTTCTATTCTATCTGAAAGTAGAAACTCGCCCGATTACAACGGTATGTGTAGTTTTCCTCTAGGCCGTTCCAGTCATTCGTTTCGAGCATCAGAACTGCGAAAATTTTGAGTTTCTCAAGCGTTTCTTACATCCAAACTGCCATATCTCGAGAACGGAATGACCGATCCGCATAATTTCTGTTGCATCTGAAAGTAGAAACTCGCCCGATTACAAGCGTATGGGCACTTTTCCCCTAGGCCGTTCTAGTTATTCGTTTCGAGCATCAGAACTGCGCAAATCTTGAGTTTCTCAAGCGTTTCTTACATCCAAACTGCCATATCTCGCAAACGGATTGACCAATCCGCAATATTTCTGTTGCATCTGAAAGTAGAAACTCACCCGATTACAACGGTATGCGCACTTTTCCCTAGGCCGTTCTAGTTATTCGTGTCGAGCATCAGAACTGCGAAAATTTTGAGTTTCTCAAGCGTTTCTTACCTCCAAACTGCCACATCTCGCGAACGGATTGACCAATCCGCAAAATTTCTGTTGCATCTGAAAGTAGAAACTCGCCCGATTACAACGGTATGCGAACTTTTCCCCTAGGCCGTTCTAGTTATTCGTTTCGAGCATCAGAACTGCGAAAATTTTGAGTACCTCAAGCATTCTTACCTCCAAACTGCAATATCTCGCGATCAGATTGACCAATCCGCAAAATTTCTGTTGCATCTGAAAGTAGAAACTCGCCCGATTACAACGCTATGAGCACTTTTCCCCTAGGCCGTTCTAGTTACTCGTTTCGAGCATCAGAACTGCGAAAATTTTGAGTTTCTCAAGCGTTTCTTACCTCCAAACTGCCATATCTCGCGAAGGGATTGACCAATCCGCAAAATTTCTGTTGCATCTGAAATTAGAAACTCGCCCGATTACAACGGTATGCGTACTTTTCCCCTAGGCCGTACTTGTTATTCGTTTCGAGCATCAGAACGGCGAGAATTTTGAGTTTCTCAAGCGTTTCTTACCTCCAAACTGCCACATCTCGCGAACGGATTGACCAATCCGCAAAATTTCTGTTGCATCTGAAAGTAGAAACTCGCCCGATTACAACGGTATGCGTACTTCTCCACTAGGCCGTTCTAGTCAGTCGTTTCGAGCATCAGAACTGCGAAAATTTTGAGGTTCTCAAGAGTTTCTTACCTCCAAACTGCCATATCTCGCGAACGGATTGATCAATCCGCAAAATTTCTGTTGCATCTGAAAGTAGAAACTCGCCCGATTACAACGGTATGCGTACTTCTCCACTAGGCCGTTCTAGTCAGTCGTTTCGAGCATCAGAACTGCGAAAATTTTGAGGTTCTCAAGAGTTTCTTACCTCCAAACTGCCATATCTCGCGAACGGATTGATCAATCCGCAATATTTCTGTTGCATCTGAAAGTAGAAACTCACCCGATTACAACGGTGTGCGCACTTTTCCCCTAGGCCGTTCCAGTTATTCGTTTCGAGCATCCGAACTGCGAAAATTTTGAGTTTCTCAAGCGTTTCTTACAACCAAACTGCCATATCTCGCGAACGGATTGACCAATCCGCAAAATTTCTATTGCATCTGCAAGTAGAAACTCGCCCGATTACAACGGTATGTGTAGTTTTCCCCTAGGCCGTTCTAGTTATTCGTTTCGAGCATCAGAACTGCGAAAATTTTGAGTTTCTCAAGCGTTTCTTACATCCAAACGGCCATATCTCGCGAACGGATTGACCAATCCGCAAATTTCTGTTGCATCTGAAAGTAGAAACTCGCCCGATTACATCGGTATGCGTACTTTTCCCCTAGGCCGTTCTGGTTATTCGTTTCGAGCATCAGAACTGCGAAAATTTTGAGTTTCTCAAGCGTTTCTTACATCCAAACTGCCATATCTAGCGAACGGATTGACCAATCCGCATAATTTCTGTTGCATCTGAAAGTAGAAACTCGCCCGATTACATCGGTATGCGTACTCTTCCCCTAGGCCGTTCTGGTTATTCGTTTCGAGCATCATAACTGCGAAAATTTGGAGTTTCTCAAGCGTTTCTTACCTCCAAACTGCCACATCTCGCAAACGGATTGACAAATCCGCAAAATTTCTGTTGTATCTGAAAGTAGAAACTCGCCCGATTACAACGGTATGTGTAGTTTTCCCCTAGGCCGTTCCAGTTATTCGTTTCGAGCATCAGAACTGCGAAAATTTTGAGTTTCTCAAGCGTTTCTTACATCCAAACGGCCATATCTCGCGAACGGATTGACCAATCCGCAAATTTCTGTTGCATCTGAAAGTAGAAACTCGCCCGATTGCATCGGTATGCGTACTTTTCCCCTAGGCCGTTCTGGTTATTCGTTTCGAGCATCATAACTGCGAAAATTTGGAGTTTCTCAAGCGTTTCTTACCTCCAAACTGCCACATCTCGCAAACGGATTGACCAATCCGCAAAATTTCTATTCTATCTGAAAGTAGAAACTCGCCCGATTACAACGGTATGTGTAGTTTTCCTCTAGGCCGTTCCAGTCATTCGTTTCGAGCATCAGAACTGCGAAAATTTTGAGTTTCTCAAGCGTTTCTTACATCCAAACTGCCATATCTCGAGAACGGAATGACCGATCCGCATAATTTCTGTTGCATCTGAAAGTAGAAACTCGCCCGATTACAAGCGTATGGGCACTTTTCCCCTAGGCCGTTCTAGTTATTCGTTTCGAGCATCAGAACTGCGCAAATCTTGAGTTTCTCAAGCGTTTCTTACATCCAAACTGCCATATCTCGCAAACGGATTGACCAATCCGCAATATTTCTGTTGCATCTGAAAGTAGAAACTCACCCGATTACAACGGTATGCGCACTTTTCCCTAGGCCGTTCTAGTTATTCGTGTCGAGCATCAGAACTGCGAAAATTTTGAGTTTCTCAAGCGTTTCTTACCTCCAAACTGCCACATCTCGCGAACGGATTGACCAATCCGCAAAATTTCTGTTGCATCTGAAAGTAGAAACTCGCCCGATTACAACGGTATGCGAACTTTTCCCCTAGGCCGTTCTAGTTATTCGTTTCGAGCATCAGAACTGCGAAAATTTTGAGTACCTCAAGCATTCTTACCTCCAAACTGCAATATCTCGCGATCGGATTGACCAATCCGCAAAATTTCTGTTGCATCTGAAAGTAGAAACTCGCCCGATTACAACGCTATGAGCACTTTTCCCCTAGGCCGTTCTAGTTACTCGTTTCGAGCATCAGAACTGCGAAAATTTTGAGTTTCTCAAGCGTTTCTTACCTCCAAACTGCCATATCTCGCGAAGGGATTGACCAATCCGCAAAATTTCTGTTGCATCTGAAATTAGAAACTCGCCCGATTACAACGGTATGCGTACTTTTCCCCTAGGCCGTACTTGTTATTCGTTTCGAGCATCAGAACGGCGAGAATTTTGAGTTTCTCAAGCGATTCTTACCTCCAAACTGCCATATCTCGCGAACGGATTGACCAATCCGCAGAATTTCTATTGCATCTGAAAGTAGAAACTCGCCCGATTACAACGGTATGCGTACTGTTCCCCTAGGCCGCTCTAGTTACTCGTTTCGAGCATCAGAACTGCGAAAATTTTGAGTTTCTCAAGCGTTTCTTACATCCAAACTGCCATATCTCGCGAACGGATTGACCAATCCGCATAATTTCTGTTGCATCTGAAAGTAGAAACGCGCCCGATTACATCGGTATGCGTACTTTTCCCCTAGGCCGTTCTGGTTATTCGTTTCGAGCATCATAACTGCGAAAATTTGGAGTTTCTCAAGCGTTTCTTACCTCCAAACTGCCACATCTCGCAAACGGATTGACCAATCCGCAAAATTTCTGTTGTATCTGAAAGTAGAAACTCGCCCGATTACAACGGTATGTGTAGTTTTACCCTAGGCCGTTCCAGTTATTCGTTTCGAGCATCAGAACTGTGAAAATTTTGAGTTTCTCAAGCGTTTCTTACATCCAAACGGCCATATCCGCGAACGGATTGACCAATCCGCATAATTTCTGTTGCATCTGAAAGTAGAAACTCGCCCGATTACATCGGTATGCGTACTTTTCCCCTAGGCCGTTCTGGTTATTCGTTTCGAGCATCAGAACTGCGAAAATTTGGAGTTTCTCAAGCGTTTCTTACCTCCAAACTGCCACATCTCGCAAACGGATTGACCAATCCGCAAAATTTCTGTTGTATCTGAAAGTAGAAACTCGCCCGATTCCAACGGTATGTGTAGTTTTCCCCTAGGCCGTTCCAGTTATTCGTTTCGAGCATCAGAACTGCGAAAATTGTGAGTTTCTCAAGCGTTTCTTACATCCAAACTGCCATATCTCGCGAACGGAATGACCGATCCGCATAATTTCTGTTGCATCTGAAAGTAGAAACTCGCCCGATTACAACGGTATGCGCACTTTTCCCGTAGGCCGTTCTAGTTATTCGTTTCGAGCATCAGAACTGCGAAAATTTTGAGTTTCTCAAGCGTTTCTTACCTCCAAACAGCCACATCTCGCAAACGGATTGACCGATCCGCAAAATTTCTGTTGCCTCTGAATGTAGAAACTCGTCCGTTTACAACGGTATGCGCACTTTTCCCCTAGGCCGTTCTAGTTACTCGTTTCGAGCATCAGAACTGCGAAAATTTTGAGTTTCACAAGCGTTTCTTACCTCCAAACTGCCACATCTCGCAAACGGATTGACCAATCCGCAAAATTTCTGTTGTATCTGAAAGTAGAAACTCGCCCGATTACAACGGTATGTGTAGTTTTCCCCTACGCCGTTCCAGTTATTCATTTCGAGCATCAGAACTGCGTACATTTTGAGTTTCTCAAGCGTTTCTTACCTCCAAACTGCCATATCTCGCGAACGGATTGACCAATCCGCAAAATTTCTATTGCATTTGAAAGTAGAAACTCACCCGATTACGACGGTATGTGTAGTTTTCGCCTAGGCCGTTCCAGTTATTCGTTTCGAGCATCAGAACTGCGAAAATTTTGAGTTTCTCAAGCGTTTCTTACATCCAAACTGCCATATCTCGCAAACGGATTGACCAATCCGCAAAATTTCTGTTGCATCTGAAAGTAGAAACTCGCCCGATTACAACGGTATGCGTTCTTCTCCCCTAGACCGTTCTAGTCATTCGTTTCGAGCATCAGAGCTGTGAAAATTTTGAGTTTCTCAAGCGTTTCTTACATCCAAACAGCCATATCTCGCGAACGGATTGACCAATCCGCAAAATTTCTGTTGCATCTGAAAGTAGAGACTCTCCCGTTTACAACGGTATGTGTAGTTTTCCCCTAGGCCGTTCCAGTTATTCGTTTCGAGCATCAGAACTGCGAAAATTTTGCGTTTCTCAAGCGTTTCTTACATCCAAACTGCCATATCTCGCGAACGGATTTACCGATCCGCAAAATTTCTGTTGCCTCTGAAAGTAGAAACTCGTCCGATTACAACGGTATGCGCACTTTTCCCCTAGGCCGTTCTAGTTACTCGTTTCGAGCATCAGAACTGCGAAAATTTTGAGTTTCTCAAGCGTTTCTTATTTCCAAACTGCCATATCTCGCGAACGGATTGATCAATCCGCAAAATTTCTGTTGCATCTGAAAGTAGAAACTCGCCCGATTACAACGGTATGCGTACTTTTCCCCTAGGCCGTTCTAGTTATTCGTTTCGAGCATCAGAACTGCGAAAATTTTGAGTTCCTCAAGCGTTTCTTACCTCCAAACTGCCATATCTCGCGATCGGATTGACCAATCCGCAAAATTTCTGTTGCATCTGAAAGTAGAAACTCGCCCGATTACAACGCTATGCGCACTATTCCCCTAGGCCGTTCTAGTTACTCGTGTCGAGCATCAGAACTGCGAAAATTTTGAGTTTCACAAGCGTTTCTTACCTCCAAACTGCCATATCTCGCGAACGGAGTGACCAATCCGCAAAATTTCTATCGCATCTGAAAGTAGAAACTCGCCCGATTACAACGGTATGTGTAGTTTTCCCCTAGGCCGTTCTAGTTATTCGTTTCGAGCATCAGAACTGCGAAAATTGTGAGTTTCTCAAGCGTTTCTTACATCCAAACTGCCATATCTCGAGAACGGAATTACCGATCTGCATAATTTCTGTTGCATCTGTAAGTAGAAACTCGCCCGATTGCAACGGTATGCGCACTTTTCCCCTAGGCCGTTCTAGTTATTCGTTTCGAGCATCAGAACTGCGCAAATCTTGAGTTTCTCAAGCGTTTCTTACTTCCAAACTGCCATATCTCGCGAACGGATTGACCAATCCGCAATATTTCTGTTGCATCTGAAAGTAGAAACTCACCCGATTACAACGGTATGCGCACTTTTCCCGTAGGCCGCTCTTGTTATTCGTTTCGAGCATCAGAACTGCGAAAATTTTGAGTTTCTCAAGCGTTTCTTACATCCAAACGGCCATATCCGCGAACGGATTGACCAATCCGCATAATTTCTGTTGCATCTGAAAGTAGAAACTCGACCGATTACATCGGTATGCGTACTTTTCCCCTAGGCCGTTCTGGTTATTCGTTTCGAGCATCAGAACTGCGAAAATTTGGAGTTTCTCAAGCGTTTCTTACCTCCAAACTGCCACATCTCGCAAACGGATTGACCAATCCGCAAAATTTCTGTTGTATCTGAAAGTAGAAACTCGCCCGATTCCAACGGTATGTGTAGTTTTCCCCTAGGCCGTTCCAGTTATTCGTTTCGAGCATCAGAACTGCGAAAATTGGGAGTTTCTCAAGCGTTTCTTACATCCAAACTGCCATATCTCGCGAACGGAATGACCGATCCGCATAATTTCTGTTGCATCTGAAAGTAGAAACTCGCCCGATTACAACGGTATGCGCACTTTTCCCGTTGGCCGTTCTAGTTATTCGTTTCGAGCATCAGAACTGCGAAAATTTTGAGTTCCTCAAGCGTTTCTTACCTCCAAACTGGAATATCTCGCGATCAGATTGACCAATCCGCAAAATTTCTGTTGCATCTGAAAGTAGAAACTCGCCCGATTACAACGCTATGCGCACTTTTCCCCTAGGCCGTTCTAGTTACTCGTTTCGAGCATCAGAACTGCGAAAATTTTGAGTTTCTCAAGCATTTCTTATCTCCAAACTGCCATATCTCGCGAACGGATTGACCAATCCGCAAAATTTCTGTTGTATCTGAAAGTAGAAACTCGCCCGATTACAACGGTATGAGGACTTTTCCCCTAGGCCGTTCTAGTTATTTGTGTCGAGCATCAGAACTGCGAAAATTTTGAGTTTCTCAAGTGTTTCTTACATCCAAACTGCCATATCTCGCGAACGGATTGACCAATCCGCAAAATTTCTGTTTCATCTGAAAGTAGAAACTCGCCCGATTACAACGGTAGGTGTAGTTTTCCCCTAGGCCGTTCCAGTTATTCGTTTCGAGCATCAGAACTGCGAAAATTTGGAGTTTCTCAAGCGTTTCTTACCTCCAAACTGCCACATCTCGCAAACGGATTGACCAATCCGCAAAATTTCTGTTGCATCTGAAAGTAGAAACTCGCCCGATTACAACGGTATGCGTACTCTTCCCCCCGGCCGTTCTAGTTACTCGTTTCGAGCATCAGAACTGCGAAAATTTGGAGTTTCTCAAGCGTTTCTTACCTCCAAACTGCCACATCTCGCAAACGGATTGACCAATCAGCAAAATTTCTGTTGCATCTGAAAGTAGAAACTCGCCCGATTACAACGGTATGCGTACTTGTCCTCTAGGCCGTTCTAGTTACTCGTTTCGAGCATCAGAACTGCGAAAATTTTGAGTTTCTCAAGCGTTTCTTACCTCCAAACTGCCATATCTCGCGAACGGATTGATCAATCTGCAAAATTGCTGTTGCATCTGAAAGTAGAAACTCGCCCGATTACAGCGGTAGGCGCACTTTTCCCCTAGGCCGTTCTAGTTATTCGTGTCGAGCATCAGAACTGCGAAAATTTTGAGTTTCTCAAGCGTTTCTTACCTCCAAACTGCCATATCTCGCGAATGGATTGACCAATCCACAAAATTTCTGTTGCATGTGAAAGTAGAAACTCGCCCGACTACAACGGTATGCGTACTTTTCCCCTAGGCCGTTCTAGTTACTCGTTTCGAGCATCAGAACTGCGAAAATTTTGAGTTTCTCAAGCGTTTCTTATCTCCAAACTGCCATATCTCGCGAACGGATTGATCAATCCGCAAAATTTCTGTTGCATCTGAAAGTAGAAACTCGCCCGATTACAACGGTATGGGCACTTTTCCCCTAGGCCGTTCTAGTTACTCGTTTCGAGCATCAGATTTGCGAAAATTTTGAGTTTCTCAAGCGTTTCTTATCTCCAAACTGCCATATCTCGCGAACGGATTGAACAATCCGCAAAATTTCTGTTGCATCTGAAAGTAGAAACTCGCCCGATTACAACGGTAGGTGTAGTTTTCCCCTACGCCGTTCTAGTTATTCGTTTCGAGCATCAGAACTGCGAAAATTTTGAGTTTCTCAAGCGTTTCTTACCTCCAAACTGCCATATCTCGCGAAAGGATTGACCAATCCGCAAAATTTCTGTTGCATCTGAAAGTAGAAACTCGCCCGATTACAACGGTATGCGTACTTTTCCCCTAGGCCGTTCTAGTTATTCGTTTCGAGCATCAGAACTGCGAAAATTTTGAGTTTCTCAAGCGTTTCTTACCTCCAAACTGCCATATCTCGCGAACGAATTGACCAATCCGCAAAATTTCTATTGCATCTGAAAGTAGAAACTCGCCCGATTACAACGGTATGTGTAGTTTTCCCCTAGGCCGTTCTAGTTATTCGTTTCGAGCATCAGAACTGCGCAAATCTTGAGTTTCTCAAGCGTTTCTTACCTCCAAACTGCCATATCTCGCGAACGGATTGACCAATCCGCAATATTTCTGTTGCATCTGAAAGTAGAAACTCACCCGATTACAACGGTATGTGTAGTTTTCCCCTAGGCCGTTCCAGTTATTCATTTCGAGCATCAGAACTGCGCAAATCTTGAGTTTCTCAAGCGTTTCTTACCTCCAAACTGCCATATCTCGCGAACGGATTGACCAATCCTCAATATTTCTGTTGCATCTGAAAGTAGAAACTCACCCGATTACAACGGTATGTGTAGTTTTCCCCTAGGCCGTTCCAGTTATTCATTTCGAGCATCAGAACTGCGAAAATTTTGAGTTTCTCAAGCGTTTCTTACATCCAAACTGCCATATCTCGCGAACGGATTGACTAATCCGCAAAATTTCTGTTGCATCTGAAAGTAGAAACTCGCCCGGTTACAACGGTATGCGTACTTTTCCCCTAGGCCGTTTTAGTTACTCGTTTCGAGCATCAGAACTGCAAAAATTTTGAGTTTCTCAAGCGTTTCTTATCTCCAAACTGCCATATCTCGCGAACGGATTGATCAATCAGCAAAATTTCTGTTGCGTCTGAAAGTAGAAACTTGCCCGATTACAACGGTATGGGCACTTTTCGCCTAGGCCGTTCTAGTTACTCGTTTCGAGCATCAGATTTGCGAAAATTTTGAGTTTCTCAAGCGTTTCTTATCTCCAAACTGCCATATCTCGCGAACGGATTGAACAATCCGCAAAATTTCTGTTGCATCTGAAAGTAGAAACTCGCCCGATTACAACGGTAGGTGTAGTTTTCCCCTACGCCGTTCTAGTTATTCGTTTCGAGCATCAGAACTGCGAAAATTTTGAGTTTGTCAAGCGTTTCTTACCTCCAAACTGCCATATCTCGCGAACGAATTGACCAATCCGCAAAATTTCTATTGCATCTGAAAGTAGAAACTCGCCCGATTACAACGGTATGTGTAGTTTTCCCCTAGGCCGTTCTAGTTATTCGTTTCGAGCATCAGAACTGCGCAAATCTTGAGTTTCTCAAGCGTTTCTTACCTCCAAACTGCCATATCTCGCGAACGGATTGACCAATCCGCAATATTTCTGTTGCATCTGAAAGTAGAAACTCACCCGATTACAACGGTATGTGTAGTTTTCCCCTAGGCCGTTCCAGTTATTCATTTCGAGCATCAGAACTGCGCAAATCTTGAGTTTCTCAAGCGTTTCTTACCTCCAAACTGCCATATCTCGCGAACGGATTGACCAATCCGCAAAATTTCTGTTGCATCTGAAAGTAGAAACTCGCCCGATTACAACGGTATGTGTAGTTTTCCCCTAGGCCGTTCCAGTTATTCGTTTCGAGCATCAGAAATGCGAAAATTTTGAGTTTCTCCAGCGTTTCTTACATCCAATCTGCCATATCTCGCGAACGGGTTGACCGATCCGCAAAATTTCTGTTGCATCTGAAAGTAGAAACTCGCCCGATTACAACGGCATGCGCACTTTTCCCCTAGGCCGTTCTAGTTATTCGTTTCGAGCATCAGAACTGCGAAAATTTTGAGTTTGTCAAGCGTTTCTTACCTCCAAACTGCCATATCTCGCGAACGGATTGATCAATCAGCAAAATTTCTGTTGCGTCTGAAAGTAGAAACTTGCCCGATTACAACGGTATGGGCACTTTTCGCCTAGGCCGTTCTAGTTACTCGTTTCGAGCATCAGATTTGCGAAAATTTTGAGTTTCTCAAGCGTTTCTTATCTCCAAACTGCCATATCTCGCGAACGGATTGAACAATCCGCAAAATTTCTGTTGCATCTGAAAGTAGAAACTCGCCCGATTACAACGGTAGGTGTAGTTTTCCCCTACGCCGTTCTAGTTATTCGTTTCGAGCATCAGAACTGCGAAAATTTTGAGTTTCTCAAGCGTTTCTTACCTCCAAACTGCCATATCTCGCGAACGGATTGACCAATCCGCAAAATTTCTGTTGCATCTGAAAGTAGAAACTCGCCCGATTACAACGGTATGCGTACTTTTCCGCTAGGCCGTTCTAGTTATTCGTTTCGAGCATCAGAACTGCGAAAATTTTGAGTTTGTCAAGCGTTTCTTACCTCCAAACTGCCATATCTCGCGAACGAATTGACCAATCCGCAAAATTTCTATTGCATCTGAAAGTACAAACTCGCCCGATTACAACGGTATGTGTAGTTTTCCCCTAGGCCGTTCTAGTTATTCGTTTCGAGCATCAGAACTGCGCAAATCTTGAGTTTCTCAAGCGTTTCTTACCTCCAAACTGCCATATCTCGCGAACGGATTGACCAATCCGCAATATTTCTGTTGCATCTGAAAGTAGAAACTCACCCGATTACAACGGTATGTGTAGTTTTCCCCTAGGCCGTTCCAGTTATTCATTTCGAGCATCAGAACTGCGCAAATCTTGAGTTTCTCAAGCGTTTCTTACCTCCAAACTGCCATATCTCGCGAACGGATTGATCAATCCGCAAAATTTCTGTTGCATCTGAAAGTAGAAACTCGCCCGATTACAACGGTATGTGTAGTTTTCCCCTAGGCCGTTCCAGTTATTCGTTTCGAGCATCAGAAATGCGAAAATTTTGAGTTTCTCAAGCGTTTCTTACATCCAATCTGCCATATCTCGCGAACGGATTGACCGATCCGCAAAATTTCTGTTGCATCTGAAAGTAGAAACTCGCCCGATTACAACGGCATGCGCACTTTTCCCCTAGGCCGTTCTAGTTACTCGTGTCGAGCATCAGAACTGCGAAAATTTTGAGTTTCTCAAGCGTTTCTTACATCCAAACTGCCATATCTCGCGAACGGATTCACCAATCCGCAAAATTTCTGTTGCATCTGAAGGTAGAAACTCGCCCGATTACAACGGTATGCGTACCTTTCTCCTAGGCCGTTCTAGTTACTCGTTTCGAGCATCAGAACTGCGAAAATTTTGAGTTCCTCAAGCGTTTCTTATCTCCAAACTGCCATATCTCGCGAACGGATTGATCAATCCGCAAAATTTCTGTTGCATCTGATAGTAGAAACTCGCCCGATTACAACGGAATGTGTAGTTTTCCCCTAGGCCGTTCCAGTTATTCATTTCGAGCATCAGAACTGCGAAAATTTTGAGTTTCTCAAGCGTTTCTTACCTCCAAACTGCCGTATCTCGCGAACGCATTGACCAATCCGCAAAATTTCTGTTGCTTCTGAAAGTAGAAACTCGCCCGATTACAACGGTGTGCGTACTTTTCCCCTAGGCCGTTCCAGTTATTCGTTTCGAGCATCAGAACTGCGAAAATTTTGAGTTTCTCAAGCGTTTCTTACGTCCAAACTGCCATATCTCGCGAACGGATTGACCGATCCGCAAAATTTCTGTTGCATCTGAAAGTAGAAACTCGCCCGATTACAACGGTAGGTGTAGTTTTCCCCTACGCCGTTCTAGTTATTCGTTTCGTGCATCAGAACTGCGACAATTTTGAGTTTCTCAAGCGTTTCCTACCTCCAAACTGCCATATCTCGCGAACGGATTGATCAATCTGCAAAATTGCTGTTGCATCTGAAAGTAGAAACTCGCCCGATTACAACGGTAGGCGCACTTTTCCCCTAGGCCGTTCTAGTTATTCGTGTCGAGCATCAGAACTGCGAAAATTTTGAGTTTCTCAAGCGTTTCTTACTTCCAAACTGCCATATCTCGCGAATGGATTGACCAATCCACAAAATTTCTGTTGCATGTGAAAGTAGAAACTCGCCCGATTACAACGGTATGCGTACTTTTCCCCTAGGCCGTTCTAGTTACTCGTTTCGAGCATCAGAACTGCGAAAATTTTGAGTTTCTCAAGCGTTTCTTACCTCCAAACTGCCATATCTCGCGAACGGATTGACTAATCCGCAAAATTTCTGTTGCATCTGAAAGTAGAATCTCGCCCGATTACAACGGTACGCGTACTTTTCCCCTAGGCCGTTCTAGTTACTCGTTTCGAGCATCAGAACTGCGAAAATTTTGAGTTTCTCAAGCGTTTCTTATCTCCAAACTGCCATATCTCGCGAACGGATTGATCAATCCGCAAAATTTCTGTTGCATCTGAAAGTAGAAACTCGCCCGATTACAACGGTATGTGTAGTTTTCCCCTAGGCCGTTCCAGTTATTCGTTTCGAGCATCAGAACTGCGAAAATTTTGAGTTTCTCAAGCGTTTCTGACGTCCAAACTGCCATATCTCGCGAACGGATTGACCGATCCGCAAAATTTCTGTTGCATCTGAAAGTAGAAACTCGCCCGATTACAACGGTAGGTGTAGTTTTCCCCTACGCCGTTCTAGTTATTCGTTTCGTGCATCAGAACTGCGAAAATTTTGAGTTTCTCAAGCGTTTCTTACCTCCAAACTGTCATATCTCGCGAACGGATTGACCAATCCGCAAAATTTCTGTTGCATCTGAAAGTAGAAACTCGCCCGATTGCAACGGTATGTGTAGTTTTCCCCTAGGCCGTTCCAGTTATTCATTTCGAGCATCAGAACTGCGAAAATTTTGAGTTTCTCAAGCGTTTCTTACCTCCAAACTGCCATATCTCGCGAACAGATTGACCAATCCGCAAAATTTCTGTTGCTTCTGAAAGTAGAAACTCTCCCGATTGCAAGGGTATGCGCACTTTTCCCGTAGGCCGTTCTAGTTATTCGTTTCGAGCATCAGAACTGCGAAAATTTTGAGTTTCTCAAGCGTCTCTTACATCCAAACGGCCATATCTAGCGAACGGATTGACCAATCCGCATAATTTCTGTTGCATCTGAAAGTAGAAACTCGCCCGATTACAACGGTATGCGTACTTCTCCCCTAGGACGTTCTAGTCATTCGTTTCGAGCATCAGAACTGCGAAAATTTTGAGTTTCTCAAGCGTTTCTTATCTCCAAACTGCCATATTTAGCGAACGGATTGACCAATCCGCAAAGTTTCTGTTGCATCTGAAAGTAGAAACTCGCTCGATTACAACGGTATGCGTACTTTTCCCCTAGGCCGCTCTAGTTACTCGTTTCGAGCATCAGAACTGCGAAAATTTTGAGTTTCTCTAGCGTCTCTTATCTCCAAACTGCCATATCTCGCGAACGGATTGATCAATCCGCAAAATTGCTGTTGCATCTGAAAGTAGAAACTCGCTCGATTACAACGGTAGGCGCACTTTTCCCCTAGGCCGTTCTAGTTATTCGTATCGAGCATCAGAACTGCGAAAATTTTGAGTTTCTCAAGCGTTTCTTACCTCCAAACTGCCATATCTCGCGAATAGATTGACCAATCCACAAAGTTTCTGTTGCATCTGAAAGTAGAAACTCGCCCGATTACAACGGTATGCGTACTTTTCCCCTAGGCCGCTCTAGTTACTCGTTTCGAGCATCAGAACTGCGAAAATTTTGAGTTTCTCAAGCGTTTCTTACCTCCAAACTGCCATATCTCGCGAACGGATTGATCAATCCGCAAAATTTCTGTTGCATCTGAAAGTAGAAACTCGCACGATTCCAACGGTATGTGTAGTTTTCCCCTAGGCCGTTCAGTTATTCGTTTCGAGCATCAGAACTGCGCAAATTTTGAGTTTCTCAAGCGTTTCTTACATCCAAACTGCCATATCTCGCGGACGGATTGATCAATCCGCAAAATTTCTGTTGCATCTGAAAGTAGAAACTCGCCCGATTACAACGGTATGGGCACTTTTCCCCCAGGCCGTTCTAGTTATTCGTGTCGAGCATCAGAACTGCGAAAATTTTGAGTTTCTCAAGAGTTTCTTATCTCCAAACTGCCATATCTCGCGAACGGATTGATCAATCCGCAAAACTTCTGTTGCATCTGAAAGTAGAAACTCGCCCGATTACAACGGTATGCGCACTTTTCCCCTAGGCCGTTCTAGTTAATCGTTTCGAGCATCAGAACTGCGCAAATTTTGAGTTTCTCAAGCGTTTCTTACCTCCAAACTGCCATATCTCGCGAAGGGATTGACCAATCCGCAAAATTTCTGTTGCATCTGAAAGAAGAAACTCGCCCGATTACAACGGTATGCGTACTTTTCCCCTAGGTCGTTCTAGTTATTCGTTTCGAGCATCAGAACGGCGAAAATTTTGAGTTTCTCAAGCGTTTCTTACATCCAAACTGCCATATCTCGCGAACGGATTGACTAATCCGCAAAATTTCTGTTGCATCTGAAAGTAGAAACTCGCCCGATTACAACGGTATGCGTACTTTTCCCCTAGGCCGTTCTAGTTACTCGTTTCGAGCATCAGAACTGCGAAAATTTTGAGTTTCTCAAGCGTTTCTTATCTCCAAACTGCCATATCTCGCGAACGGATTGATCAATCCGCAAAATTTCTGTTGCATCTGAAAGTAGAAACTCGCCCGATTGCAACGGTATGTGTAGTTTTCCCCTAGGCCGTTCCAGTTACTCATTTCGAGCATCAGAACTGCGAAAATTTTGAGTTTCTCAAGCGTTTCTTATCTCCAAACTGCCATATCTCGCGAACGGATTGACCAATCCGCAAAATTTCTGTTGCTTCTGAAAGTAGAAACTCTCCCGATTACAAGGGTATGCGCACTTTTCCCGTAGGCCGTTCTAGTTATTCGTTTCGAGCATCAGAACTGCGAAAATTTTGAGTTTCTCAAGCGTCTCTTACATCCAAACGGCCATATCTCGCGAACGGACTGACCAATCCGCATAATTTCTGTTGCATCTGAAAGTAGAAACTCGCCCGATTACAACGGTATGCGTACTTCTCCCCTAGGACGTTCTAGTCATTCGTTGGGAGCATCAGAACTGCGAAAATTTTGAGTTTCTCAAGCGTTTCTTATCTCCAAACTGCCATATCTAGCGAACGGATTGACCAATCTGCAAAATTTCTGTTGCATCTGAAAGTAGAAACTCGCTCGATTACAACGGTATGCGTACTTTTCCCCTAGGCCGCTCTAGTTACTCGTTTCGAGCATCAGAACTGCGAAAATTTTGAGTTTCTCAAGCGTTTCTTATATCCAAACTGCCATATCTCGCGAACGGATTGATCAATCCGCAAAATTTCTGTTGCATCTGAAGGTAGAAACTCGCCCGATTACAACGGTATGCGCACTTTTCCCCTAGGCCGTTCTAGTTATTCGTGTCGAGCATCAGAACTGCGAAAATTTTGAGTTTCTCAAGCGTTACTTACCTCCAAACTGCCATATCTCGCGAACGGATTGACCAATCCGCAAAATTTCTGTTGCATCTGAAAGTAGAAACTCGCCCGATTACAACGGTATGCGTACTTTTCCCCTAGGCCGCTATAGTTACTCGTTTCGAGCATCAGAACTGCGAAAATTTTGAGTTTCTCAAGCGTTTCTTATCTCCAAACTGCCATATCTCGCGAACGGATTGATCAATCCGCAAAATTTCTGTTGCATCTGAAAGTAGAATCTCGCCCTATTACAACGGTATGCGTACTTTTCCCCTAGGCCGTTCTAGTTACTCGTTTCGAGCATCAGAACTGCGAAAATTTTGAGTTTCTCGAGCGTTTCTTATCTCCAAACTGCCATATCTCGCGAACGGATTGATCAATCCGCAAAATTTCTGTTGCATCTGAAAGTAGAAACTCGCCCGATTACAACGGTATGGGCACTTTTCCCATAGGCCGTTCTAGTTATTCGTGTGGAGCATCAGATCTGCGAAAATTTTGAGTTTCTCAAGCGTTTCTTACATCGAAACTGCAATATCTCGCGAACGGATTTATCAATCCGCAAAATTTCTGTTGCATCTGAAAGTAGAAACTCGCCCGATTACAACGGCATGCGTACTTTTCCCCTAGGCCGTTCTAGTTACTCGTTTCGAGCATCAGAACTGCGAAAATTTTGAGTTTCTCAAGCGTTTCTTATCTCCAAACTGCCATATCTCGCGAACGGATTGATCAATCCGCAAAATTTCTGTTGCATCTGAAAGTAGAAACTCGCCCGATTACAACGGTAGCTGTAGTTTTCCCCTACGCCGTTCTAGTTATTCGTTTCGAGCATCAGAACTGCGAAAATTTTGTGTTTCTCAAGCGTTTCTTACCTCCAAACTGCCATATCTCGCGAACGGATTGACCAATCCGCAAAATTTCTGTTGCTTCTGAAAGTAGAAACTCGCCCGATTACAACGGTATGCGTACTTTTCCCCTAGGCCGCTCTAGTTACTCGTTTCGAGCATCAGAACTGCGAAAATTTTGAGTTTCTCTAGCGTTTCTTATCTCCAAACTGCCATATCTCGCGAACGTATTGATCAATCCGCAAAATTTCTGTTGCATCTGAAAGTAGAAACTCGCCCGATTACAACGGTATGCGCACTTTTCCCCTAGGCCGTTCTAGTTATTCGTGTCGAGCATCAGAACTGCGAAAATTTTGAGTTTCTCAAGCGTTTCTTACCTCCAATCTGCCATATCTCGCGAACGGATTGACCAATCCGCAAAATTTCTGTTGCATCTGAAAGTAGAAGCTCGCCCGATTACAACGGTATGCGTACTTCTCCGCTAGGCCGCTCTAGTTACTCGTTTCGAGCATCAGAACTGCGAAAATTTTGAGTTTCTCAAGCGTTTCTTACCTTCAAACTGCCATATCTCGCGAACGGATTGACCAATCCGCAATATTTCTGTTGCTTCTGAAAGTAGAAACTCTCCCGATTACAAGGGTATGCGCACTTTTCCCGTAGGCCGTTCTAGTTATTCGTTTCGAGCATCAGAATTTTCCAAAATTTTGAGTTTCTCAAGCGTTTCTTACCTCCAAACTGCCATATCTCGCGAACGGATTGACCAATCCGGAAAATTTCTGTTGCATCTGAAAGTAGAAACTCGCCCGATTACAACGGTATGTGTAGTTTTCCCCTAGGCCGTTCCAGTTATTCGTTTCGAGCATCAGAACTGCGAAAATTTTGAGATTCTCAAGCGTTTCTTACATCCAAACTGCCATATCTCGCGCACGGATTGACCGATCCGCAAAATTTCTGTTGCTTCTGAAAGTAGAAACTCGCCCGATTACAACGGTATGCGTACTTTTCCCCTAGGCCGCTCTAGTTACTCGTTTCGAGCATCAGAACTGCGAAAATTTTGAGTTTCTCAAGCGTCTCTTACATCCAAACGGCCATATCTCGCGAACGGACTGACCAATCCGCATAATTTCTGTTGCATCTGAAAGTAGAAACTCGCCCGATTACAACGGTATGCGTACTTCTCCCCTAGGACGTTCTAGTCATTCGTTTCGAGCATCAGAACTGCGAAAATTTTGAGTTTCTCAAGCGTTTCTTATCTCCAAACTGCCATATCTAGCGAACGGATTGACCAATCTGCAAAATTTCTGTTGCATCTGAAAGTAGAAACTCGCTCGATTACAACGGTATGCGTACTTTTCCCCTAGGCCGCTGTAGTTACTCGTTTCGAGCATCAGAACTGCGAAAATTTTGAGTTTCTCAAGCGTTTCTTATATCCAAACTGCCATATCTCGCGAACGGATTGATCAATCCGCAAAATTTCTGTTGCATCTGAAGGTAGAAACTCGCCCGATTACAACGGTATGCGCACTTTTCCCCTAGGCCGTTCTAGTTATTCGTGTCGAGCATCAGAACTGCGAAAATTTTGAGTTTCTCAAGCGTTACTTACCTCCAAACTGCCATATCTCGCGAACGGATTGACCAATCCGCAAAATTTCTGTTGCATCTGAAAGTAGAAACTCGCCCGATTACAACGGTATGCGTACTTTTCCCCTAGGCCGCTATAGTTACTCGTTTCGAGCATCAGAACTGCGAAAATTTTGAGTTTCTCAAGCGTTTCTTATCTCCAAACTGCCATATCTCGCGAACGGATTGATCAATCCGCAAAATTTCTGTTGCATCTGAAAGTAGAAACTCGCCCGATTACAACGGTATGCGTACTTTTCCCCTAGGCCGCTCTAGTTATTCGTTTCGAGCATCAGAACGTCGAAAATTTTGAGTTTCTCAAGCGTTTCTTACCTCCAAACTGCCATATCTCGCGAACGGATTGACTAATCCGCAAAATTTCTGTTGCATCTGAAAGTAGAATCTCGCCCTATTACAACGGTATGCGTACTTTTCCCCTAGGCCGTTCTAGTTACTCGTTTCGAGCATCAGAACTGCGAAAATTTTGAGTTTCTCGAGCGTTTCTTATCTCCAAACTGCCATATCTCGCGAACGGATTGATCAATCCGCAAAATTTCTGTTGCATCTGAAAGTAGAAACTCGCCCGATTACAACGGTATGGGCACTTTTCCCATAGGCCGTTCTAGTTATTCGTGTGGAGCATCAGATCTGCGAAAATTTTGAGTTTCTCAAGCGTTTCTTACATCGAAACTGCAATATCTCGCGAACGGATTTACCAATCCGCAAAATTTCTGTTGCATCTGAAAGTAGAAACTCGCCCGATTACAACGGCATGCGTACTTTTCCCCTAGGCCGTTCTAGTTACTCGTTTCGAGCATCAGAACTGCGAAAATTTTGAGTTTCTCAAGCGTTTCTTATCTCCAAACTGCCATATCTCGCGAACGGATTGATCAATCCGCAAAATTTCTGTTGCATCTGAAAGTAGAAACTCGCCCGATTACAACGGTAGCTGTAGTTTTCCCCTACGCCGTTCTAGTTATTCGTTTCGAGCATCAGAACTGCGAAAATTTTGAGTTTCTCAAGCGTTTCTTACCTCCAAACTGCCATATCTCGCGAACGGATTGACCAATCCGCAAAATTTCTGTTGCATCTGAAAGTAGAAGCTCGCCCGATTACAACGGTATGCGTACTTTTCCGCTAGGCCGCTCTAGTTACTCGTTTCGAGCATCAGAACTGCGAAAATTTTGAGTTTCTCAAGCGTTTCTTACCTTCAAACTGCCATATCTCGCGAACGGATTGACCAATCCGCAATATTTCTGTTGCTTCTGAAAGTGGAAACTCTCCCGATTACAAGGGTATGCGCACTTTTCCCGTAGGCCGTTCTAGTTATTCGTTTCGAGCATCAGAATTTTCCAAAATTTTGAGTTTCTCAAGCGTTTCTTACCTCCAAACTGCCATATCTCGCGAACGGATTGACCAATCCGGAAAATTTCTGTTGCATCTGAAAGTAGAAACTCGCCCGATTACAACGGTATGTGTAGTTTTCCCCTAGGCCGTTCCAGTTATTCGTTTCGAGCATCAGAACTGCGAAAATTTTGAGATTCTCAAGCGTTTCTTACATCCAAACTGCCATATCTCGCGCACGGATTGACCGATCCGCAAAATTTCTGTTGCATCTGAAAGTAGAAACTCGCCCGATTACAACGGTATGCGCACTTTTCCCCTAGGCCGTTCTAGTTATTCGTTTCGAGCATCAGAACTGCGCAAATTTTGAGTTTCTCATGCGTTTCTTACCTCCAAACTGCCATATCTCGCGAAGGGATTGACCAATCCGCAAAATTTCTGTTGCATCTGAAAGTAGAAACTCGCCCGATTACAACGGTATGCGTACTTTTCCCCTAGGTCGTTCTAGTTAATCGTTTCGAGCATCAGAACGGCGAAAATTTTGAGTTTCTCAAGCGTTTCTTACATCCAAACTGCCATATCTCGCGAACGGATTGACCAATCCGCAAAGTTTCTGTTGCATCTGAAAGAAGAAACTCGCCCGATTACAACGGTATGCGTACTTTTCCCCTAGGCCGTTCTAGTTACTCGTTTCGAGCATCAGAACTGCGAAAATTTTGAGTTTCTCAAGCGTTTCTTAACTCCAAACTGCCATATCTCGCGAACGGATTGATCAATCCGCAAAATTTCTGTTGCATCTGAAAGTAGAAACTCGCCCGATTACAACGGTATAGGCACTTTTCCCCTAGGCCGTTCTAGTTATTCGTGTCGAGCATCAGAACTGCGCAAATTTTTAGTTTCTCAAGCGTTTCTTACCTCCAAACTGCCATATCTTGCGAACGGATTGACCAATCCGCAAAATTTCTGTTGCGTCTGAAAGAAGAAACTCGCCCGATTACAACGGTATGGGCACTTTTCCCCTAGGCCGTTCTAGTTATTCGTGTCGAGCATCAGAACTGCGAAAATTTTTAGTTTCTCAAGCGTTTCTTACTTCCAAACTGCCATATCTTGCGAACGGATTGACCAATCCGCAAAGTTTCTGTTGCATCTGAAAGTAGAAACTCGCCCGATTACAACGGTATGCGTACTTATCCCCTGGGCCGTTCTAGTTACTCGTTTCGAGCATCAGAACTGCGCAAATTTTGAGTTTCTCAAGCGTTTCTTACCTCCAAACTGCCATATCTCGCGAAGGGATTGACCAATCCGCAATATTTCTGTTGCATCTGAAAGAAGAAACTCGCCCGATTACAACGGTATGCGTACTTTTCCCCTAGGTCGTTCTAGTTATTCGTTTCGAGCATCAGAACGGCGAAAATTTTGAGTTTCTCAAGCGTTTCTTACCTCCAAACTGCCATATCTCGCGAACGGACTGACTAATCCGCAAAATTTCTGTTGCATCTGAAAGTAGAAACTCGCCCGATTACAACGGTATGCGTACTTTTCCCCTAGGCCGTTCTAGTTACTCGTTTCGAGCATCAGAACTGCGAAAATTTTGAGTTTCTCAAGCTTTTCTTATCTCCAAACTGCCATATCTCGCGAACGGATTGATCAATCCCCAAAATTTCTGTTGCTTCTGAAAGAAGAGTCTTGCCCGATTACAACGGTATGTGTAGTTTTCCACTAGGCCGTTCCAGTTATTCGTTTCGAGCATCAGAACTGCGAAAATTTTGAGTTTCTCAAGCGTTTCTTACATCCAAACTGCCATATCTCGCGAACGGAATGACCGATCCGCAAAATTTCTGTTGCATCTGAAAGTAGAAACTCGCCCGATTACAACGGTATGTGTAGTTTTCCCCTAGGCCGTTCTAGGTGTTCGTTTCGAGCATCAGAACTGCGCAAATTTTGAGTTTCTCAAGCGTTTATTACATCCAAACTGCCATATCCCGCGAACGGATTGACCAATCCGCAAAATTTCTGTTGCATCTGAAAGTAGAAACTCGCCCGATTACAACGGTATGCGTACTTTTCCCCTAGGCCGTTCTAGTTAATCGTTTCGAGCATCAGAACGGCGAAAATTTTGAGTTTCTCAAGCGTTTCTTACATCCAAACTGCCATATCTCGCGAACGGATTGACCAATCCGCAAAATTTCTGTTGCATCTGAAAGTATAAACTCGCCCGATTACAGCGGTATGTGTAGTTTTCCCCTAGGCCGTTCCAGTTATTCGTTTCGAGCATCAGAACTGCGCAAATTTTGAGTTTCTCAAGCATTTCTTATCTCCAAACTGCCATATCTCGCGAACGGATTGATCAATCCGCAAAATTTCTGTTGCTTCTGAAAGAAGAGTCTTGCCCGATTACAACGGTATGTGTAGTTTTCCACTAGGCCGTTCCAGTTATTCGTGTCGAGCATCAGAACTGCGAAAATTTTTAGTTTCTCAAGCGTTTCTTACTTCCAAACTGCCATATCTTGCGAACGGATTGACCAATCCGCAAAGTTTCTGTTGCATCTGAAAGTAGAAACTCGCCCGATTACAACGGTATGCGTACATATCCCCTGGGCCGTTCTAGTTACTCGCTTCGAGCATCAGAACTGCGCAAATTTTGAGTTTCTCAAGCGTTTCTTACCTCCAAACTGCCATATCTCGCGAAGGGATTGACCAATCCGCAAAATTTCTGTTGCATCTAAAAGAAGAAACTCGCCCGATTACAACGGTATGCGTACTTTTCCCCTAGGCCGTTCTAGTTACTCGTTTCGAGCATCAGAACTGCGAAAATTTTGAGTTTCTCAAGCGTTTCTTAACTCCAAACTGCCATATCTCGCGAACGGATTGATCCATCCGCAAAATTTCTGTTGCATCTGAAAGTAGAAACTCGCCCGATTACAACGGTATGGGCACTTTTCCCCTAGGCCGTTCTAGTTATTCGTGTCGAGCATCAGAACTGCGAAAATTTTTAGTTTCTCAAGCGTTTCTTACTTCCAAACTGCCATATCTTGCGAACGGATTGACCAATCCGCAAAGTTTCTGTTGCATCTGAAAGTAGAAACTCGCCCGATTACAACGGTATGCGTACTTATCCCCTGGGCCGTTCTAGTTACTCGTTTCGAGCATCAGAACTGCGCAAATTTTGAGTTTCTCAAGCGTTTCTTACCTCCAAACTGCCATATCTCGCGAAGGGATTGGCCAATCCGCAAAATTTCTGTTGCATCTGAAAGAAGAAACTCGCCCGATTACAACGGTATGCGTACTTTTCCCCTAGGTCGTTCTAGTTATTCGTTTCGAGCATCAGAACGGCGAAAATTTTGAGTTTCTCAAGCGTTTCTTACCTCCAAACTGCCATATCTCGCGAACGGATTGACTAATCCGCAAAATTTCTGTTGCATCTGAAAGTAGAAACTCGCCCGATTACAACGGTATGCGTACTTTTCCCCTAGGCCGTTCTAGTTACTCGTTTCGAGCATCAGAACTGCGAAAATTTTGAGTTTCTCAAGCTTTTCTTATCTCCAAACTGCCATATCTCGCGAACGGATTGATCAATCCGCAAAATTTCTGTTGCTTCTGAAAGAAGAGTCTTGCCCGATTACAACGGTATGTGTAGTTTTCCACTAGGCCGTTCCAGTTATTCGTTTCGAGCATCAGAACTGCGAAAATTTTGAGTTTCTCAAGCGTTTCTTACATCCAAACTGCCATATCTCGCGAACGGAATGACCGATCCGCAAAATTTCTGTTGCATCTGAAAGTAGAAACTCGCCCGATTACAACGGTATGTGTAGTTTTCCCCTAGGCCGTTCTAGGTGTTCGTTTCGAGCATCAGAACTGCGCAAATTTTGAGTTTCTCAAGCGTTTATTACATCCAAACTGCCATATCCCGCGAACGGATTGACCAATCCGCAAAATTTCTGTTGCATCTGAAAGTAGAAACTCGCCCGATTACAACGGTATGCGTACTTTTCCCCTAGGCCGTTCTAGTTAATCGTTTCGAGCATCAGAACGGCGAAAATTTTGAGTTTCTCAAGCGTTTCTTACATCCAAACCGCCATATCTCGCGAACGGATTGACCAATCCGCAAAATTTCTGTTGCATCTGAAAGTATAAACTCGCCCGATTACAACGGTAAGTGTAGTTTTCCCCTAGGCCGTTCCAGTTATTCGTTTCGAGCATCAGAACTGCGCAAATTTTGAGTTTCTCAAGCGTTTCTTACCTCCAAACTGCCATATCTCGCGAACGGATTGACAAATCCGCAAAATTTCTGTTGCATCTGAAAGAAGAAACTCGCCCGATTACAACGGTATGCGTACTTTTCCCCTAGGCCGTTCTAGTTACTCGTTTCGAGCATCAGAACTGCGAAAATTTTGAGTTTCTCAAGCGTTTCTTAATTCCAAACTGCCATATCTCGTGAACGGATTGATCAATCCGCAAAATTTCTGTTGCATCTGAAAGTAGAAACTCGCCCGATTACAACGGTATGGGCACTTTTCCCCTAGGCCGTTCTAGTTATTCGTGTCGAGCTTCAGAACTGCGCAAATTTTTAGTTTCTCAAGCGTTTCTTACCTCCAAACTGCCATATCTTGCGAACGGATTGACCAATCCGCAAAATTTCTGTTGCATCTGAAAGAAGAAGCTCGCCCGATTACAACGGTATGCGTACTTTTCCCCTGGGCCGTTCTAGTTACTCGTTTCGAGCATCAGAACTGCGCAAATTTTGAGTTTCTCAAGCGTTTATTACATCCAAACTGCCATATCCCGCGAATGGATTGACCAATCCGCAAAATTTCTGTTGCATCTGAAAGTAGAAACTCGCCCGATTACAACGGTATGCGTACTTTTCCCCTAGGCCGTTCTAGTTAATCGTTTCGAGCATCAGAACGGCGAAAATTTTGAGTTTCTCAAGCGTTTCTTACATCCAAACCGCCATATCTCGCGAACGGATTGACCAATCCGCAAAATTTCTGTTGCATCTGAAAGTATAAACTCGCCCGATTACAACGGTAAGTGTAGTTTTCCCCTAGGCCGTTCCAGTTATTCGTTTCGAGCATCAGAACTGCGCAAATTTTGAGTTTCTCAAGCGTTTCTTACCTCCAAACTGCCATATCTCGCGAACGGATTGACAAATCCGCAAAATTTCTGTTGCATCTGAAAGAAGAAACTCGCCCGATTACAACGGTATGCGTACTTTTCCCCTAGGCCGTTCTAGTTACTCGTTTCGAGCATCAGAACTGCGAAAATTTTGAGTTTCTCAAGCGTTTCTTAATTCCAAACTGCCATATCTCGTGAACGGATTGATCAATCCGCAAAATTTCTGTTGCATCTGAAAGTAGAAACTCGCCCGATTACAACGGTATGGGCACTTTTCCCCTAGGCCGTTCTAGTTATTCGTGTCGAGCTTCAGAACTGCGCAAATTTTTAGTTTCTCAAGCGTTTCTTACCTCCAAACTGCCATATCTTGCGAACGGATTGACCAATCCGCAAAACTTCTGTTGCATCTGAAAGAAGAAGCTCGCCCGATTAGAACGGTATGCGTACTTTTCCCCTAGGCCGTTCTAGTTACTCGTTTCGAGCATCAGAACTGCGAAAATTTTGAGTTTCTCAAGCGTTTCTTAACTCAAAACTGCCATATCTCGCGAACGGATTGATCAATCCGCAAAATTTCTGTTGCATCTGAAAGTAGAAACTCGCCCGATTACAACGGTATGGGCACTTTTCCCCTAGGCCGTTCTAGTTATTCGTGTCGAGCATCAGAACTGCGAAAATTTTTAGTTTCTCAAGCGTTTCTTACTTCCAAACTGCCATATCTTGCGAACAGATTGACCAATCCGCAAAGTTTCTGTTGCATCTGAAAGTAGAAACTCGCCCGATTACAACGGTATGCGTACTTATCCCCTGGGCCGTTCTAGTTACTCGTTTCGAGCATCAGAACTGCGCAAATTTTGAGTTTCTCAAGCGTTTCTTACCTCCAAACTGCCATATCTCGCGAAGGGATTGACCAATCCGCAAAATTTCTGTTGCATCTGAAAGAAGAAACTCGCCCGATTACAACGGTATGCGTACTTTTCCCCTAGGTCGTTCCAGTTATTCGTTTCGAGCATCAGAACGGCGAAAATTTTGAGTTTCTCAAGCGTTTCTTACCTCCAAACTGCCATATCTCGCGAAGGGATTGACCAATCCGCAAAATTTCTGTTGCATCTGAAAGAAGAAACTCGCCCGATTACAACGGTATGCGTACTTTTCCCCTAGGTCGTTCTAGTTATTCGTTTCGAGCATCAGAACGGCGAAAATTTTGAGTTTCTCAAGCGTTTCTTACCTCCAAACTGCCATATCTCGCGAACGGATTGACTAATCCGCAAAATTTCTGTTGCATCTGAAAGTAGAAACTCGCCCGATTACAACGGTATGCGTACTTTTCCCCTAGGCCGTTCTAGTTACTCGTTTCGAGCATCAGAACTGCGAAAATTTTGAGTTTCTCAAGCTTTTCTTATCTCCAAACTGCCATATCTCGCGAACGGATTGATCAATCCGCAAAATTTCTGTTGCTTCTGAAAGAAGAGTCTTGCCCGATTACAACGGTACGTGTAGTTTTCCACTAGGCCGTTCCAGTTATTCGTTTCGAGCATCAGAACTGCGAAAATTTTGAGTTTCTCAAGCGTTTCTTACATCCAAACTGCCATATCTCGCGAACGGATTGACCAATCAGCAAAATTTCTGTTGCATCTGAAAGTAGAAACTCGCCCGATTACAACGGTATGCGTACTTTTCCCCTAGGTCGTTCTAGTTATTCGTTTCGAGCATCAGAACGGCGAAAATTTTGAGTTTCTCAAGCGTTTCTTACCTCCAAACTGCCATATCTCGCGAACGGATTGACTAATCCGCAAAATTTCTGTTGCATCTGAAAGTAGAAACTCGCCCGATTACAACGGTATGCGTACTTTTCCCCTAGGCCGTTCTAGTTACTCGTTTCGAGCATCAGAACTGCGCAAATTTTGAGTTTCTCAAGCGTTTCTTACATCCAAACTGCCATATCTTGCGAACGGATTGACCAATCCGCAAAGTTTCTGTTGCATCTGAAAGTAGAAACTCGCCCGATTACAACGGTATGCGTACTTTTCCCCTAGGCCGTTCTAGTTAATCGTTTCGAGCATCAGAACGGCGAAAATTTTGAGTTTCTCAAGCGTTTCTTACATCCAAACTGCCATATCTCGCGAACGGATTGACCAATCCGCAAAATTTCTGTTGCATCTGAAAGTAGAAACTCGCCCGATTACAACGGTATGTGTAGTTTTCCCCTAGGCCGTTCCAGTTATTCGTTTCGAGCATCAGAACTGCGCAAATTTTGAGTTTCTCAAGCGTTTCTTACCTCCAAACTGCCATATCTCGCGAACGGATTGACAAATCCGCAAAATTTCTGTTGCATCTGAAAGAAGAAACTCGCCCGATTACAACGGTATGCGTACTTTTCCCCTAGGCCGTTCTAGTTACTCGTTTCGAGCATCAGAACTGCGAAAATTTTGAGTTTCTCAAGCGTTTCTTAACTCCAAACTGCCATATCTCGCGAACGGATTGATCAATCCGCAAAATTTCTGTTGCATCTGAAAGTAGAAACTCGCCCGATTACAACGGTATGGGCACTTTTCCACTAGGCTGTTCTAGATATTCGTGTCGAGCATCAGAACTGCGAAAATTTTTAGTTTCTCAAGCGTTTCTTACTTCCAAACTGCCATATCTTGCGAACGGATTGACCAATCCGCAAAGTTTCTGTTGCATCTGAAAGTAGAAACTCGCCCGATTACAACGGTATGCGTACTTATCCCCTGGGCCGTTCTAGTTACTCGCTTCGAGCATCAGAACTGCGCAAATTTTGAGTTTCTCAAGCGTTTCTTACCTCCAAACTGCCATATCTCGCGAACGGATTGACTAATCCGCAAAATTTCTGTTGCATCTGAAAGTAGAAACTCGCCCGATTACAACGGTATGCGTACTTTTCCTCTAGGCCGTTCTAGTTACTCGTTTCGAGCATCAGAACTGCGAAAATTTTGAGTTTCTCAAGCTTTTCTTATCTCCAAACTGCCATATCTCGCGAACGGATTGATCAATCCGCAAAATTTCTGTTGCTTCTGAAAGAAGAGTCTTGCCCGATTACAACGGTATGTGTAGTTTTCCACTAGGCCGTTCCAGTTATTCGTTTCGAGCATCAGAACTGCGAAAATTTTGAGTTTCTCAAGCGTTTCTTACATCCAAACTGCCATATCTCGCGAACGGAATGACCGATCCGCAAAATTTCTGTTGCATCTGAAAGTAGAAACTCGCCCGATTACAACGGTATGTGTAGTTTTCCCCTAGGCCGTTCTAGGTGTTCGTTTCGAGCATCAGAACTGCGCAAATTTTGAGTTTCTCAAGCGTTTCTTACATCCAAACTGCCATATCTCGCGAACGGATTGACCAATCCGCAAAATTTCTGTTGCATCTGAAAGTAGAAACCCGCCCGATTACAACGGTATGCGTACTTTTCCCCTAGGCCGTTCTAGTTAATCGTTTCGAGCATCAGAACGGCGAAAATTTTGAGTTTCTCAAGCGTTTCTTACCTCCAAACTGCCATATCTCGCGAACGGATTGATCAATCCGCAAAATTTCTGTTGCATCTGAAAGTAGAAACTCGCCCGATTACAACGGTATGGGCACTTTTCCCCCAGGCCGTTCTAGTTATTCGTGTCGAGCATCAGAACTGCGAAAATTTTTAGTTTCTCAAGCGTTTCTTACTTCCAAACTGCCATATCTTGCGAACGGATTGACCAATCCGCAAAGTTTCTGTTGCACCTGAAAGTAGAAACTCGTCCGATTACAACGGTATGCGTACTTTTCCCCTGGGCCGTTCTAGGTGTTCGTTTCGAGCATCAGAACTGCGAAAATTTTGAGTTTCTCAAGCGTTTCTTATCTCCAAACTGCCATATCTCGCGAACGGATTGATCAATCCGCAAAATTTCTGTTGCATCTGAAAGTAGAAACTCGCCCGATTACATCGGTATGCGTACTTTTCCCCTAGGCCGTTCTGGTTATTCGTTTCGAGCATCAGTACTGCGAAAATTTGGAGTTTCTCAAGCGTTTCTTACCTCCAAACTGCCACATCTCGCAAACGGATTGACCAATCCGCAAAATTTCTGTTGTATCTGAAAGTAGAAACTCGCCCGATTCCAACGGTATGTGTAGTTTTCCCCTAGGCCGTTCAGTTATTCGTTTCGAGCATCAGAACTGCGAAAATTTTGAGTTTCTCAAGCGTTTCTTACCTCCAAACTGCAATATCTCGCGAACGGATTGACCAGTCCGCAAAATTTCTGTTGCATCTGAAAGTAGAAACTCGCCCGATTACAACGGCATGCGCACTTTTCCCCTAGGCCGTTCTAGTTATTCGTTTCAAGCATCAGAACTGCGAAAATTTTGAGTTTCTCAAGCGTTTTTTACCTCCAAACTGCCATATCTCGCGAACGGATTGACCAATCCGCAAAATTTCTGTTGCATCTGAAAGTAGAAACTCGCCCGATTGCAACGGTAGGTGTAGTTTTCCCCCAGGCCGTTCAGTTATTCGTTTCGAGCATCAGAACTGCGAAAATTTTGAGTTCCTCAAGCGTTTCTTACCTCCAAACTGCCACATCTCGCAAACGGATTGACCAATCCGCAAAATTTCTGTTGCATCTGAAAGTAGAAACTCGCCCGATTACAACAGTATGCCTACTTTTCCCCTAGGCCGTTCTAGTTACTCGTTTCGAGCATCAGAACTGCGAAAATTTTGAGTTTCTCAAGCGTTTCTTATCTCCAAACTGCCATATCTCGCGAACGGATTGATCAATCCGCAAAATTTCTGTTGTATCTGAAAGTAGAAACTCGCACGATTCCAACGGTATGTGTAGTTTTCCCCTAGGCCGTTCAGTTATTCGTTTCGAGCATCAGAACTGCGCAAATTTTGAGTTTCTCAAGCGTTTCTTACATCCAAACTGCCATATCTCGCGAACGGATTGATCAATCCGCAAAATTTCTGTTGCATCTGAAAGTAGAAACTCGCCCGATTACAACGGTATGGGCACTTTTCCCCCAGGCCGTTCTAGTTATTCGTGTCGAGCATCAGAACTGCGAAAATTTTTAGTTTCTCAAGCGTTTCAAACTTCCAAACTGCCATATCTTGCGAACGGATTGACCAATCCGCAAAGTTTCTGTTGCATCTGAAAGTAGAAACTCGTCCGATTACAACGGTATGCGTACTTTTCCCCTGGGCGGTTCTAGTTACTCGTTTCGAGCATCAGAACTGCGAAAATTTTGAGTTTCTCAAGCGTTTCTTATCTCCAAACTGCCATATCTCGCGAACGGATTGATCAATCCGCAAAATTTCTGTTGCATCTGAAAGTAGAAACTCGTCCGATTACAACGGTATGCGTACTTTTCCCCTGGGCGGTTCTAGTTACTCGTTTCGAGCATCAGAACTGCGAAAATTTTGAGTTTCTCAAGCGTTTCTTATCTCCAAACTGCCATATCTCGCGAACGGATTGATCAATCCGCAAAATTTCTGTTGCATCTGAAAGTAGAAACTCGCCCGATTACATCGGTATGCGTACTTTTCCCCTAGGCCGTTCTGGTTATTCGTTTCGAGCATCAGTACTGCGAAAATTTGGAGTTTCTCAAGCGTTTCTTACCTCCAAACTGCAATATCTCGCGAACGGATTGACCAGTCCGCAAAATTTCTGTTGCATCTGAAAGTAGAAACTCGCCCGATTACAACGGCATGCGCACTTTTCCCCTAGGCCGTTCTAGTTATTCGTTTCAAGCATCAGAACTGCGAAAATTTTGAGTTTCTCAAGCGTTTTTTACCTCCAAACTGCCATATCTCGCGAACGGATTGACCAATCCGCAAAATTTCTGTTGCATCTGAAAGTAGAAACTCGCCCGATTGCAACGGTAGGTGTAGTTTTCCCCTAGGCCGTTCAGTTATTCGTTTCGAGCATCAGAACTGCGAAAATTTTGAGTTCCTCAAGCGTTTCTTACCTCCAAACTGCCACATCTCGCAAACGGATTGACCAATCCGCAAAATTTCTGTTGCATCTGAAAGTAGAAACTCGCCCGATTACAACGGTATGGGCACTTTTCCCCTAGGCCGTTCTAGTTACTCGTGTCGAGCATCAGAACTGCGAAAATTTTTAGTTTCTCAAGCGTTTCTTACTTCCAAACTGCCATATCTTGCGAACGGATTGACCAATCCGCAAAGTTTCTGTTACATCTGAAAGTAGAAACTCGTCCGATTACAACGGTATGCGTACTTTTCCCCTGGGCCGTTCTAGTTACTCGTTTCGAGCATCAGAACTGCGAAAATTTTGAGTTTCTCAAGCGTTTCTTATCTCCAAACTGCCATATCTCGCGAACGGATTGATCAATCCGCAAAATTTCTGTTGCATCTGAAAGTAGAAACTCGCCCGATTACATCGGTATGCGTACTTTTCCCCTAGGCCGTTCTGGTTATTCGTTTCGAGCATCAGTACTGGGAAAATTTGGAGTTTCTCAAGCGTTTCTTACCTCCAAACTGCCACATCTCGCAAACGGATTGACCAATCCGCAAAATTTCTGTTGTATCTGAAAGTAGAAACTCGCCCGATTCCAACGGTATGTGTAGTTTTCCCCTAGGCCGTTCAGTTATTCGTTTCGAGCATCAGAACTGCGAAAATTTTGAGTTTCTCAAGCGTTTCTTACCTCCAAACTGCAATATCTCGCGAACGGATTGACCAGTCCGCAAAATTTCTGTTGCATCTGAAAGTAGAAACTCGCCCGATTACAACGGCATGCGCACTTTTCCCCTAGGCCGTTCTAGTTATTCGTTTCAAGCATCAGAACTGCGAAAATTTTGAGTTTCTCAAGCGTTTTTTACCTCCAAACTGCCATATCTCGCGAACGGATTGACCAATCCGCAAAATTTCTGTTGCATCTGAAAGTAGAAACTCGCCCGATTGCAACGGTAGGTGTAGTTTTCCCCCAGGCCGTTCAGTTATTCGTTTCGAGCATCAGAACTGCGAAAATTTTGAGTTCCTCAAGCGTTTCTTACCTCCAAACTGCCACATCTCGCAAACGGATTGACCAATCCGCAAAATTTCTGTTGCATCTGAAAGTAGAAACTCGCCCGATTACAACAGTATGCGTACTTTTCCCCTAGGCCGTTCTAGTTACTCGTTTCGAGCATCAGAACTGCGAAAATTTTGAGTTTCTCAAGCGTTTCTTATATCCAAACGGCCATATCTCGCGAACGGATTGATCAATCCGCAAAATTTCTGTTGTATCTGAAAGTAGAAACTCGCCCGATTCCAACGGTATGTGTAGTTTTCCCCTAGGCCGTTCAGTTATTCGTTTCGAGCATCAGAACTGCGCAAATTTTGAGTTTCTCAAGCGTTTCTTACCTCCAAACTGCCATATCTCGCGAACGGATTGATCAATCCGCAAAATTTCTGTTGCATCTGAAAGTAGAAACTCGCCCGATTACAACGGTATGGGCACTTTTCCCCCAGGCCGTTCTAGTTATTCGTGTCGAGCATCAGAACTGCGAAAATTTTTAGTTTCTCAAGCGTTTCTTACTTCCAAACTGCCATATCTTGCGAACGGATTGACCAATCCGCAAAGTTTCTGTTGCATCTGAAAGTAGAAACTCGTCCGATTACAACGGTATGCGTACTTTTCCCCTGGGCCGTTCTAGTTACTCGTTTCGAGCATCAGAACTGCGAAAATTTTGAGTTTCTCAAGCGTTTCCTATATCCAAACTGCCATATCTCGCGAACGGATTGATCAATCCGCAAAATTTCTGTTGTATCTGAAAGTAGAAACTCGCCCGATTCCAACGGTATGTGTAGTTTTCCCCTAGGCCGTTCAGTTATTCGTTTCGAGCATCAGAACTGCGCAAATTTTGAGTTTCTCAAGCGTTTCTTACCTCCAAACTGCCATATCTCGCGAACGGATTGATCAATCCGCAAAATTTCTGTTGCATCTGAAAGTAGAAACTCGCCCGATTACAACGGTATGGGCACTTTTCCCCCAGGCCGTTCTAGTTATTCGTGTCGAGCATCAGAACTGCGAAAATTTTTAGTTTCTCAAGCGTTTCTTACTTCCAAACTGCCATATCTTGCGAACGGATTGACCAATCCGCAAAGTTTCTGTTGCATCTGAAAGTAGAAACTCGTCCGATTACAACGGTATGCGTACTTTTCCCCTGGGCCGTTCTAGTTATTCGTTTCGAGCATCAGAACTGCGAAAATTTTGAGTTCCTCAAGCGTTTCTTACCTCCAAACTGCCACATCTCGCAAACGGATTGACCAATCCGCAAAATTTCTGTTGCATCTGAAAGTAGAAACTCGCCCGATTACAACAGTATGCGTACTTTTCCCCTAGGCCGTTCTAGTTACTCGTTTCGAGCATCAGAACTGCGAAAATTTTGAGTTTCTCAAGCGTTTCTTATCTCCAAACTGCCATATCTCGCGAACGGATTGATCAATCCGCAAAATTTCTGTTGCATCTGAAAGTAGAAGCTCGCCCGATTACAACGGTATGGGCACTTTTCCCCTAGGCCGTTCTAGTTATTCGTGTCGAGCATCAGAACTGCGAAAATTTTGAGTTTCTCAAGCGTTTCTTACCTCCAAACTGCCATATCTCGCGAAAGGATTGACCAATCAGCAAAATTTCTATTACATCTGAAAGCAGAAACTCGCCCGATTACAACGGTATGTGTAGTTTTCCCCTAGGCCGTTCCAGTTATTCATTTCGAGCATCAGAACTGCGAAAATTTTGAGTTTCTCAAGCGTTTCTTACATCCAAACTGCCATATCTCGCGAACGGATTGACCAATCCGCAAAATTTCTGTTGCTTCTGAAAGTAGAAACTCTCCCGATTACAAGGGTATGCGCACTTTTCCCGTAGGCCGGTATAGTTATTCGTTTCGAGCATCAGAACTGCGAAAATTTTGAGTTTCTCAAGCGTTTCTTACATTCAAACGGCCATATCCGCGAACGGATTGACCAATCCGCAAAATTTCTGTTGCATCTGAAAGTAGAAACTCGCCCGATTACAACAGTATGCGTACTTTTCCCCTAGGCCGTTCTAGTTACTCGTTTCGAGCATCAGAACTGCGAAAATTTTGAGTTTCTCAAGCGTTTCTTATCTCCAAACTGCCATATCTCGCGAACGGATTGATCAATCCGCAAAATTTCTGTTGTATCTGAAAGTAGAAACTCGCCCGATTCCAACGGCATGTGTAGTTTTCCCCTAGGCCGTTCCAGTTATTCGTTTCGAGCATCAGAACTGCGAAAATTGTGAGTTCCTCAAGCGTTTCTTACATCCAAACTGCCATATCTCGCGAACGGAATGACCGATCCGCATAATTTCTGTTGCATCTGAAAGTAGAAACTCGCCCGATTACAACGGTATGCGCACTTTTCCCGTAGGCCGTTCTAGTTATTCGTTTCGAGCATCAGAACTGCGAAAATTTTGAGTTTCTCAAGCGTTTCTAACATCCAAACGGCCATATCTCGCGAACGGATTGACCAATCCGCATAATTTCTGTTGCATCTGAAAGTAGAAACTCGCCCGATTACATCGGTATGCGTACTTTTCCCCTAGGCCGTTCTGGTTATTCCTTTCGAGCATCAGAACTGCGAAAATTTTGAGTTTCTCAAGCGTTTCTTACCTCCAAACAGCCACATCTCGCAAACGGATTGACCAATCCGCAAAATTTCTGTTGCATCTGAAAGTAGAAACTCGCCCGATTACAACGGTATGGGCACTTTTCCCCTAGGCCGTTCTAGTTACTCTTTTCGAGCATCAGAACTGCGAAAATTTTGAGTTCCTCAAGCGTTTCTTACCTCCAAACTGCCATATCTCGCGAACGGATTGACCAATCCGCAAAATTTCTGTTGCATCTGAAAGTAGAAACTCGCCCGATTACAACGGCATGCGTACTTCTCCCCTAGGCCGTTCTAGTCAGTCGTTTCGAGCATCAGAACTGCGAAAATTTTGAGTTTCTCAAGCGTTTCTTACCTCCAAACTGCCATATCTCGCGAACGGATTGATCAATCCGCAAAATTTCTGTTGCATCTGAAAGTAGAAACTCGCCCGATTACAACGGTATAGGCACTTTTCCCCTAGGCCGTTCTAGTTGTTCGTGTCGAGCATCAGAACTGCGAAAATTTTTAGTTTCTCAAGCGTTTCTTACTTCCAAACTGCCATATCTTGCGAACGGATTGACCAATCCGCAAAGTTTCTGTTGCATCTGAAAGTAGAAACTCGCCCGAATACAACGGTATGCGTACTTTTCCCCTGGGCCGTTCTAGTTACTCGTTTCGAGCATCAGAACTGCGAAAATTTTGAGTTTCTCAAGCGTTTCTTATCTCCAAACTGCCATATCTCGCGAACGGACTGATCAAACCGCAAAATTTCTGTTGCATCTGAAAGTAGAAACTCGCCCGATTACATCGGTATGCGTACTTTTCCCCTAGGCCGTTCTGGTTATTCGTTTCGAGCATCAGAACTGCGAAAATTTGGAGTTTCTCAAGCGTTTCTTACCTCCAAACTGCCACATCTCGCAAACGGATTGACCAATCCGCAAAATTTCTGTTGTATCTGAAAGTAGAAACTCGCCCGATTCCAACGGTATGTGTAGTTTTCCCCTAGGCCGTTCAGTTATTTGTTTCGAGCATCAGAACTGCGCAAATTTTGAGTTTCTCAAGCGTTTCTTACCTCCAAACTGCCATATCTCGCGAACGGATTGATCAATCCGCAAAATTTCTGTTGCATCTGAAAGTAGAAACTCGCCCGATTACAACGGTATGGGCACTTTTCCCCCAGGCCGTTCTAGTTATTCGTGTCGAGCATCAGAACTGCGAAAATTTTTAGTTTCTCAAGCGTTTCTTACTTCCAAACTGCCATATCTTGCGAACGGATTGACCAATCCGCAAAGTTTCTGTTGCATCTGAAAGTAGAAACTCGTCCGATTACAACGGTATGCGTACTTTTCCCCTGGGCCGTTCTAGTTACTCGTTTCGAGCATCAGAACTGCGAAAATTTTGAGTTTCTCAAGCGTTTCTTATCTCCAAACTGCCATATCTCGCGAACGGATTGATCAATCCGCAAAATTTCTGTTGCATCTGAAAGTAGAATCTCGCCCGATTACATCGGTATGCGTACTTTTCCCCTAGGCCGTTCTGGTTATTCGTTTCGAGCATCAGAACTGCGAAAATTTGGAGTTTCTCAAGCGTTTCTTACCTCCAAACTGCCACATCTCGCAAACGGATTGACCAATCCGCAAAATTTCTGTTGTATCTGAAAGTAGAAACTCGCCCGATTCCAACGGTATGTGTAGTTTTCCCCTAGGCCGTTCAGTTATTCGTTTCGAGCATCAGAACTGCGAAAATTTTGAGTTTCTCAAGCGTTTCTTACCTCCAAACTGCAATATCTCGCGAACGGATTGACCAGTCCGCAAAATTTCTGTTGCATCTGAAAGTAGAAACTCGCCCGATTACAACGGCATGCGCACTTTTCCCCTAGGCCGTTCTAGTTATTCGTTTCAAGCATCAGAACTGCGAAAATTTTGAGCTTCTCAAGCGTTTTTTACCTCCAAACTGCCATATCTCGCGAACGGATTGACCAATCCGCAAAATCTCTGTTGCATCTGAAAGTAGAAACTCGCCCGATTGCAACGGTAGGTGTAGTTTTCCCCTAGGCCATTCAGTTATTCGTTTCGAGCATCAGAACTGCCAAAATTTTGAGTTCCTCAAGCGTTTCTTACCTCCAAACTGCCACATCTCGCAAACGGATTGACCAATCCGCAAAATTTCTGTTGCGTCTGAAAGTAGAAACTCGCCCGATTACAACAGTATGCGTACTTTTCCCCTAGGCCGTTCTAGTTACTCGTTTCGAGCATCAGAACTGCGAAAATTTTGAGTTTCTCAAGCGTTTCTTATCTCCAAACTGCCATATCTCGCGAACGGATTGATCAATCCGCAAAATTTCTGTTGCATCTGAAAGTAGAAGCTCGCCCGATTACAACGGTATGGGCGCTTTTCCCCCAGGCCGTTCTAGTTATTCGTGTCGAGCATCAGAACTGCGAAAATTTTGAGTTTCTCAAGCGTTTCTTACCTCCAAACTGCCATATCTCGCGAAAGGATTGACCAATCAGCAAAATTTCTATTACATCTGAAAGTAGAAACTCGCCCGATTACAACGGTATGTGTAGTTTTCCCCTAGGCCGTTCCAGTTATTCATTTCGAGCATCAGAACTGCGAAAATTTTGAGTTTCTCAAGCGTTTCTTACATCCAAACTGCCACATCTCGCGAACGGATTGACCGATCCGCAAAATTTCTGTTGCTTCTGAAAGTAGAAACTCTCCCGATTACAAGGGTATGCGCACTTTTCCCGTAGGCCGGTATAGTTATTCGTTTCGAGCATCAGAACTGCGAAAATTTTGAGTTTCTCAAGCGTTTCTTACATCCAAACGGCCATATCCGCGAACGGATTGACCAATCCGCAAAATTTCTGTTGCATCTGAAAGTAGAAACTCGCCCGATTACAACAGTATGCGTACTTTTCCCCTAGGCCGTTCTAGTTACTCGTTTCGAGCATCAGAACTGCGAAAATTTTGAGTTTCTCAAGCGTTTCTTATCTCCAAACTGCCATATCTCGCGAACGGATTGATCAATCCGCAAAATTTCTGTTGTATCTGAAAGTAGAAACTCGCCCGATTCCAACGGCATGTGTAGTTTTCCCCTAGGCCGTTCCACTTATTCGTTTCGAGCATCAGAACTGCGAAAATTGTGAGTTTCTCAAGCGTTTCTTACATCCAAACTGCCATATCTCGCGAACGGAATGACCGATCCGCATAATTTCTGTTGCATCTGAAAGTAGAAACTCGCCCGATTACAACGGTATGCGCACTTTTCCCCTAGGCCGTTCTAGTTATTCGTGTCGAGCATCAGAACTGCGAAAATTTTTAGTTTCTCAAGCGTTTCTTACTTCCAAACTGCCATATCTTGCGAACGGATTGACCAATCCGCAAAGTTTCTGTTGCATCTGAAAGTAGAAACTCGCCCGATTACAACGGTATGCGTACTTTTCCCCTGGGCCGTTCTAGTTACTCGTTTCGAGCATCAGAACTGCGAAAATTTTGAGTTTCTCAAGCGTTTCTTATCTCCAAACTGCCATATCTCGCGAACGGATTGATCAATCCGCAAAATTTCTGTTGCATCTGAAAGTAGAAACTCGCCCGATTACAACGGTATGTGTAGTTTTCCCCTAGGCCGTTCCAGTTATTCATTTCGAGCTGCAGAACTGCGAAAATTTTGAGTTTCTCAAGCGTTTCTTACATCCAAACTGCCATATCTCGCGAACGGATTGACCAATCCGCAAAATTTCTGTTGCTTCTGAAAGTAGAAACTCTCCCGATTACAACGGTATGCGCACTTTTCCCGTAGGCCGTTCTAGTTATTCGTTTCGAGCATCAGAACTGCGAAAATTTTGAGTTTCTCAAGCGTTTCTAACATCCAAACGGCCATATCTCGCGAACGGATTGACCAATCCGCATAATTTCTGTTGCATCTGAAAGTAGAAACTCGCCCGATTACATCGGTATGCGTACTATTCCCCTAGGCCGTTCTGGTTATTCTTTTCGAGCATCAGAACTGCGAAAATTTGGAGTTTCTCAAGCGTTTCTTACCTCCAAACAGCCACATCTCGCAAACGGATTGACCGATCCGCAAAATTTCTGTTGCCTCTGAATGTAGAAACTCGTCCGATTACAACGGTATGCGCACTTTTCCCCTAGGTCGTTCTAGTTACTCGTTTCGAGCATCAGAACTGCGAAAATTTTGAGTTCCTCAAGCGTTTCTTACCTCCAAACTGCCATATCTCGCGATCGGATTGACCAATCCGCAAAATTTCTGTTGCATCTGAAAGTAGAAACTCGCCCGATTACAACGGTATGTGTAGTTTTCCCCTAGGCCGTTCCAGTTATTCATTTCGAGCATCAGAACTGCGTACATTTTGAGTTTCTCAAGCGTTTCTTACCTCCAAACTGCCATATCTCGCGAACGGATTGACCAATCCGCAAAATTTCTGTTGCATCTGAAAGTAGAAACTCGCCCGATTACAACGGCATGCGTACTTCTCCCCTAGGCCGTTCTAGTCAGTCGTTTCGAGCATCAGAACTGCGAAAATTTTGAGTTTCTCAAGCGTTTCTCACCTCCAAATTGCCATATCTCGCGAACGGATTGACCAATCCGCAAAATTTCTATTGCATCTGAAAGTAGAAACTCACCCGATTACGACGGTATGTGTAGTTTTCGCCTAGGCCGTTCCAGTTATTCGTGTCGAGCATCAGAACTGCGAAAATTTTTAGTTTCTCAAGCGTTTCTTACATCCAAACTGCCATATCTTGCGAACGGATTGACCAATCCGCAAAGTTTCTGTTGCATCTGAAAGTAGAAACTCGCCCGAATACAACGGTATGCGTACTTTTCCCCTGGGCCGTTCTAGTTACTCGTTTCGAGCATCAGAACTGCGAAAATTTTGAGTTTCTCAAGCGTTTCTTATCTCCAAACTGCCATATCTCGCGAACGGATTGATCAAACCGCAAAATTTCTGTTGCATCTGAAAGTAGAAACTCGCCCGATTACATCACTATGCGTACTTTTCCCCTAGGCCGTTCTGGTTATTCGTTTCGAGCATCAGAACTGCGAAAATTTGGAGTTTCTCAAGCGTTTCTTACCTCCAAACTGCCACATCTCGCAAACGGATTGACCAATCCGCAAAATTTCTGTTGTATCTGAAAGTAGAAACTCGCCCGATTCCAACGGTATGTGTAGTTTTCCCCTAGGCCGTTCAGTTATTCGTTTCGAGCATCAGAACTGCGAAAATTTTGAGTTTCTCAAGCGTTTCTTACCTCCAAACTGCCATATCTCGCGAACGGATTGACCAATCCGCAAAATTTCTGTTGCATCTGAAAGTAGAAACTCGCCCGATTACAACGGTATGTGTAGTTTTCCCCTAGGCCGTTCCAGTTATTCGTTTCGAGCATCAGAACTGCGCAAATTTTGAGTTTCTCAAGCGTTTCTTACCTCCAAACTGCCATATCTCGCGAACGGATTGATCAATCCGCAAAATTTCTGTTGCATCTGAAAGTAGAAACTCGCCCGATTACAACGGTATGGGCACTTTTCCCCCAGGCCGTTCTAGTTATTCGTGTCGAGCATCAGAACTGCGAAAAATTTTAGTTTCTCAAGCGTTTCTTACTTCCAAACTGCCATATCTTGCGAACGGATTGACCAATCCGCAAAGTTTCTGTTGCATCTGAAAGTAGAAACTCGTCCGATTACAACGGTATGCGTACTTTTCCCCTGGGCCGTTCTAGTTACTCGTTTCGAGCATCAGAACTGCGAAAATTTTGAGTTTCTCAAGCGTTTCTAATCTCCAAACTGCCATATCTCGCGAACGGATTGATCAATCCGCAAAACTTCTGTTGCATCTGAAAGTAGAAACTCGCCCGATTACATCGGAATGCGTACTTTTCCCCTAGGCCGTTCTGGTTATTCGTTTCGAGCATCAGAACAGCGAAAATTTGGAGTTTCTCAAGCGTTTCTTACCTCCAAACTGCCACATCTCGCAAACGGATTGACCAATCCGCAAAATTTCTGTTGTATCTGAAAGTAGAAACTCGCCCGATTCCAACGGTATGTGTAGTTTTCCCCTAGGCCGTTCAGTTATTCGTTTCGAGCATCAGAACTGCGAAAATTTTGAGTTTCTCAAGCGTTTCTTACCTCCAAACTGCAATATCTCGCGAAAGGATTCACCAGTCCGCAAAATTTCTGTTGCATCTGAAAGTAGAAACTCGCCCGATTACAACGGCATGCGCACTTTTACCCTAGGTCGTTCTAGTTATTCGTTTCGAGCATCAGAACTGCGAAAATTTTGAGTTTCTCAAGCGTTTTTTACCTCCAAACTGCCATATCTCGCGAACGGATTGACCAATCCGCAAAATTTCTGTTGCATCTGAAAGTAGAAACTCGCCCGATTGCAACGGTAGGTGTAGTTTTCCCCTAGGCCGTTCAGTTATTCGTTTCGAACATCAGAACTGCGAAAATTTTGAGTTCCTCAAGCGTTTCTTACCTCCAAACTGCCACATCTCGCAAACGGATTGACCAATCCGCAAAATTTCTGTTGCATCTGAAAGTAGAAACTCGCCCGATTACAACAGTATGCGTACTTTTCCCCTAGGCCGTTCTAGTTACTCGTTTCGAGCATCAGAACTGCGAAAATTTTGAGTTTCTCAAGCGTTTCTTATCTCCAAACTGCCATATCTCGCGAACGGATTGATCAATCCGCAAAATTTCTGTTGCATCTGAAAGTAGAAGCTCGCCCGATTACAACGGTATGAGCACTTTTCCCCTAGGCCGTTCTAGTTATTCGTGTCGAGCATCAGAACTGCTAAAATTTTGAGTTTCTCAAGCGTTTCTTACCTCCAAACTGCCATATCTCGCGAACGGATTGACCAATCACCAAAATTTCTATTGCATCTGAAAGTAGAAACTCGCCCGATTACAACGGTATGTGTAGTTTTCCCCTAGGCCGTTCCAGTTATTCATTTCGAGCATCAGAACTGCGAAAATTTTGAGTTTCTCAAGCGTTTCTTACATCCAAACTGCCATATCTCGCGAACGGATTGACCAATCCGCAAAATTTCTGTTGCTTCTGAAAGTAGAAACTCTCCCTATTACAAGGGTATGCGCACTTTTCCCGTAGGCCGGTATAGTTATTCGTTTCGAGCATCAGAACTGCGAAAATTTTGAGTTTCTCAAGCGTTTCTTACATCCAAACGGCCATATCCGCGAACGGATTGACCAATCCGCAAAATTTCTGTTGCATCTGAAAGTAGAAACTCGCCCGATTACAACAGTATGCGTACTTTTCCCCTAGGCCGTTCTAGTTACTCGTTTCGAGCATCAGAACTGCGAAAATTTTGAGTTTCTCAAGCGTTTCTTACATCCAAACTGCCACATCTCGCAAACGGATTGACCGATCCGCAAAATTTCTGTTGCCTCTGAATGTAGAAACTCGTCCGATTTCAACGGTATGCGCACTTTTCCCCTAGGCCATTCTAGTTACTCGTTTCGAGCATCAGAACTGCGAAAATTTTGAGTTCCTCAAGCGTTTCTTACCTCCAAACTGCCATATCTCGCGATCGGATTGACCAATCCGCAAAATTTCTGTTGCATCTGAAAGTAGAAACTCGCCCGATTACAACGGTATGTGTAGTTTTCCCCTAGGCCGTTCCAGTTATTCGTTTCGAGCATCAGAACTGCGCAAATTTTGAGTTTCTCAAGCGTTTCTTACCTCCAAACTGCCATATCTCGCGAACGGATTGATAAATCCGCAAAATTTCTGTTGCATCTGAAAGTAGAAACTCGCCCGATTACAACGGTATGGGCACTTTTCCCCTAGGCCGTTCTAGTTATTCGTGTCGAGCATCAGAACTGCGAAAATTTTTAGTTTCTCAAGCGTTTCTTACTTCCAAACTGCCATATCTTGCGAACGGATTGACCAATCCGCAAAGTTTCTGTTGCATCTGAAAGTAGAAACTCGTCCGATTACAACGGTATGTGTAGTTTTCCCCTAGGCCGTTCCAGTTATTCGTTTCGAGCATCAGAACTGCGAAAATTGTGAGTTTCTCAAGCGTTTCTTACATCCAAACTGCCATATCTCGCGAACGGAATGACCGATCCGCATAATTTCTGTTGCATCTGAAAGTAGAAACTCGCCCGATTACAACGGTATGCGCACTTTTCCCCTAGGCCGCTCTAGTTACTCGTTTCGAGCATCAGAACTGCGAAAATTTTGAGTTTCTCAAGCGTTTCTTATCTCCAAACTGCAATATCTCGCGAACGGATTGATCAATCCGCAAAATTTCTGTTGTATCTGAAAGTAGAAACTCGCCCGATTCCAACGGTATGTGTAGTTTTCCCCTAGGCCGTTCCAGTTATTCGTTACGAGCATCAGAACTGCGAAAATTGTGAGTTTCTCAAGCGTTTCTTACATCCAAACTGCCATATCTCGCGAACGGAATGACCGATCCGCATAATTTCAGTTGCATCTGAAAGTAGAAACTCGCCCGATTACAACGGTATGCGCACTTTTCCCGTAGGCCGTTCTAGTTATTCGTGTCGAGCATCAGAACTGCGAAAATTTTGAGCTTCTCAAGCGTTTCTAACATCCAAACGGCCATATCTCGCGAACGGATTGACCAATCCGCATAATTTCTGTTGCATCTGAAAGTAGAAACTCGCCCGATTACATCGGTATGCGTACTTTTCCCCTAGGCCGTTCTGGTTATTCCTTTCGAGCATCAGAACTGCGAAAATTTTGAGTTCCTCAAGCGTTTCTTACCTCCAAACTGCCATATCTCGCGATCGGATTGACCAATCCGCAAAATTTCTGTTGCATCTGAAAGTAGAAACTCGCCCGATTACATCGGTATGCGTACTTTTCCCCTAGGCCGTTCTGGTTATTCCTTTCGAGCATCAGAACTGCGAAAATTTTGAGTTTCTCAAGCGTTTCTTACCTCCAAACAGCCACATCTCGCAAACGGATTGACCGATCCGCAAAATTTCTGTTGCCTCTGAATGTAGAAACTCGTCCGATTACAACGGTATGCGCACTTTTCCCCTAGGCCGTTCTAGTTACTCGTTTCGAGCATCAGAACTGCGAAAATTTTGAGTTCCCCAAGCGTTTCTTACCTCCAAACTGCCATATCTCGCGATCGGATTGACCAATCCGCAAAATTTCTGTTGCATCTGAAAGTAGAAACTCGCCCGATTACAACGGTATGTGTAGTTTTCCCCTAGGCCGTTCCAGTTATTCATTTGGAGCATCAGAACTGCGTACATTTTGAGTTTCTCAAGCGTTTCTTACCTCCAAACTGCCATATCTCGCGAACGGATTGACCAATCCGCAAAATTTCTGTTGCATCTGAAAGTAGAAACTCGCCCGATTACAACGGCATGCGTACTTCTCCCCTAGGCCGTTCTAGTCAGTCGTTTCGAGCATCAGAACTGCGAAAATTTTGAGTTTCTCAAGCGTTTCTCACCTCCAAATTGCCATATCTCGCGAACGGATTGACCAATCCGCAAAATTTCTATTGCATCTGAAAGTAGAAACTCACCCGATTACGACGGTATGTGTAGTTTTCGCCTAGGCCGTTCCAGTTATTCGTTTCGAGCATCAGAACTGCGAAAATTTTGAGTTTCTCAAGCGTTTCTTACATCCAAACTGCCATATCTCGCAAACGGATTGACCAATCCGCAAAATTTCTGTTGCATCTGAAAGTAGAAACTCGCCCGATTACAACGGTATGCGTTCTTCTCCCCTAGGCCGTTCTAGTCATTCGTTTCGAGCATCAGAACTGCGAAAATTTTGAGTTTCTCAAGAGTTTCTTACCTCCAAACTGCCATATCTCGCGAACGGATTGACCAATCCGCAAAATTTCTGTTGCTTCTGAAAGTAGAAACTCTCCCGATTACAAGGGTATTCGCACTTTTCCCGTAGGCCGCTCTAGTTATTCGTTTCGAGCATCAGAACTGCGAAAATTTGGAGTTTCTCAAGCGTTTCTTACCTCCAAACTGCCACATCTCGCAAACGGATTGAAAATCCGCAAAATTTCTGTTGCATCTGAAAGTAGAAACTCGCCCGATTACAACGGTATGCGTACTCTTCCCCCCGGCCGTTCTAGTTACTCGTTTCGAGCATCAGAACTGCGAAAATTTTGAGTTTCTCAAGCGTTTCTTACCTCCAAACTGCCATATCTCGCGAACGGATTGACCAATCCGCAAAATTTCTGTTGCGTCTGAAAGTAGAAACTCGCCCGATTACAACGGTATGCGTACTTTTCCCCTAGGCCGTACTTGTTATTCGTTTCGAGCATCAGAACGGCGAAAATTTTGAGTTTCTCAAGCGTTTCTTACCTCCAAACTGCCATATCTCGCGAACGGATTGACCAATCCGCAGAATTTCTATTGCATCTGAAAGTAGAAACTCGCCCGATTACAACGGTATGCGTACTTTTCCCCTAGGCCGCTCTAGTTACTCGTTTCGAGCATCAGAACGGCGAAAATTTTGAGTTTCTCAAGCGTTTCTTACCTCCAAACTGCCATATCTCGCGAACGGATTGACCAATCCGCAGAATTTCTATTGCATCTGAAAGTAGAAACGCGCCCGATTACAACGGTATGCGTACTTTTCCCCTAGGCCGCTCTAGTTACTCGTTTCGAGCATCAGAACTGCGAAAATTTTGAATTTCTCAAGCGTTTCTTATCTCCAAACTGCCATATCTCGCGAACGGATTGATCAATCCGCAAAATTTTTGTTGCGTCTGAAAGTAGAAACTCGCCCGATTACAACGGTATGCGCACTTTTCCCCTAGCCCTTTCTAGTTATTCGTGTCGAGCATCAGAACTGCGAAAATTTGGAGTTTCTCAAGCGTTTCTTACCTCCAAACTGCCATATCTCGCGAACGGATTGACCAATCCGCAAAATTTCTGTTGCTTCTGAAAGTAGAAACTCTACCGATTACAAGGGTATGCGCACTTTTCCCGTAGGCCGATCTAGTTATTCGTTTCGAGCATCAGAACTGCGAAAATTTTGAGTTTCTCAAGCGTTTCTTACATCCAAACGGCGATATCCGCGAACGTATTGACCAATCCGCATAATTTCTGTTGCATCTGAAAGTAGAAACTCGCCAGATTACATCGGTATGCGTACTTTTCCCCTAGGCCGTTCTGGTTATTCGTTTCGAGCATCAGAACTGCGAAAGTTTGGAGTTTCTCAAGCGTTTCTTACATCCAAACGGCCATATCTCGCGAACGGATGGACCAATCCGAATAATTTCTGTTGCATCTGAAAGTAGAAACTCGCCCGATTACAACGGTAGGTGTAGTTTTCCCCTAGGCCGTTCAGTTATTCGTTTCGAGCATCAGAACTGCGAAAATTTTGAGTTCCTCAAACGTTTCTTATCTCCAAACTGCCATATCTCGCGAACGGATTGACCAATCCGCAAAATTTCTGTTGCTTCTGAAAGTAGAAACTCTCCCCATTACAATGCTATGCGCACTTTTCCCGTAGGCCGTTCTAGTTATTCGTTTCGAGCATCAGAACTGCGAAAATTTTGAGTTTCTCAAGTGTTTCTTACCTCCAAACTGCCATATCTCGCGAACGGATTGACCAATCCGCAAAATTTCTGTTTCATCTGAAAGTAGAAACTCGCCCGATTACAACGGTAGGTGTAGTTTGCCCCTAGGCCGTTCAGTTATTCGTTTCGAGCATCAGAACGGCGAAAATTTTGAGTTTCTCAAGCGTTTCTTACCTCCAAACTGCCATATCTCGCGAACGGATTGACCAATCCGCAGAACTTCTATTGCATCTGAAAGTAGAAACTCCCCCGATTACAACGGTATGCGTACTTTTCCCCTAGGCCGTTCTAGTTACTCGTTTCGAGCATCAGAACTGCGAAAATTTTGAGTTTCTCAAGCGTTTCTTATCTCCAAACTGCCATATCTCGCGAACGGATTGATCAATCCGCAAAATTTCTGTTGCATCTGAAAGTAGAAACTCGCCCGATTCCAACGGTATGTGTAGTTTTCCCCTAGGCCGTTCAGTTATTCGTTTCGAGCATCAGAACTGCGAAAATTTTGAGTTTCTCAAGCGTTTCTTACCTCCAAACTGCAATATCTCGCGAAAGGATTCACCAGTCCGCAAAATTTCTGTTGCATCTGAAAGTAGAAACTCGCCCGATTACAACGGCATGCGCACTCTTACCCTAGGTCGTTCTAGTTATTCGTTTCGAGCATCAGAACTGCGAAAATTTTGAGTTTCTCAAGCGTTTTTTACCTCCAAACTGCCATATCTCGCGAACGGATTGACCAATCCGCAAAATTTCTGTTGCATCTGAAAGTAGAAACTCGCCCGATTGCAACGGTAGGTGTAGTTTTCCCCTAGGCCGTTCAGTTATTCGTTTCGAACATCAGAACTGCGAAAATTTTGAGTTCCTCAAGCGTTTCTTACCTCCAAACTGCCACATCTCGCAAACGGATTGACCAATCCGCAAAATTTCTGTTGCATCTGAAAGTAGAAACTCGCCCGATTACAACAGTATGCGTACTTTTCCCCTAGGCCGTTCTAGTTACTCGTTTCGAGCATCAGAACTGCGAAAATTTTGAGTTTCTCAAGCGTTTCTTATCTCCAAACTGCCATATCTCGCGAACGGATTGATCAATCCGCAAAATTTCTGTTGCATCTGAAAGTAGAAGCTCGCCCGATTACAACGGTATGAGCACTTTTCCCCTAGGCCGTTCTAGTTATTCGTGTCGAGCATCAGAACTGCTAAAATTTTGAGTTTCTCAAGCGTTTCTTACCTCCAAACTGCCATATCTCGCGAACGGATTGACCAATCACCAAAATTTCTATTGCATCTGAAAGTAGAAACTCGCCCGATTACAACGGTATGTGTAGTTTTCCCCTAGGCCGTTCCAGTTATTCATTTCGAGCATCAGAACTGCAAAAATTTTGAGTTTCTCAAGCGTTTCTTACATCCAAACTGCCATATCTCGCGAACGGATTGACCAATCCGCAAAATTTCTGTTGCTTCTGAAAGTAGAAACTCTCCCTATTACAAGGGTATGCGCACTTTTCCCGTAGGCCGGTATAGTTATTCGTTTCGAGCATCAGAACTGCGAAAATTTTGAGTTTCTCAAGCGTTTCTTACATCCAAACGGCCATATCCGCGAACGGATTGACCAATCCGCAAAATTTCTGTTGCATCTGAAAGTAGAAACTCGCCCGATTACAACAGTATGCGTACTTTTCCCCTAGGCCGTTCTAGTTACTCGTTTCGAGCATCAGAACTGCGAAAATTTTGAGTTTCTCAAGCGTTTCTTACATCCAAACTGCCACATCTCGCAAACGGATTGACCGATCCGCAAAATTTCTGTTGCCTCTGAATGTAGAAACTCGTCCGATTTCAACGGTATGCGCACTTTTCCCCTAGGCCATTCTAGTTACTCGTTTCGAGCATCAGAACTGCGAAAATTTTGAGTTCCTCAAGCGTTTCTTACCTCCAAACTGCCATATCTCGCGATCGGATTGACCAATCCGCAAAATTTCTGTTGCATCTGAAAGTAGAAACTCGCCCGATTACAACGGTATGTGTAGTTTTCCCCTAGGCCGTTCCAGTTATTCGTTTCGAGCATCAGAACTGCGCAAATTTTGAGTTTCTCAAGCGTTTCTTACCTCCAAACTGCCATATCTCGCGAACGGATTGATAAATCCGCAAAATTTCTGTTGCATCTGAAAGTAGAAACTCGCCCGATTACAACGGTATGGGCACTTTTCCCCTAGGCCGTTCTAGTTATTCGTGTCGAGCATCAGAACTGCGAAAATTTTTAGTTTCTCAAGCGTTTCTTACTTCCAAACTGCCATATCTTGCGAACGGATTGACCAATCCGCAAAGTTTCTGTTGCATCTGAAAGTAGAAACTCGTCCGATTACAACGGTATGTGTAGTTTTCCCCTAGGCCGTTCCAGTTATTCGTTTCGAGCATCAGAACTGCGAAAATTGTGAGTTTCTCAAGCGTTTCTTACATCCAAACTGCCATATCTCGCGAACGGAATGACCGATCCGCATAATTTCTGTTGCATCTGAAAGTAGAAACTCGCCCGATTACAACGGTATGCGCACTTTTCCCCTAGGCCGCTCTAGTTACTCGTTTCGAGCATCAGAACTGCGAAAATTTTGAGTTTCTCAAGCGTTTCTTATCTCCAAACTGCAATATCTCGCGAACGGATTGATCAATCCGCAAAATTTCTGTTGTATCTGAAAGTAGAAACTCGCCCGATTCCAACGGTATGTGTAGTTTTCCCCTAGGCCGTTCCAGTTATTCGTTACGAGCATCAGAACTGCGAAAATTGTGAGTTTCTCAAGCGTTTCTTACATCCAAACTGCCATATCTCGCGAACGGAATGACCGATCCGCATAATTTCAGTTGCATCTGAAAGTAGAAACTCGCCCGATTACAACGGTATGCGCACTTTTCCCGTAGGCCGATCTAGTTATTCGTTTCGAGCATCAGAACTGCGAAAATTTTGAGTTTCTCAAGCGTTTCTTACATCCAATCGGCGATATCCGCGAACGTATTGACCAATCCGCATAATTTCTGTTGCATCTGAAAGTAGAAACTCGCCAGATTACATCGGTATGCGTACTTTTCCCCTAGGCCGTTCTGGTTATTCGTTTCGAGCATCAGAACTGCGAAAGTTTGGAGTTTCTCAAGCGTTTCTTACATCCAAACGGCCATATCTCGCGAACGGATGGACCAATCCGAATAATTTCTGTTGCATCTGAAAGTAGAAACTCGCCCGATTACAACGGTAGGTGTAGTTTTCCCCTAGGCCGTTCAGTTATTCGTTTCGAGCATCAGAACTGCGAAAATTTTGAGTTCCTCAAACGTTTCTTATCTCCAAACTGCCATATCTCGCGAACGGATTGACCAATCCGCAAAATTTCTGTTGCTTCTGAAAGTAGAAACTCTCCCCATTACAATGCTATGCGCACTTTTCCCGTAGGCCGTTCTAGTTATTCGTTTCGAGCATCAGAACTGCGAAAATTTTGAGTTTCTCAAGTGTTTCTTACCTCCAAACTGCCATATCTCGCGAACGGATTGACCAATCCGCAAAATTTCTGTTTCATCTGAAAGTAGAAACTCGCCCGATTACAACGGTAGGTGTAGTTTGCCCCTAGGCCGTTCAGTTATTCGTTTCGAGCATCAGAACGGCGAAAATTTTGAGTTTCTCAAGCGTTTCTTACCTCCAAACTGCCATATCTCGCGAACGGATTGACCAATCCGCAGAACTTCTATTGCATCTGAAAGTAGAAACTCCCCCGATTACAACGGTATGCGTACTTTTCCCCTAGGCCGTTCTAGTTACTCGTTTCGAGCATCAGAACTGCGAAAATTTTGAGTTTCTCAAGCGTTTCTTATCTCCAAACTGCCATATCTCGCGAACGGATTGATCAATCCGCAAAATTTCTGTTGCATCTGAAAGTAGAAACTCGCCCGATTCCAACGGTATGTGTAGTTTTCCCCTAGGCCGTTCAGTTATTCGTTTCGAGCATCAGAACTGCGAAAATTTTGAGTTTCTCAAGCGTTTCTTACCTCCAAAATGCAATATCTCGCGAAAGGATTCACCAGTCCGCAAAATTTCTGTTGCATCTGAAAGTAGAAACTCGCCCGATTACAACGGCATGCGCACTTTTACCCTAGGTCGTTCTAGTTATTCGTTTCGAGCATCAGAACTGCGAAAATTTTGAGTTTCTCAAGCGTTTTTTACCTCCAAACTGCCATATCTCGCGAACGGATTGACCAATCCGCAAAATTTCTGTTGCATCTGAAAGTAGAAACTCGCCCGATTGCAACGGTAGGTGTAGTTTTCCCCTAGGCCGTTCAGTTATTCGTTTCGAACATCAGAACTGCGAAAATTTTGAGTTCCTCAAGCGTTTCTTACCTCCAAACTGCCACATCTCGCAAACGGATTGACCAATCCGCAAAATTTCTGTTGCATCTGAAAGTAGAAACTCGCCCGATTACAACAGTATGCGTACTTTTCCCCTAGGCCGTTCTAGTTACTCGTTTCGAGCATCAGAACTGCGAAAATTTTGAGTTTCTCAAGCGTTTCTTATCTCCAAACTGCCATATCTCGCGAACGGATTGATCAATCCGCAAAATTTCTGTTGCATCTGAAAGTAGAAGCTCGCCCGATTACAACGGTATGAGCACTTTTCCCCTAGGCCGTTCTAGTTATTCGTGTCGAGCATCAGAACTGCTAAAATTTTGAGTTTCTCAAGCGTTTCTTACCTCCAAACTGCCATATCTCGCGAACGGATTGACCAATCACCAAAATTTCTATTGCATCTGAAAGTAGAAACTCGCCCGATTACAACGGTATGTGTAGTTTTCCCCTAGGCCGTTCCAGTTATTCATTTCGAGCATCAGAACTGCGAAAATTTTGAGTTTCTCAAGCGTTTCTTACATCCAAACTGCCATATCTCGCGAACGGATTGACCAATCCGCAAAATTTCTGTTGCTTCTGAAAGTAGAAACTCTCCCTATTACAAGGGTATGCGCACTTTTCCCGTAGGCCGGTATAGTTATTCGTTTCGAGCATCAGAACTGCGAAAATTTTGAGTTTCTCAAGCGTTTCTTACATCCAAACGGCCATATCCGCGAACGGATTGACCAATCCGCAAAATTTCTGTTGCATCTGAAAGTAGAAACTCGCCCGATTACAACAGTATGCGTACTTTTCCCCTAGGCCGTTCTAGTTACTCGTTTCGAGCATCAGAACTGCGAAAATTTTGAGTTTCTCAAGCGTTTCTTACATCCAAACTGCCACATCTCGCAAACGGATTGACCGATCCGCAAAATTTCTGTTGCCTCTGAATGTAGAAACTCGTCCGATTTCAACGGTATGCGCACTTTTCCCCTAGGCCATTCTAGTTACTCGTTTCGAGCATCAGAACTGCGAAAATTTTGAGTTCCTCAAGCGTTTCTTACCTCCAAACTGCCATATCTCGCGATCGGATTGACCAATCCGCAAAATTTCTGTTGCATCTGAAAGTAGAAACTCGCCCGATTACAACAGTATGTGTAGTTTTCCCCTAGGCCGTTCCAGTTATTCGTTTCGAGCATCAGAACTGCGCAAATTTTGAGTTTCTCAAGCGTTTCTTACCTCCAAACTGCCATATCTCGCGAACGGATTGATAAATCCGCAAAATTTCTGTTGCATCTGAAAGTAGAAACTCGCCCGATTACAACGGTATGGGCACTTTTCCCCTAGGCCGTTCTAGTTATTCGTGTCGAGCATCAGAACTGCGAAAATTTTTAGTTTCTCAAGCGTTTCTTACTTCCAAACTGCCATATCTTGCGAACGGATTGACCAATCCGCAAAGTTTCTGTTGCATCTGAAAGTAGAAACTCGTCCGATTACAACGGTATGTGTAGTTTTCCCCTAGGCCGTTCCAGTTATTCGTTTCGAGCATCAGAACTGCGAAAATTGTGAGTTTCTCAAGCGTTTCTTACATCCAAACTGCCATATCTCGCGAACGGAATGACCGATCCGAATAATTTCTGTTGCATCTGAAAGTAGAAACTCGCCCGATTACAACGGTATGCGCACTTTTCCCCTAGGCCGCTCTAGTTACTCGTTTCGAGCATCAGAACTGCGAAAATTTTGAGTTTCTCAAGCGTTTCTTATCTCCAAACTGCAATATCTCGCGAACGGATTGATCAATCCGCAAAATTTCTGTTGTATCTGAAAGTAGAAACTCGCCCGATTCCAACGGTATGTGTAGTTTTCCCCTAGGCCGTTCCAGTTATTCGTTACGAGCATCAGAACTGCGAAAATTGTGAGTTTCTCAAGCGTTTCTTACATCCAAACTGCCATATCTCGCGAACGGAATGACCGATCCGCATAATTTCAGTTGCATCTGAAAGTAGAAACTCGCCCGATTACAACGGTATGCGCACTTTTCCCGTAGGCCGTTCTAGTTATTCGTTTCGAGCATCAGAACTGCGAAAATTTTGGGTTTCTCAAGCGTTTCTAACATCCAAACGGCCATATCTCGCGAACGGATTGACCAATCCGCATAATTTCTGTTGCATCTGAAAGTAGAAACTCGCCCGATTACATCGGTATGCGTACTTTTCCCCTAGGCCGTTCTGGTTATTCCTTTCGAGCATCAGAACTGCGAAAATTTTGAGTTTCTCAAGCGTTTCTTACCTCCAAACAGCCACATCTCGCAAACGGATTGACCGATCCGCAAAATTTCTGTTGCCTCTGAATGTAGAAACTCGTCCGATTACAACGGTATGCGCACTTTTCCCCTAGGCCGTTCTAGTTACTCGTTTCGAGCATCAGAACTGCGAAAATTTTGAGTTCCTCAAGCGTTTCTTACCTCCAAACTGCCATATCTCGCGATCGGATTGACCAATCCGCAAAATTTCTGTTGCATCTGAAAGTAGAAACTCGCCCGATTACAACGGTATGTGTAGTTTTCCCCTAGGCCGTTCCAGTTATTAATTTCGAGCATCGGAACTGCGTACATTTTGAGTTTCTCAAGCGTTTCTTACCTCCAAACTGCCATATCTCGCGAACGGATTGACCAATCCGCATAATTTCTGTTGCATCTGAAAGTAGAAACTCGCCCGATTACATCGGTATGCGTACTTTTCCCCTAGGCCTTTCTGGTTATTCCTTTCGAGCATCAGAACTGCGAAAATTTTGAGTTTCTCAAGCGTTTCTTACCTCCAAACAGCCACATCTCGCAAACGGATTGACCGATCCGCAAAATTTTTGTTGCCTCTGAATGTAGAAACTCGTCCGATTACAACGGTATGCGCACTTTTCCCCTAGGCCGTTCTAGTTACTCTTTTCGAGCATCAGAACTGCGAAAATTTTGAGTTCCTCAAGCGTTTCTTACCTCCAAACTGCCATATCTCGCGAACGGATTGACCAATCCGCAAAATTTCTGTTGCATCTGAAAGTAGAAACTCGCCCGATTACAACGGCATGCGTACTTCTCCCCTAGGCCGTTCTAGTCAGTCGTTTCGAGCATCAGAACTGCGAAAATTTTGAGTTTCTCAAGCGTTTCCTACCTCCAAACTGCCATATCTCGCGAACGGATTGACCAATCCGCAAAATTTCTGTTGCATCTGAAAGTAGAAACTCGCCCGATTACAACGGTATGTGTAGTTTTCCCCTAGGCCGTTCCAGTTATTCGTTTCGAGCATCAGAATTGCGAAAATTGTGAGTTTCTCAAGCGTTTCTTACATCCAAACTGCCATATCTCGCGAACGGAATAACCGATCCGCATAATTTCTGTTGCATCTGAAAGTAGAAACTCGCCCGATTACAACGGTATGCGCACTTTTCCCGTAGGCCGTTCTAGTTATTCGTGTCGAGCATCAGAACTGCGAAAATTTTGAGCTTCTCAAGCGTTTCTAACATCCAAACGGCCATATCTCGCGAACGGATTGACCAATCCGCATAATTTCTGTTGCATCTGAAAGTAGAAACTCGCCCGATTACATCGGTATGCGTACTTTTCCCCTAGGCCGTTCTGGTTATTCCTTTCGAGCATCAGAACTGCGAAAATTTTGAGTTTCTCAAGCGTTTCTTACCTCCAAACAGCCACATCTCGCAAACGGATTGACCGATCCGCAAAATTTCTGTTGCCTCTGAATGTAGAAACTCGTCCGATTACAACGGTATGCGCACTTTTCCCCTAGGCCGTTCTAGTTACTCGTTTCGAGCATCAGAACTGCGAAAATTTTGAGTTCCTCAAGCGTTTCTTACCTCCAAACTGCCATATCTCGCGATCGGATTGACCAATCCGCAAAATTTCTGTTGCATCTGAAAGTAGAAACTCGCCCGATTACAACGGTATGTGTAGTTTTCCCCTAGGCCGTTCCAGTTATTCGTTTCGAGCATCAGAACTGCGAAAATTTTGAGTTTCTCAAGCGTTTCTTACATCCAAACTGCCATATCTCGCAAACGGATTGACCAATCCGCAAAATTTCTGTTGCATCTGAAAGTAGAAACTCGCCCGATTACAACGGTATGCGTTCTTCTCCCCTAGGCCGTCCTAGTCATTCGTTTCGAGCATCAGAACTGCGAAAATTTTGAGTTTCTCAAGAGTTTCTTACATCCAAACTGCCATATCTCGCGAACGGATTGACCGATCCGCAAAATTTCTTTTGCCTCTGAAAGTAGAAACTCGTCCGATTACAACGGTATGCGCACTTTTCCCCTAGGCCGTTCAGTTATTCGTTTCGAGCATCAGAACTGCGAAAATTTTGAGTTTCTCAGGCGTTTCTTACCTCCAAACTGCAATATCTCGCGAACGGATTGACCAATCCGCAAAATTTCTGTTGCATCTGAAAGCAGAAACTCGCCCGATTACAACGGTATGCGTACTTGTCCCCTAGGCCGTTCTTGTTACTCGTTTCGAGCATCAGAACTGCGAAAATTTTGAGTTTCTCAAGCGTTTCTTATCTCCAAACTGCCATATCTCGCGAACGGATTGATCAATCCGCAAAATTTCTGTTGCATCTGAAAGTAGAAGCTCGCCCGATTACAACGGTATGGGCACTTTTCCCCTAGGCCGTTCTAGTTATTCGTGTCGAGCATCAGAACGGCGAAAATTTTGAGTTTCTCAAGCGTTTCTTACCTCCAAACCGCCATATCTCGCGAACGGATTGACCAATCCGCAAAATTTCTGTTGCATCTGAAAGTAGAAACTCGCCCAATTACAACGGTAGGTGTAGTTTTCCCCTAGGCCGTTCTGGTTATTCGTTTCGAGCATCAGAACTGCGAAAATTTTGAGTTTCTCAAGCGTTTCTTACCTCCAAACTGCCATATCTCGCGAACGGATTGACCAATCAGCAAAATTTCAATTGCATCTGAAAGTAGAAACTCGCCCGATTACAAAGGTATGTGTTGTTTTCCCCTAGGCCGTTCTAGTTACTCGTTTCGAGCATCAGAACTGCGAAAATTTTGAGTTCCTCAAGCGTTTCTTACCTCCAAACTGCCATATCTCGCGATCGGATTGACCAATCCGCAAAATTTCTGTTGCATCTGAAAGTAGAAACTCGCCCGATTACATCGGTATGCGTACTTTTCCCCTGGGGCCTTTCTGTTTATTCCTTTCGAGCATCAGAACTGCAAAAATTTTGAGTTTCTCAAGCGTTTCTTACCTCCAAACAGCCACATCTCGCAAACGGATTGACCGATCCGCAAAATTTTTGTTGCCTCTGAATGTAGAAACTCGTCCGATTACAACGGTATGCGCACTTTTCCCCTAGGCCGTTCTAGTTACTCGTTTCGAGCATCAGAACTGCGAAAATTTTGAGTTCCCCAAGCGTTTCTTACCTCCAAACTGCCATATCTCGCGATCGGATTGACCAATCCGCAAAATTTCTGTTGCATCTGAAAGTAGAAACTCGCCCGATTACAACGGTATGTGTAGTTTTCCCCTAGGCCGTTCCAGTTATTCATTTGGAGCATCAGAACTGCGTACATTTTGAGTTTCTCAAGCGTTTCTTACCTCCAAACTGCCATATCTCGCGAACGGATTGACCAATCCGCAAAATTTCTGTTGCATCTGAAAGTAGAAACTCGCCCGATTACAACGGCATGCGTACTTCTCCCCTAGGCCGTTCTAGTCAGTCGTTTCGAGCATCAGAACTGCGAAAATTTTGAGTTTCTCAAGCGTTTCTCACCTCCAAATTGCCATATCTCGCGAACGGATTGACCAATCCGCAAAATTTCTATTGCATCTGAAAGTAGAAACTCACCCGATTACGACGGTATGTGTAGTTTTCGCCTAGGCCGTTCCAGTTATTCGTTTCGAGCATCAGAACTGCGAAAATTTTGAGTTTCTCAAGCGTTTCTTACATCCAAACTGCCATATCTCGCAAACGGATTGACCAATCCGCAAAATTTCTGTTGCATCTGAAAGTAGAAACTCGCCCGATTACAACGGTATGCGTTCTTCTCCCCTAGGCCGTTCTAGTCATTCGTTTCGAGCATCAGAACTGCGAAAATTTTGAGTTTCTCAAGAGTTTCTTACCTCCAAACTGCCATATCTCGCGAACGGATTGACCAATCCGCAAAATTTCTGTTGCTTCTGAAAGTAGAAACTCTCCCGATTACAAGGGTATTCGCACTTTTCCCGTAGGCCGCTCTAGTTATTCGTTTCGAGCATCAGAACTGCGAAAATTTGGAGTTTCTCAAGCGTTTCTTACCTCCAAACTGCCACATCTCGCAAACGGATTGAAAATCCGCAAAATTTCTGTTGCATCTGAAAGTAGAAACTCGCCCGATTACAACGGTATGCGTACTCTTCCCCCCGGCCGTTCTAGTTACTCGTTTCGAGCATCAGAACTGCGAAAATTTTGAGTTTCTCAAGCGTTTCTTACCTCCAAACTGCCATATCTCGCGAACGGATTGACCAATCCGCAAAATTTCTGTTGCGTCTGAAAGTAGAAACTCGCCCGATTACAACGGTATGCGTACTTTTCCCCTAGGCCGTACTTGTTATTCGTTTCGAGCATCAGAATGGCGAAAATTTTGAGTTTCTCAAGCGTTTCTTACCTCCAAACTGCCATATCTCGCGAACGGATTGACCAATCCGCAGAATTTCTATTGCATCTGAAAGTAGAAACTCGCCCGATTACAACGGTATGCGTACTTTTCCCCTAGGCCGCTCTAGTTACTCGTTTCGAGCATCAGAACGGCGAAAATTTTGAGTTTCTCAAGCGTTTCTTACCTCCAAACTGCCATATCTCGCGAACGGATTGACCAATCCGCAGAATTTCTATTGCATCTGAAAGTAGAAACGCGCCCGATTACAACGGTATGCGTACTTTTCCCCTAGGCCGCTCTAGTTACTCGTTTCGAGCATCAGAACTGCGAAAATTTTGAATTTCTCAAGCGTTTCTTATCTCCAAACTGCCATATCTCGCGAACGGATTGATCAATCCGCAAAATTTTTGTTGCGTCTGAAAGTAGAAACTCGCCCGATTACAACGGTATGCGCACTTTTCCCCTAGCCCTTTCTAGTTATTCGTGTCGAGCATCAGAACTGCGAAAATTTGGAGTTTCTCAAGCGTTTCTTACCTCCAAACTGCCATATCTCGCGAACGGATTGACCAATCCGCAAAATTTCTGTTGCTTCTGAAAGTAGAAACTCTACCGATTACAAGGGTATGCGCACTTTTCCCGTAGGCCGATCTAGTTATTCGTTTCGAGCATCAGAACTGCGAAAATTTTGAGTTTCTCAAGCGTTTCTTACATCCAAACGGCGATATCCGCGAACGTATTGACCAATCCGCATAATTTCTGTTGCATCTGAAAGTAGAAACTCGCCAGATTACATCGGTATGCGTACTTTTCCCCTAGGCCGTTCTGGTTATTCGTTTCGAGCATCAGAACTGCGAAAGTTTGGAGTTTCTCAAGCGTTTCTTACATCCAAACGGCCATATCTAGCGAACGGATGGACCAATCCGAATAATTTCTGTTGCATCTGAAAGTAGAAACTCGCCCGATTACAACGGTAGGTGTAGTTTTCCCCTAGGCCGTTCAGTTATTCGTTTCGAGCATCAGAACTGCGAAAATTTTGAGTTCCTCAAACGTTTCTTATCTCCAAACTGCCATATCTCGCGAACGGATTGACCAATCCGCAAAATTTCTGTTGCTTCTGAAAGTAGAAACTCTCCCCATTACAATGCTATGCGCACTTTTCCCGTAGGCCGTTCTAGTTATTCGTTTCGAGCATCAGAACTGCGAAAATTTTGAGTTTCTCAAGTGTTTCTTACCTCCAAACTGCCATATCTCGCGAACGGATTGACCAATCCGCAAAATTTCTGTTTCATCTGAAAGTAGAAACTCGCCCGATTACAACGGTAGGTGTAGTTTGCCCCTAGGCCGTTCAGTTATTCGTTTCGAGCATCAGAACGGCGAAAATTTTGAGTTTCTCAAGCGTTTCTTACCTCCAAACTGCCATATCTCGCGAACGGATTGACCAATCCGCAGAACTTCTATTGCATCTGAAAGTAGAAACTCCCCCGATTACAACGGTATGCGTACTTTTCCCCTAGGCCGTTCTAGTTACTCGTTTCGAGCATCAGAACTGCGAAAATTTTGAATTTCTCAAACGTTTCTTATCTCCAAACTGCCATATCTCGCGAACGGATTGATCAATCCGCAAAATTTCTGTTGCATCTGAAAGTAGAAACTCGCCCGATTACAACGGTATGTGTAGTTTTCCCCTAGGCCGTTCCAGTTATTCATTTCGAGCATCGGAACTGCGTACATTTTGAGTTTCTCAAGCGTTTCTTACCTCCAAACTGCCATATCTCGCGAACGGATTGACCAATCCGCATAATTTCTGTTGCATCTGAAAGTAGAAACTCGCCCGATTACATCGGTATGCGTACTTTTCCCCTAGGCCGTTCTGGTTATTCCTTTCGAGCATCAGAACTGCGAAAATTTTGAGTTTCTCAAGCGTTTCTTACCTCCAAACTGCCATATCTCGCGAACGGATTGACCAATCCGCATAATTTCTGTTGCATCTGAAAGTAGAAACTCGCCCGATTACATCGGTATGCGTACTTTTCCCCTAGGCCGTTCTGGTTATTCCTTTCGAGCATCAGAACTGCGAAAATTTTGAGTTTCTCAAGCGTTTCTTACCTCCAAACAGCCACATCTCGCAAACGGATTGACCGATCCGCAAAATTTTTGTTGCCTCTGAATGTAGAAACTCGTCCGATTACAACGGTATGCGCACTTTTCCCCTAGGCCGTTCTAGTTACTCTTTTCGAGCATCAGAACTGCGAAAATTTTGAGTTCCTCAAGCGTTTCTTACCTCCAAACTGCCATATCTCGCGAACGGATTGACCAATCCGCAAAATTTCTGTTGCATCTGAAAGTAGAAACTCGCCCGATTACAACGGTATGCGCACTTTTCCCGTAGGCCGTTCTAGTTATTCGTTTCGAGCATCAGAACTGCGAAAATTTTGAGTTTCTCAAGCGTTTCTAACATCCAAACGGCCATATCTCGCGAACGGATTGACCAATCCGCATAATTTCTGTTGCATCTGAAAGTAGAAACTCGCCCGATTACATCGGTATGCGTACTTTTCCCCTAGGCCGTTCTGGTTATTCCTTTCGAGCATCAGAACTGCGAAAATTTTGAGTTTCTCAAGCGTTTCTTACCTCCAAACAGCCACATCTCGCAAACGGAATAACCGATCCGCGTAATTTCTGTTGCATCTGAAAGTAGAAACTCGCCCGATTACAACGGTATGCGCACTTTTCCCGTAGGCCGTTCTAGTTATTCGTTTCGAGCATCAGAACTGCGAAAATTTTGAGTTTCTCAAGCGTTTCTAACATCCAAACGGCCATATCTCGCGAACGGATTGACCAATCCGCATAATTTCTGTTGCATCTGAAAGTAGAAACTCGCCCGATTACATCGGTATGCGTACTTTTCCCCTAGGCCGTTCTGGTTATTCCTTTCGAGCATCAGAACTGCGAAAATTTTGAGTTTCTCAAGCGTTTCTTACCTCCAAACAGCCACATCTCGCAAACGGATTGACCGATCCGCAAAATTTCTGTTGCCTCTGAATGTAGAAACTCGTCCGATTACAACGGTATGCGCACTTTTCCCCTAGGCCGTTCTAGTTACTCGTTTCGAGCATCAGAACTGCGAAAATTTTGAGTTTCTCAAGCGTTTCTCACCTCCAAATTGCCATATCTCGCGAACGGATTGACCAATCCGCAAAATTTCTATTGCATCTGAAAGTAGAAACTCACCCGATTACGACGGTATGTGTAGTTTTCGCCTAGGCCGTTCCAGTTATTCGTTTCGAGCATCAGAACTGCGAAAATTTTGAGTTTCTCAAGCGTTTCTTACATCCAAACTGCCATATCTCGCAAACGGATTGACCAATCCGCAAAATTTCTGTTGCATCTGAAAGTAGAAACTCGCCCGATTACAACGGTATGCGTTCTTCTCCCCTAGGCCGTTCTAGTCATTCGTTTCGAGCATCAGAACTGCGAAAATTTTGAGTTTCTCAAGAGTTTCTTACCTCCAAACTGCCATATCTCGCGAACGGATTGACCGATCCGCAAAATTTCTTTTGCCTCTGAAAGTAGAAACTCGTCCGATTACAACGGTATGCGCACTTTTCCCCTAGGCCGTTCAGTTATTCGTTTCGAGCATCAGAACTGCGAAAATTTTGAGTTTCTCATGCGTTTCTTACCTCCAAACTGCAATATCTCGCGAACGGATTGACCAATCCGCAAAATTTCTGTTGCATCTGAAAGTAGAAACCCGCCCGATTACAACGGTATGCGTACTTGTCCCCTAGGCCGTTCTTGTTACTCGTTTCGAGCATCAGAACTGCGAAAATTTTGAGTTTCTCAAGCGTTTCTTATCTCCAAACTGCCATATCTCGCGAACGGATTGATCAATCCGCAAAATTTCTGTTGCATCTGAAAGTAGAAGCTCGCCCGATTACAACGGTATGGGCACTTTTCCCCTAGGCCGTTCTAGTTATTCGTGTCGAGCATCAGAACGGCGAAAATTTTGAGTTTCTCAAGCGTTTCTTACCTCCAAACCGCCATATCTCGCGAACGGATTGACCAATCCGCAAAATTTCTGTTGCATCTGAAAGTAGAAACTCGCCCAATTACAACGGTAGGTGTAGTTTTCCCCTAGGCCGTTCTGGTTATTCGTTTCGAGCATCAGAACTGCGAAAATTTTGAGTTTCTCAAGCGTTTCTTACCTCCAAACTGCCATATCTCGCGAACGGATTGACCAATCAGCAAAATTTCAATTGCATCTGAAAGTAGAAACTCGCCCGATTACAAAGGTATGTGTAGTTTTCCCCTAGGCCGTTCTAGTTACTCGTTTCGAGCATCAGAACTGCGAAAATTTTGAGTTCCTCAAGCGTTTCTTACCTCCAAACTGCCATATCTCGCGATCGGATTGACCAATCCGCGAAATTTCTGTTGCATCTGAAAGTAGAAACTCGCCCGATTACATCGGTATGCGTACTTTTCCCCTAGGCCTTTCTGGTTATTCCTTTCGAGCATCAGAACTGCGAAAATTTTGAGTTTCTCAAGCGTTTCTTACCTCCAAACAGCCACATCTCGCAAACGGATTGACCGATCCGCAAAATTTTTGTTGCCTCTGAATGTAGAAACTCGTCCGATTACAACGGTATGCGCACTTTTCCCCTAGGCCGTTCTAGTTACTCGTTTCGAGCATCAGAACTGCGAAAATTTTGAGTTCCTCAAGCGTTTCTTACCTCCAAACTGCCATATCTCGCGATCGGATTGACCAATCCGCAAAATTTCTGTTGCATCTGAAAGTAGAAACTCGCCAGATTACAACGGTATGCGTACTTCTCCCCTAGGCCGTTCTAGTCAGTCGTTTCGAGCATCAGAACTGCGAAAATTTTGAGTTTCTCAAGCGTTTCTTACCTCCAAACTGCCATATCTCACGAACGGATTGACCAATCCGCATAATTTCTGTTGCATCTGAAAGTAGAAACTCGCCCGATTACAACGGTATGTGTAGTTTTCCCCTAGGCCGTTCCAGTTATTCATTTGGAACATCAGAACTGCGTACATTTTGAGTTTCTCAAGCGTTTCTTACCTCCAAACTGCCATATCTCGCGAACGGATTGACCAATCCGCAAAATTTCTGTTGCGTCTGAAAGTAGAAACTCGCCCGATTACAACGGCATGCGTACTTCTCCCCTAGGCCGTTCTAGTCAGTCGTTTCGAGCATCAGAACTGCGAAAATTTTGAGTTTCTCAAGCGTTTCTCACCTCCAAACTGCCATATCTCGCAAACGGATTGACCAATCCGCAAAATTTCTGTTGCATCTGAAAGTAGAAACTCGCCCGATTACAACGGTATGCGTTCTTCTCCCCTAGGCCGTTCTGGTTATTCCTTTCGAGCATCAGAACTGCGAAAATTTTGAGTTTCTCAAGCGTTTCTTACCTCCAAACAGCCACATCTCGCAAACGGAATAACCGATCCGCGTAATTTCTGTTGCATCTGAAAGTAGAAACTCGCCCGATTACAACGGTATGCGCACTTTTCCCGTAGGCCGTTCTAGTTATTCGTTTCGAGCATCAGAACTGCGAAAATTTTGAGTTTCTCAAGCGTTTCTAACATCCAAACGGCCATATCTCGCGAACGGATTGACCAATCCGCATAATTTCTGTTGCATCTGAAAGTAGAAACTCGCCCGATTACATCGGTATGCGTACTTTTCCCCTAGGCCGTTCTGGTTATTCCTTTCGAGCATCAGAACTGCGAAAATTTTGAGTTTCTCAAGCGTTTCTTACCTCCAAACAGCCACATCTCGCAAACGGATTGACCGATCCGCAAAATTTCTGTTGCCTCTGAATGTAGAAACTCGTCCGATTACAACGGTATGCGCACTTTTCCCCTAGGCCGTTCTAGTTACTCGTTTCGAGCATCAGAACTGCGAAAATTTTGAGTTTCTCAAGCGTTTCTCACCTCCAAATTGCCATATCTCGCGAACGGATTGACCAATCCGCAAAATTTCTATTGCATCTGAAAGTAGAAACTCACCCGATTACGACGGTATGTGTAGTTTTCGCCTAGGCCGTTCCAGTTATTCGTTTCGAGCATCAGAACTGCGAAAATTTTGAGTTTCTCAAGCGTTTCTTACATCCAAACTGCCATATCTCGCAAACGGATTGACCAATCCGCAAAATTTCTGTTGCATCTGAAAGTAGAAACTCGCCCGATTACAACGGTATGCGTTCTTCTCCCCTAGGCCGTTCTAGTCATTCGTTTCGAGCATCAGAACTGCGAAAATTTTGAGTTTCTCAAGAGTTTCTTACCTCCAAACTGCCATATCTCGCGAACGGATTGACCGATCCGCAAAATTTCTTTTGCCTCTGAAAGTAGAAACTCGTCCGATTACAACGGTATGCGCACTTTTCCCCTAGGCCGTTCAGTTATTCGTTTCGAGCATCAGAACTGCGAAAATTTTGAGTTTCTCATGCGTTTCTTACCTCCAAACTGCAATATCTCGCGAACGGATTGACCAATCCGCAAAATTTCTGTTGCATCTGAAAGTAGAAACCCGCCCGATTACAACGGTATGCGTACTTGTCCCCTAGGCCGTTCTTGTTACTCGTTTCGAGCATCAGAACTGCGAAAATTTTGAGTTTCTCAAGCGTTTCTTATCTCCAAACTGCCATATCTCGCGAACGGATTGATCAATCCGCAAAATTTCTGTTGCATCTGAAAGTAGAAGCTCGCCCGATTACAACGGTATGGGCACTTTTCCCCTAGGCCGTTCTAGTTATTCGTGTCGAGCATCAGAACGGCGAAAATTTTGAGTTTCTCAAGCGTTTCTTACCTCCAAACCGCCATATCTCGCGAACGGATTGACCAATCCGCAAAATTTCTGTTGCATCTGAAAGTAGAAACTCGCCCAATTACAACGGTAGGTGTAGTTTTCCCCTAGGCCGTTCTGGTTATTCGTTTCGAGCATCAGAACTGCGAAAATTTTGAGTTTCTCAAGCGTTTCTTACCTCCAAACTGCCATATCTCGCGAACGGATTGACCAATCAGCAAAATTTCAATTGCATCTGAAAGTAGAAACTCGCCCGATTACAAAGGTATGTGTAGTTTTCCCCTAGGCCGTTCTAGTTACTCGTTTCGAGCATCAGAACTGCGAAAATTTTGAGTTCCTCAAGCGTTTCTTACCTCCAAACTGCCATATCTCGCGATCGGATTGACCAATCCGCGAAATTTCTGTTGCATCTGAAAGTAGAAACTCGCCCGATTACATCGGTATGCGTACTTTTCCCCTAGGCCTTTCTGGTTATTCCTTTCGAGCATCAGAACTGCGAAAATTTTGAGTTTCTCAAGCGTTTCTTACCTCCAAACAGCCACATCTCGCAAACGGATTGACCGATCCGCAAAATTTTTGTTGCCTCTGAATGTAGAAACTCGTCCGATTACAACGGTATGCGCACTTTTCCCCTAGGCCGTTCTAGTTACTCGTTTCGAGCATCAGAACTGCGAAAATTTTGAGTTCCTCAAGCGTTTCTTACCTCCAAACTGCCATATCTCGCGATCGGATTGACCAATCCGCAAAATTTCTGTTGCATCTGAAAGTAGAAACTCGCCAGATTACAACGGTATGCGTACTTCTCCCCTAGGCCGTTCTAGTCAGTCGTTTCGAGCATCAGAACTGCGAAAATTTTGAGTTTCTCAAGCGTTTCTTACCTCCAAACTGCCATATCTCACGAACGGATTGACCAATCCGCATAATTTCTGTTGCATCTGAAAGTAGAAACTCGCCCGATTACAACGGTATGTGTAGTTTTCCCCTAGGCCGTTCCAGTTATTCATTTGGAACATCAGAACTGCGTACATTTTGAGTTTCTCAAGCGTTTCTTACCTCCAAACTGCCATATCTCGCGAACGGATTGACCAATCCGCAAAATTTCTGTTGCGTCTGAAAGTAGAAACTCGCCCGATTACAACGGCATGCGTACTTCTCCCCTAGGCCGTTCTAGTCAGTCGTTTCGAGCATCAGAACTGCGAAAATTTTGAGTTTCTCAAGCGTTTCTCACCTCCAAACTGCCATATCTCGCAAACGGATTGACCAATCCGCAAAATTTCTGTTGCATCTGAAAGTAGAAACTCGCCCGATTACAACGGTATGCGTTCTTCTCCCCTAGGCCGTTCTAGTCATTCGTTTCGAGCATCAGAACTGCGAAAATTTTGAGTTTCTCAAGAGTTTCTTACCTCCAAACTGCCATATCTCGCGAACGGATTGACCAATCCGCAAAATTTCTGTTGCTTCTGAAAGTAGAAACTCTCCCGATTACAAGGGTATTCGCACTTTTCCCGTAGGACGCTCTAGTTATTCGTTTCGAGCATCAGAACTGCGAAAATTTGGAGTTTCTCAAGCGTTTCTTACCTCCAAACTGCCACATCTCGCAAACGGATTGAAAATCCGCAAAATTTCTGTTGCATCTGAAAGTAGAAACTCGCCCGATTACAACGGTATGCGTACTCTTCCCCCCGGCCGTTCTAGTTACTCGTTTCGAGCATCAGAACTGCGAAAATTTTGAGTTTCTCAAGCGTTTCTTACCTCCAAACTGCCATATCTCGCGAACGGATTGACCAATCCGCAAAATTTCTGTTGCGTCTGAAAGTAGAAACTCGCCCGATTACAACGGTATGCGTACTTTTCCCCTAGGCCGTACTTGTTATTCGTTTCGAGCATCAGAACGGCGAAAATTTTGAGTTTCTCAAGCGTTTCTTACCTCCAAACTGCCATATCTCGCGAACGGATTGACCAATCCGCAGAATTTCTATTGCATCTGAAAGTAGAAACTCGCCCGATTACAACGGTATGCGTACTTTTCCCCTAGGCCGCTCTAGTTACTCGTTTCGAGCATCAGAACGGCGAAAATTTTGAGTTTCTCAAGCGTTTCTTACCTCCAAACTGCCATATCTCGCGAACGGATTGACCAATCCGCAGAATTTCTATTGCATCTGAAAGTAGAAACGCGCCCGATTACAACGGTATGCGTACTTTTCCCCTAGGCCGCTCTAGTTACTCGTTTCGAGCATCAGAACTGCGAAAATTTTGAATTTCTCAAGCGTTTCTTATCTCCAAACTGCCATATCTCGCGAACGGATTGATCAATCCGCAAAATTTTTGTTGCGTCTGAAAGTAGAAACTCGCCCGATTACAACGGTATGCGCACTTTTCCCCTAGCCCTTTCTAGTTATTCGTGTCGAGCATCAGAACTGCGAAAATTTGGAGTTTCTCAAGCGTTTCTTACCTCCAAACTGCCATATCTCGCGAACGGATTGACCAATCCGCAAAATTTCTGTTGCTTCTGAAAGTAGAAACTCTACCGATTACAAGGGTATGCGCACTTTTCCCGTAGGCCGATCTAGTTATTCGTTTCGAGCATCAGAACTGCGAAAATTTTGAGTTTCTCAAGCGTTTCTTACATCCAAACGGCGATATCCGCGAACGGATTGACCAATCCGCATAATTTCTGTTGCATCTGAAAGTAGAAACTCGCCAGATTACATCGGTATGCGTACTTTTCCCCTAGGCCGTTCTGGTTATTCGTTTCGAGCATCAGAACTGCGAAAATTTTGCGTTTCTCAAGCGTTTCTTACATCCAAACTGCCATATCTCGCGAACGGATTGACCGATCCGCAAAATTTCTGTTGCCTCTGAAAGTAGAAACTCGTCCGATTACAACGGTATGCGCACTTTTCCCCTAGGCCGTTCTAGTTACTCGTTTCGAGCATCAGAACTGCGAAAATTTTGAGTTTCTCAAGCGTTTCTTATTTCCAAACTGCCATATCTCGCGAACGGATTGACCAATCCGCAAAATTTCTGTTTCATCTGAAAGTAGAAACTCGCCCGATTACAACGGTAGGTGTAGTTTTCCCCTAGGCCGTTCTCGTTATTCATTTCGAGCATCAGAACTGCGAAAGTTTGGAGTTTCTCAAGCGTTTCTTACATCCAAACGGCCATATCTCGCGAACGGATGGACCAATCCGAATAATTTCTGTTGCATCTGAAAGTAGAAACTCGCCCGATTACAACGGTAGGTGTAGTTTGCCCCTAGGCCGTTGAGTTATTCGTTTCGAGCATCAGAACGGCGAAAATTTTGAGTTTCTCAAGCGTTTCTTACCTCCAAACTGCCATATCTCGCGAACGGATTGACGAATCCGCAGAATTTCGATTGCATCTGAAAGTAGAAACTCCCCCGATTACAACGGTATGCGCACTTTTCCCCTAGGCCGTTCTAGTTACTCGTTTCGAGCATCAGAACTGCGAAAATTTTGAATTTCTCAAGCGTTTCTTATCTCCAAACTGCCATATCTCGCGAACGGATTGATCAATCCGCAAAATTTTTGTTGCATCTGAAAGTAGAAACTCGCCCGATTACAACAGTATGCGCACTTTTCCTCTAGGCCTTTCTAGTTATTCGTGTCGAGCATCAGAACTGCGAAAATTTGGAGTTTCTCAAGCGTTTCTTACCTCCAAACTGCCATATCTCGCGAACGGATTGACCAATCCGCAAAATTTCTGTTGCTTCTGAAAGTAGAAACTCTCCCGATTACAAGGGTATGCGCACTTTTCCCGTAGGCAGATCTAGTTATTCGTTTCGAGCATCAGAACTGCGAAAATTTTGAGTTTCTCAAGCGTTTCTTACATCCAAACGGCCATATCCGCGAACGGATTGACCAATCCGCATAATTTCTGTTGCATCTGAAAGTAGAAACTCGCCCGATTACATCGGTATGCGTACTTTTCCCCTAGGCCGTTCTGGTTATTCGTTTCGAGCATCAGAACTGCGAAAGTTTGGAGTTTCTCAAGCGTTTCTTACATCCAAACGGCCATATCCGCGAACGGATTGACCAATCCGCATAATTTCTGTTGCATCTGAAAGTAGAAACTCGCCCGATTACATCGGTATGCGTACTTTTCCCCTAGGCCGTTGAGTTATTCGTTTCGAGCATCAGAACGGCGAAAATTTTGAGTTTCTCAAGCGTTTCTTACCTCCAAACTGCCATATCTCGCGAACGGATTGACGAATCCGCAGAATTTCGATTGCATCTGAAAGTAGAAACTCCCCCGATTACAACGGTATGCGCACTTTTCCCCTAGGCCGTTCTAGTTACTCGTTTCGAGCATCAGAACTGCGAAAATTTTGAATTTCTCAAGCGTTTCTTATCTCCAAACTGCCATATCTCGCGAACGGATTGATCAATCCGCAAAATTTTTGTTGCATCTGAAAGTAGAAACTCGCCCGATTACAACGGTATGCGCACTTTTCCTCTAGGCCTTTCTAGTTATTCGTGTCGAGCATCAGAACTGCGAAAATTTGGAGTTTCTCAAGCGTTTCTTACCTCCAAACTGCCATATCTCGCGAACGGATTGACCAATCCGCAAAATTTCTGTTGCTTCTGAAAGTAGAAACTCTCCCGATTACAAGGGTATGCGCACTTTTCCCGTAGGCAGATCTAGTTATTCGTTTCGAGCATCAGAACTGCGAAAATTTTGAGTTTCTCAAGCGTTTCTTACATCCAAACGGCCATATCCGCGAACGGATTGACCAATCCGCATAATTTCTGTTGCATCTGAAAGTAGAAACTCGCCCGATTACATCGGTATGCGTACTTTTCCCCTAGGCCGTTCTGGTTATTCGTTTCGAGCATCAGAACTGCGAAAGTTTGGAGTTTCTCAAGCGTTTCTTACATCCAAACGGCCATATCCGCGAACGGATTGACCAATCCGCATAATTTCTGTTGCATCTGAAAGTAGAAACTCGCCCGATTACATCGGTATGCGTACTTTTCCCCTAGGCCGTTCTGGTTATTCGTTTCGAGCATCAGAACTGCGAAAATTTTGAGTTCCTCAAGCGTTTCTTATCTCCAAACTGCCATATCTCGCGAACGGATTGACCAATCCGCAAAATTTCTGTTGCTTCTGAAAGTAGAAACTCTCCCCATTACAATGGTATGCGCACTTTTCCCGTAGGCCGTTCTAGTTATTCGTTTCGAGCATCAGAACTGCGAAAATTTTGAGTTTCTCAAGTGTTTCTTGCCTCCAAACTGCCATATCTCGCGAACGGATTGACCAATCCGCAAAATTTCTGTTTCATCTGAAAGTAGAAACTCGCCCGATTACAACGGTAGGTGTAGTTTTCCCCTAGGCCGTTCTAGTCATTCGTTTCGAGCATCAGAACTGCGAAAATTTGGAGTTTCTCAAGCGTTTCTTACCTCCAAACTGCCATATCTCGCGAACGGATTGACCAATCCGCAAAATTTCTGTTGCTTCTGAAAGTAGAAACTCTCCCGATTACAAGGGTATGCGCACTTTTCCCGTAGGCAGATCTAGTTATTCGTTTCGAGCATCAGAACTGCGAAAATTTTGAGTTTCTCAAGCGTTTCTTACATCCAAACGGCCATATCCGCGAACGGATTGACCAATCCGCATAATTTCTGTTGCATCTGAAAGTAGAAACTCGCCCGATTACATCGGTATGCGTACTTTTCCCCTAGGCCGTTCTGGTTATTCGTTTCGAGCATCAGAACTGCGAAAGTTTGGAGTTTCTCAAGCGTTTCTTACATCCAAACGGCCATATCCGCGAACGGATTGACCAATCCGCATAATTTCTGTTGCATCTGAAAGTAGAAACTCGCCCGATTACATCGGTATGCGTACTTTTCCCCTAGGCCGTTCTGGTTATTCGTTTCGAGCATCAGAACTGCGAAAATTTTGAGTTCCTCAAGCGTTTCTTATCTCCAAACTGCCATATCTCGCGAACGGATTGACCAATCCGCAAAATTTCTGTTGCTTCTGAAAGTAGAAACTCTCCCCATTACAATGGTATGCGCACTTTTCCCGTAGGCCGTTCTAGTTATTCGTTTCGAGCATCAGAACTGCGAAAATTTTGAGTTTCTCAAGTGTTTCTTGCCTCCAAACTGCCATATCTCGCGAACGGATTGACCAATCCGCAAAATTTCTGTTTCATCTGAAAGTAGAAACTCGCCCGATTACAACGGTAGGTGTAGTTTTCCCCTAGGCCGTTCTAGTCATTCGTTTCGAGCATCAGAACTGCGAAAATTTGTAGTTTCTCAAGCGTTTCTTACCTCCAAACTGCCACATCTCGCAAACGGATTGAAAATCCGCAAAATTTCTGTTGCATCTGAAAGTAGAAACTCTCCCGATTACAAGGGTATGCGCACTTTTCCCGTAGGCCGTTCTAGTTATTCGTTTCGAGCATCAGAACTGCGAAAATTTTGAGTTTCTCAAGCGTTTCTAACATCCAAACGGCCATATCTCGCGAACGGATTGACCAATCCGCATAATTTCTGTTGCATCTGAAAGTAGAAACTCGCCCGATTACATCGGTATGCGTACTTTTCCCCTAGGCCGTTCTGGTTATTCGTTTCGAGCATCAGAACTGCGAAAATTTTGAGTTTCTCAAGCGTTCCTTACCTCCAAACAGCCACATCTCGCAAACGGATTGACCGATCCGCAAAATTTCTGTTGCCTCTGAATGTAGAAACTCGTCCGATTACAACGGTATGCGCACTTTTCCTCTAGGCCGTTCTAGTTACTCGTTTCGAGCATCAGAACTGCGAAAATTTTGAGTTCCTCAAGCGTTGCTTACCCCCAAACTGCCATATCTCGCGATCGGATTGACCAATCCGCAAAATTTCTGTTGCATCTGAAAGTAGAATCTCGCCCGATTACAACGGTATGCGTACTCTTCCCCTAGGCCGTTCTAGTTATTCGTTTCGAGCATCAGAACTGCGAAAATTTTGAGTTCCTCAAGCGTTTCTTACCTCCAAACTGCCATATCTCGCGATCGGATTGACCAATCCGCAAAATTTCTGTTGCATCTGAAAGTAGAAACTCGCCCGATTACAACGGTATGCGCACTTTTCCCGTAGGCCGTTCTAGTTATTCGTTTCGAGCATCAGAACTGCGAAAATTTTGAGTTTCTCAAGCGTTTCTAACATCCAAACGGCCATATCTCGCGAACGGATTGACCAATCCGCATAATTTCTGTTGCATCTGAAAGTAGAAACTCGCCCGATTACATCCGTATGCGTACTTTTCCCCTAGGCCGTTCTGGTTATTCGTTTCGAGCATCAGAACTGCGAAAATTTTGAGTTTCTCAAGCGTTCCTTACCTCCAAACAGCCACATCTCGCAAACGGATTGAAAATCCGCAAAATTTCTGTTGCATCTGAAAGTAGAAACTCGCCCGATTACAACGGTATGCGCACTTTTCCCGTAGGCCGTTCTAGTTATTCGTTTCGAGCATCAGAACTGCGAAAATTTTGAGTTTCTCAAGCGTTTCTAACATCCAAACGGCCATATCTCGCGAACGGATTGACCAATCCGCATAATTTCTGTTGCATCTGAAAGTAGAAACTCGCCCGATTACAACGGTAGGTGTAGTTTTCCCCTAGGCCGTTCTAGTCATTCGTTTCGAGCATCAGAACTGCGAAAATTTGTAGTTTCTCAAGCGTTTCTTACCTCCAAACTGCCACATCTCGCAAACGGATTGAAAATCCGCAAAATTTCTGTTGCATCTGAAAGTAGAAACTCTCCCGATTACAAGGGTATGCGCACTTTTCCCGTAGGCCGTTCTAGTTATTCGTTTCGAGCATCAGAACTGCGAAAATTTTGAGTTTCTCAAGCGTTTCTAACATCCAAACGGCCATATCTCGCGAACGGATTGACCAATCCGCATAATTTCTGTTGCATCTGAAAGTAGAAACTCGCCCGATTACATCGGTATGCGTACTTTTCCCCTAGGCCGTTCTGGTTATTCGTTTCGAGCATCAGAACTGCGAAAATTTTGAGTTTCTCAAGCGTTCCTTACCTCCAAACAGCCACATCTCGCAAACGGATTGACCGATCCGCAAAATTTCTGTTGCCTCTGAATGTAGAAACTCGTCCGATTACAACGGTATGCGCACTTTTCCTCTAGGCCGTTCTAGTTACTCGTTTCGAGCATCAGAACTGCGAAAATTTTGAGTTCCTCAAGCGTTGCTTACCCCCAAACTGCCATATCTCGCGATCGGATTGACCAATCCGCAAAATTTCTGTTGCATCTGAAAGTAGAATCTCGCCCGATTACAACGGTATGCGTACTCTTCCCCTAGGCCGTTCTAGTTATTCGTTTCGAGCATCAGAACTGCGAAAATTTTGAGTTCCTCAAGCGTTTCTTACCTCCAAACTGCCATATCTCGCGATCGGATTGACCAATCCGCAAAATTTCTGTTGCATCTGAAAGTAGAAACTCGCCCGATTACAACGGTATGCGCACTTTTCCCGTAGGCCGTTCTAGTTATTCGTTTCGAGCATCAGAACTGCGAAAATTTTGAGTTTCTCAAGCGTTTCTAACATCCAAACGGCCATATCTCGCGAACGGATTGACCAATCCGCATAATTTCTGTTGCATCTGAAAGTAGAAACTCGCCCGATTACATCCGTATGCGTACTTTTCCCCTAGGCCGTTCTGGTTATTCGTTTCGAGCATCAGAACTGCGAAAATTTTGAGTTTCTCAAGCGTTCCTTACCTCCAAACAGCCACATCTCGCAAACGGATTGAAAATCCGCAAAATTTCTGTTGCATCTGAAAGTAGAAACTCGCCCGATTACAACGGTATGCGCACTTTTCCCGTAGGCCGTTCTAGTTATTCGTTTCGAGCATCAGAACTGCGAAAATTTTGAGTTTCTCAAGCGTTTCTAACATCCAAACGGCCATATCTCGCGAACGGATTGACCAATCCGCATAATTTCTGTTGCATCTGAAAGTAGAAACTCGCCCGATTACAACGGTAGGTGTAGTTTTCCCCTAGGCCGTTCTAGTCATTCGTTTCGAGCATCAGAACTGCGAAAATTTGTAGTTTCTCAAGCGTTTCTTACCTCCAAACTGCCACATCTCGCAAACGGATTGAAAATCCGCAAAATTTCTGTTGCATCTGAAAGTAGAAACTCGCCCGATTACAACGGTATGCGCACTTTTCCCGTAGGCCGTTCTAGTTATTCGTTTCGAGCATCAGAACTGCGAAAATTTTGAGTTTCTCAAGCGTTTCTAACATCCAAACGGCCATATCTCGCGAACGGATTGACCAATCCGCATAATTTCTGTTGCATCTGAAAGTAGAAACTCGCCCGATTACATCGGTATGCGTACTTTTCCCCTAGGCCGTTCTGGTTATTCGTTTCGAACATCAGAACTGCGAAAATTTTGAGTTTCTCAAGCGTTCCTTACCTCCAAACAGCCACATCTCGCAAACGGATTGACCGATCCGCAAAATTTCTGTTGCCTCTGAATGTAGAAACTCGTCCGATTACAACGGTATGCGCACTTTTCCCCTAGGCCGTTCTAGTTACTCGTTTCGAGCATCAGAACTGCGAAAATTTTGAGTTCCTCAAGCGTTGCTTACCCCCAAACTGCCATATCTCGCGATCGGATTGACCAATCCGCAAAATTTCTGTTGCATCTGAAAGTAGAATCTCGCCCGATTACAACGGTATGCGTACTTTTCCCCCAGGCCGTTCTAGTTATTCGTTTCGAGCATCAGAACTGCGAAAATTTTGAGTTCCTCAAGCGTTTCTTACCTCCAAACTGCCATATCTCGCGATCGGATTGACCAATCCGCAAAATTTCTGTTGCATCTGAAAGTAGAAACTCGCCCGATTACAACGGTATGCGCACTTTTCCCGTAGGCCGTTCTAGTTATTCGTTTCGAGCATCAGAACTGCGAAAATTTTGAGTTTCTCAAGCGTTTCTAACATCCAAACGGCCATATCTCGCGAACGGATTGACCAATCCGCATAATTTCTGTTGCATCTGAAAGTAGAAACTCGCCCGATTACATCGGTATGCGTACTTTTCCCCTAGGCCGTTCTGGTTATTCGTTTCGAGCATCAGAACTGCGAAAATTTTGAGTTTCTCAAGCGTTCCTTACCTCCAAACAGCCACATCTTGCAAACGGATTGACCGATCCGCAAAATTTCTGTTGCCTCTGAATGTAGAAACTCGTCCGATTACAACGGTATGCGCACTTTTCCCCTAGGCCGTTCTAGTTACTCGTTTCGAGCATCAGAACTGCGAAAATTTTGAGTTCCTCAAGCGTTGCTTACCCCCAAACTGCCATATCTCGCGATCGGATTGACCAATCCGCAAAATTTCTGTTGCATCTGAAAGTAGAAACTCGCCCGATTCCAACGGTATGTGTAGTTTTCCCCTAGGCCGTTCCAGTTATTCGTTTCGAGCATCAGAACTGCGAAAATTTTGAGTTCCTCAAGCGTTTCTTACCTCCAAACTGCCATATCTCGCGATCGGATTGACCAATCCGCAAAATTTCTGTTGCATCTGAAAGTAGAATCTCGCCCGATTACAACGGTATGCGTACTTTTCCCCTAGGCCGTTCTAGTCAGTCGTTTCGAGCATCAGAACTGCGAAAATTTTGAGTTTCTCAAGCGTTTCTCACTTCCAAATTGCCATATCTCGCGAACGGATTGACCAATCCGCAAAATTTCTATTGCATCTGAAAGTAGAAACTCACCCGATTACGACGGTATGTGTAGTTTTCGCCTAGGCCGTTCCAGTTATTCGTTTCGAGCATCAGAACTGCGAAAATTTTGAGTTTCTCAAGCGTTTCTTACATCCAAACTGCCATATCTCGCAAACGGATTGACCAATCCGCAAAATTTCTGTTGCATCTGAAAGTAGAAACTCGCCCGATTACAACGGTATGCGTTCTTCTCCCCTAGGCCGTTCTAGTCATTCGTTTCGAGCATCAGAACTGCGAAAATTTTGAGTTTCTCAAGAGTTTCTTACCTCCAAACTGCCATATCTCGCGAACGGATTGACCAATCCGCAAAATTTCTGTTGCTTCTGAAAGTAGAAACTCTCCCGATTACAAGGGTATTCGCACTTTTCCCGTAGGCCGCTCTAGTTATTCGTTTCGAGCATCAGAACTGCGAAAATTTTGAGTTTCTCAAGCGTTTCTTACCTCCAAACTGCCATATCTCGCGAACGGATTGACCAATCCGCAAAATTTCTGTTGCGTCTGAAAGTAGAAACTCGCCCGATTACAACGGTATGCGTACTTTTCCCCTAGGCCGTACTTGTTATTCGTTTCGAGCATCAGAACGGCGAAAATTTTGAGTTTCTCAAGCGTTTCTTACCTCCAAACTGCCATATCTCGCGAACGGATTGACCAATCCGCAGAATTTCTATTGCATCTGAAAGTAGAAACTCGCCCGATTACAACGGTATGCGTACTTTTCCCCTAGGCCGCTCTAGATACTCGTTTCGAGCATCAGAACGGCGAAAATTTTGAGTTTCTCAAGCGTTTCTTACCTCCAAACTGCCATATCTCGCGAACGGATTGACCAATCCGCAGAATTTCTATTGCATCTGAAAGTAGAAACTCGCCCGATTACAACGGTATGCGTACTTTTCCCCTAGGCCGTACTTGTTATTCGTTTCGAGCATCAGAACGGCGAAAATTTTGAGTTTCTCAAGCGTTTCTTACCTCCAAACTGCCACATCTCGCAAACGGATTGACCAATCCGCAAAATTTCTGTTGTATCTGAAAGTAGAAACTCGCCCGATTCCAACGGTATGTGTAGTTTTCCCCTAGGCCGTTCCAGTTATTCGTTTCGAGCATCAGAACTGCGAAAATTGTGAGTTTCTCAAGCGTTTCTTACATCCAAACTGCCATATCTCGCGAACGGAATGACCGATCCGCATAATTTCTGTTGCATCTGAAAGTAGAAACTCGCCCGATTACAACGGTATGCGCACTTTCCCCGTAGGACGTTCTAGTTATTCGTTTCGAGCATCAGAACTGCGAAAATTTTGAGTTCCTCAAGCGTTTCTTACCTCCAAACTGCCATATCTCGCGATCGGATTGACCAATCCGCAAAATTTCTGTTGCATCTGAAAGTAGAAACTCGCCCGATTACAACGGTATGCGCACTTTTCCCGTAGGCCGTTCTAGTTATTCGTTTCGAGCATCAGAACTGCGAAAATTTTGAGTTTCTCAAGCGTTTCTAACATCCAAACGGCCATATCTCGCGAACGGATTGACCAATCCGCATAATTTCTGTTGCATCTGAAAGTAGAAACTCGCCCGATTACATCGGTATGCGTACTTTTCCCCTAGGCCGTTCTGGTTATTCGTTTCGAGCATCAGAACTGCGAAAATTTTGAGTTTCTCAAGCGTTCCTTACCTCCAAACAGCCACATCTTGCAAACGGATTGACCGATCCGCAAAATTTCTGTTGCCTCTGAATGTAGAAACTCGTCCGATTACAACGGTATGCGCACTTTTCCCCTAGGCCGTTCTAGTTACTCGTTTCGAGCATCAGAACTGCGAAAATTTTGAGTTCCTCAAGCGTTGCTTACCCCCAAACTGCCATATCTCGCGATCGGATTGACCAATCCGCAAAATTTCTGTTGCATCTGAAAGTAGAAACTCGCCCGATTCCAACGGTATGTGTAGTTTTCCCCTAGGCCGTTCCAGTTATTCGTTTCGAGCATCAGAACTGCGAAAATTTTGAGTTCCTCAAGCGTTTCTTACCTCCAAACTGCCATATCTCGCGATCGGATTGACCAATCCGCAAAATTTCTGTTGCATCTGAAAGTAGAATCTCGCCCGATTACAACGGTATGCGTACTTTTCCCCTAGGCCGTTCTAGTCAGTCGTTTCGAGCATCAGAACTGCGAAAATTTTGAGTTTCTCAAGCGTTTCTCACTTCCAAATTGCCATATCTCGCGAACGGATTGACCAATCCGCAAAATTTCTATTGCATCTGAAAGTAGAAACTCACCCGATTACGACGGTATGTGTAGTTTTCGCCTAGGCCGTTCCAGTTATTCGTTTCGAGCATCAGAACTGCGAAAATTTTGAGTTTCTCAAGCGTTTCTTACATCCAAACTGCCATATCTCGCAAACGGATTGACCAATCCGCAAAATTTCTGTTGCATCTGAAAGTAGAAACTCGCCCGATTACAACGGTATGCGTTCTTCTCCCCTAGGCCGTTCTAGTCATTCGTTTCGAGCATCAGAACTGCGAAAATTTTGAGTTTCTCAAGAGTTTCTTACCTCCAAACTGCCATATCTCGCGAACGGATTGACCAATCCGCAAAATTTCTGTTGCTTCTGAAAGTAGAAACTCTCCCGATCACAAGGGTATTCGCACTTTTCCCGTAGGCCGCTCTAGTTATTCGTTTCGAGCATCAGAACTGCGAAAATTTTGAGTTTCTCAAGCGTTTCTTACCTCCAAACTGCCATATCTCGCGAACGGATTGACCAATCCGCAAAATTTCTGTTGCGTCTGAAAGTAGAAACTCGCCCGATTACAACGGTATGCGTACTTTTCCCCTAGGCCGTACTTGTTATTCGTTTCGAGCATCAGAACGGCGAAAATTTTGAGTTTCTCAAGCGTTTCTTACCTCCAAACTGCCATATCTCGCGAACGGATTGACCAATCCGCAGAATTTCTATTGCATCTGAAAGTAGAAACTCGCCCGATTACAACGGTATGCGTACTTTTCCCCTAGGCCGCTCTAGATACTCGTTTCGAGCATCAGAACGGCGAAAATTTTGAGTTTCTCAAGCGTTTCTTACCTCCAAACTGCCATATCTCGCGAACGGATTGACCAATCCGCAGAATTTCTATTGCATCTGAAAGTAGAAACTCGCCCGATTACAACGGTATGCGTACTTTTCCCCTAGGCCGTACTTGTTATTCGTTTCGAGCATCAGAACGGCGAAAATTTTGAGTTTCTCAAGCGTTTCTTACCTCCAAACTGCCACATCTCGCAAACGGATTGACCAATCCGCAAAATTTCTGTTGTATCTGAAAGTAGAAACTCGCCCGATTCCAACGGTATGTGTAGTTTTCCCCTAGGCCGTTCCAGTTATTCGTTTCGAGCATCAGAACTGCGAAAATTGTGAGTTTCTCAAGCGTTTCTTACATCCAAACTGCCATATCTCGCGAACGGAATGACCGATCCGCATAATTTCTGTTGCATCTGAAAGTAGAAACTCGCCCGATTACAACGGTATGCGCACTTTCCCCGTAGGACGTTCTAGTTATTCGTTTCGAGCATCAGAACTGCGAAAATTTTAAGTTTCTCAAGCGTTTCTAACATCCAAACGGCCATATCTCGCGAACGGATTGACCAATCCGCAAAATTTCTGTTGCATCTGAAAGTAGAAACTCGCCCGATTACAACGGTATGCGTACTTTTCCCCTAGGCCGTACTTGTTATTCGTTTCGGCATCAGAACGGCGAAAATTTTGAGTTTCTCAAGCGTTTCTTACCTCCAAACTGCCATATCTCGCGAACGGATTGACCAATCCGCAGAATTTCTATTGCATCTGAAAGTAGAAACTCGCCCGATTACAACGGTATGCGTACTTTTCCCCTAGGCCGTTCTGGTTATTCGTTTCGAGCATCATAACTGCGAAAATTTGGAGTTTCTCAAGCGTTTCTTACCTCCAAACTGCCACATCTCGCAAACGGATTGACCAATCCGCAAAATTTCTGTTGTATCTAAAAGTAGAAACTCGCCCGATTACAACGGTATGTGTAGTTTTCCCCTAGGCCGTTCCAGTTATTCGTTTCGAGCATCAGAACTGCGAAAATTTTGAGTTTCTCAAGCGTTTCTTACCTCCAAACTGCCATATCTCGCGAACGGATTGACCAATCCGCAAAATTTCTGTTTCATCTGAAAGTAGAAACTCGCCCGATTACAACGGTAGGTGTAGTTTTCCCCTAGGCCGTTCTAGTTATTCGTTTCGAGCATCAGAACTGCGAAAATTTGGAGTTTCTCAAGCGTTTCTTACCTCCAAACTGCCACATCTCGCAAACGGATTGAAAATCCGCAAAATTTCTGTTGCATCTGAAAGTAGAAACTCGCCCGATTACAACGGTATGCGTACTCTTCCCCCCGGCCGTACTAGTTACTCGTTTCGAGCATCAGAACTGCGAAAATTTTGAGTTTCTCAAGCGTTTCTTACCTCCAAACTGCCATATCTCGCGAACGGATTGACCAATCCGCAAAATTTCTGTTGCATCTGAAAGTAGAAACTCGCCCGATTACAACGGTATGCGTACTTTTCCCCTAGGCCGTACTTGTTATTCGTTTCGAGCATCAGAACGGCGAAAATTTTGAGTTTCTCAAGCGTTTCTTACATCCAAACTGCCATAGCTCGCGAACGGATTGACCAATCCGCAGAATTTCTATTGCATCTGAAAGTAGAAACTCGCCCGATTACATCGGTATGCGTACTTTTCCCTAGGCCGTTCTGGTTATTCGTTTCGAGCATCATAACTGCGAAAATTTGGAGTTTCTCAAGCGTTTCTTACCTCCAAACTGCCACATCTCACAAACGGATTGACCAATCCGCAAAATTTCTGTTGTATCTAAAAGTAGAAACTCGCCCGATTACAACGGTATGTGTAGTTTTCCCCTAGGCCGTTCCAGTTATTCGTTTCGAGCATCAGAACTGCGAAAATTTTGAGTTTCTCAAGCGTTTCTTACATCCAAACTGCCATATCTCGAGAACGGAATGACCGATCCGCATAATTTCTGTTGCATCTGAAAGTAGAAACTCGCCCGATTACAACGGTATGCGCACTTTTCCCCTAGGCCGTTCTAGTTACACGTGTCGAGCATCAGAACTGCGAAAATTTTGAGTTTCTCAAGCGTTTCTTACTTCCAAACTGCCATATCTAGCGAACGGATTCACCAATCCGCAAAATTTCTGTTGCATCTGAAAGTAGAAACTCGCCCGATTACAACGGTATGCGTACTTTTCCGCTAGGCCGCTCTAGTTACTCGTTTCGAGCATCAGAACTGCGAAAATTTTGACTTTCTCAAGCATTTCTTATCTCCAAACTGCCATATCTCGCGAACGGATTGATCAATCCGCAAAATTTCTGTTGCATCTGAAAGTAGAAACTTGCCCGATTACAACGGTATGGGGACTTTTCCCCTAGGCCGTTCTAGTTATTCGTGTCGAGCATCAGAACTGCGAAAATTTTGAGTTTCTCAAGTGTTTCTTACCTCCAAACTGCCATATCTCGCGAACGGATTGACCAATCCGCAAAATTTCTGTTTCATCTGAAAGTAGAAACTCGCCCGATTACAACGGTAGGTGTAGTTTTCCCCTAGGCCGTTCTAGTTATTCGTTTCGAGCATCAGAACTGCGAAAATTTGGAGTTTCTCAAGCGTTTCTTACCTCCAAACTGCCACATCTCGCAAACGGATTGAAAATCCGCAAATTTTCTGTTGCATCTGAAAGTAGAAACTCGCCCGATTACAACGGTATGCGTACTCTTCCCCCCGGCCGTACTACTTACTCGTTTCGAGCATCAGAACTGCGAAAATTTTGAGTTTCTCAAGCGTTTCTTACCTCCAAACTGCCATATCTCGCGAACGGATTGACCAATCCGCAAGATTTCTGTTGCATCTGAAAGTAGAAACTCGCCCGATTACAACGGTATGCGTACTTTTCCCCTAGGCCGTACTTGTTATTCGTTTCGAGCATCAGAACGGCGAAAATTTTGAGTTTCTCAAGCGTTTCTTACATCCAAACTGCCATATCTCGCGAACGGATTGACCAATCCGCAGAATTTCTATTGCATCTGAAAGTAGAAACTCGCCCGATTACATCGGTATGCGTACTTTTCCCCTAGGCCGTTCTGGTTATTCGTTTCGAGCATCATAACTGCGAAAATTTGGAGTTTCTCAAGCGTTTCTTACCTCCAAACTGCCACATCTCGCAAACGGATTGACCAATCCGCAAAATTTCTGTTGTATCTAAAAGTAGAAACTCGCCCGATTACAACGGTATGTGTAGTTTTCCCCTAGGCCGTTCCAGTTATTCGTTTCGAGCATCAGAACTGCGAAAATTTTGAGTTTCTCAAGCGTTTCTTACATCCAAACTGCCATATCTCGAGAACGGAATGACCGATCCGCATAATTTCTGTTGCATCTGAAAGTAGAAACTCGCCCGATTACAACGGTATGCGCACTCTTCCCCTAGGCCGTTCTAGTTACTCGTGTCGAGCATCAGAACTGCGAAAATTTTGAGTTTCTCAAGCGTTTCTTACTTCCAAACTGCCATATCTCGCGAACGGATTCACCCATCCGCAAAATTTCTGTTGCATCTGAAAGTAGAAACTCGCCCGATTACAACGGTATGCGTACTTTTCCGCTAGGCCGCTCTAGTTACTCGTTTCGAGCATCAGAACTGCGAAAATTTTGAGTTTCTCAAGCGTTTCTTACCTCCAAACTGCCATACCTCGCGAACGGATTGACCAATCCGCACAATTTCTATTGCATCTGAAAGTAGAAACTCACCCGATTACGACAGTATGTGTAGTTTTCGCCTAGGCCGTTCCAGTTATTCGTTTCGAGCATCAGAACTGCGAAAATTTTGAGTTTCTCAAGCGTTTCTTATTTCCAAACTGCCATATCTCGCGAACGGATTGATCAATCCGCAAAATTTCTGTTGCATCTGAAAGTAGAAACTCGCCCGATTACAACGGTATGCGTACTTTTCCCCTAGGCCGTTCTAGTTATTCGTTTCGAGCATCAGACCTGCGAAAATTTTGAGTTCCTCAAGCGTTTCTTACCTCCAAACTGCCATATCTCGCGATCGGATTGACCAATCCGCAAAATTTCTGTTGCATCTGAAAGTAGAAACTCGCCCGATTACAACGCTATGCGCACTTTTCCCCTAGGCCGTTCTAGTTACTCGTTTCGAGCATCAGAACTGCGAAAATTTTGAGTTTCTCAAGCATTTCTTATCTCCAAACTGCCATATCTCGCGAACGCATTGACCAATCCGCAAAATTTCTGTTGCATCTGAAAGTAGAAACTCGCCCGATTACAACGGTATCCGTACTTTTCCCCTAGGCCGTACTTGTTATTCGTTTCGAGCATCAGAACGGCGAAAATTTCGAGTTTCTCAAGCGTTTCTTACCTCCAAACTGCCATATCTCGCGAACGGATTGACCAATCCGCAGAATTTCTATTGCATCTGAAAGTAGAAACTCGCCCGATTACAACGGTATGCGTACTTTTCCCCTAGGCCGCTCTAGTTACTCGTTTCGAGCATCAGTACTGCGAAAATTTTGAATTTCTCAAGCGTTTCTTATCTCCAAACTGCCATATCTCGCGAACGGATTGATCAATCCGCAAAATTTCTGTTGCATCTGAAAGTAGAAACTCGCCCGATTACAACGGTATGCGCACTTTTCCCCTAGGCCTTTCTAGTTATTCGTGCCGAGCATCAGAACTGCGAAAATTTGGAGTTTCTCAAGTGTTTCTTACCTCCAAACTGCCATATCTCGCGGACGGATTGACCAATCCGCATAATTTCTGTTGTATCTGAAAGTAGAAACTCGCCCGATTACAACGTTATGTGTAGTTTTCCCCTAGGCCGTTCCAGTTATTCGTTTCGAGCATCAGAACTGCGAAAATTTTGAGTTTCTCAAGCGTTTCTTACATCCAAACTGCCATATCTCGAGAACGGAATGACCGATCCGCATAATTTCTGTTGCATCTGAAAGTAGAAACTCGCCCGATTACAACGGTATGCGCACTTTTCCCCTAGGCCATTCTAGTTATTCGTGTCGAGCATCAGAACTGCGAAAATTTTGAGTTTCTCAAGCGTTTCTTACCTCCAAACTGCCATATCTCGCGAACGGATTCACCAATCCGCAAAATTTCTGTTGCATCTGAAAGTAGAAACTCGCCCGATTACATCGGTATGCGTACTTTTCCGCTAGGCCGCTCTAGTTACTCGTTTCGAGCATCAGAACTGCGAAAATTTTGAGTTTCTCAAGCGTTTCTTATCTCCAAACTGCCATATCTCGCGAACGGATTGATCAATCCGCAAAATTTCTGTTGCATCTGAAAGTAGAAACTCGCCCGATTACAACGGTATCCGTACTTTTCCCCTAGGCCGTACTTGTTATTCGTTTCGAGCATCAGAACGGCGAAAATTTCGAGTTTCTCAAGTGTTTCTTACCTCCAAACTGCCATATCTCGCGAACGGATTGACCAATCCGCAATATTTCTGTTGCATCTGAAAGTAGAAACTCACCCGATTACAACGGTATGTGTAGTTTTCCCCTAGGCCGTTCTAGTTACTCGTGTCGAGCATCAGAACTGCGAAAATTTTGAGTTTCTCAAGCGTTTCTTACCTCCAAACTGCCATATCTCGCGAAAGGTTAGACCAATCCGCAAAATTTCTGTTGCATCTGAAAGTAGAAACTCGCCCGATTACGACGGTATGTGTAGTTTTCGCCTAGGCCGTTCCAGTTCTTCGTTTCGAGCATCAGAACTGCGAAAATTTTGAGTTTCTGAAGCGTTTCTTACTTCCAAACTGCCATATCTCGCGAACGGATTGACCAATCCGCAAAATTTCTGTTGCTTCTGAAAGCAGCAACTCGCCCGATTACAACGGTATGCGCTCTTCTCCCCTAGGCCGTTCTAGTCATTCGTTTCGAGCATCAGAACTGCGAAAATTTTGAGTTTCTCAAGCGTTTCTTACCTCCAAACTGCCATATCTCGCGAACGGATTGACCAATCCGCAAAATTTCTGTTGCATCTGAAAGTAGAAACTCGCCCGATTACAACGGTATGTGTAGTTTTCCCCTAGGCCGTTCCAGTTATTCGTTTCGAGCATCAGAACTGCGAAAATTTTGAGTTTCTCAAGCGTTTCTTACATCCAAACTGCCATATCTCGCGAACGGATTGACCGATCCGCAAAATTTCTGTTGCATCTGAAAGTAGAAACTCGCCCGATTACAACGGCATGCGCACTTTTCCCCTAGGCCGTTCTAGTTACTCGTGTCGAGCATCAGAACTGCGAAAATTTTGAGTTTCTCAAGCGTTTCTTACCTCCAAACTGCCATATCTCGCGAACGGTTTGACCAATCCGCAAAATTTCTGTTGCATCTGAAAGTAGAAACTCGCCCGATTACAACGGTAGGTGTAGTTTTCCCCTAGGCCGTTCTAGTTATTCGTTTCGAGCATCAGAACTGCGAAAATTTTGAGTTTCTCAAGCGTTTCATACCTCCAAACTGCCATATCTCGCGAACGGATTGACCAATCCGCAAAATTTCTATTGCATCTGAAAGTAGAAACTCGCCCGATTACAACGGTATGTGTAGTTTTCCCCTAGGCCGTTCTAGTTATTCGTTTCGAGCATCAGAACTGCGCAAATCTTGAGTTTCTCGAGCGTTTCTTACGTCCAAACTGCCATATCTCGCGAACGGATTGACTAATCCGCAATATTTCTGTTGCATCTGAAAGTAGAAACTCACCCGATTACAACGGTATGTGTAGTCTTCCCCTAGGCCGTTCCAGTTATTCATTTCGAGCATCAGAACTGCGAAAATTTTGAGTTTCTCAAGCGTTTCTTACATCCAAACTGCCATATCTCGCGAACGGATTCACCAATCCGCAAAATTTCTGTTGCATCTGAAAGTAGAAACTCGCCCGATTACAACGGTATGCGTACTTTTCCCCTAGGCGGCTCTAGTTATTCGTTTCGAGCATCAGAACTGCGAAAATTTTGAGTTTCTCAAGCGTTTCTTACATCCAGACTGCCATATCTCGCGAATGGATTGACCGACCCGCAAAATTTCTGTTGTATCTGAAAGTAGAAACTCGCCCGATTACGACGGTATGTGTAGTTTTCCCCTAGGCCGTTCCAGTTATTCGTTTCGAGCATCAGAACTGCGAAAATTTTTAGTTTCTCAAGCGTTTCTTACTTCCAAACTGCCATATCTCGCGAACGGATTGACCAATCCGCATAATTTCTGTTGCATCTGAAAGTAGAAACTCGCCCGATTACAACGGTATGCGTACTTTTCCCCTAGGCCGTTCTAATCATCGTTACGAGCATCAGAACTGCGAAAATTTTGAGTTTCTCAAGCGTTTCTTATCTCCAAACTGCCATAACTCGCGAACGAATTGATCAATCCGCAAAATTTCTGTTGCATCTGAAAGTAGAAACTCGCCCGATTACAACGGTATGCGCACTTTTCCCCTAGGACGTTCTAGTTATTCGTGTCGAGCATCAGAACTGCGAAAATTCTGAGTTTCTCAAGCGTTTCTTACCTCCAAACTGCCACATCTCGCGAACGGATTGACCAATCCGCAAAATTTCTGTTGTATCTGAAAGTAGAAACTCGCCCGATTACAACGGTATGCGTACTTTTCCCCTAGGCCGTTCTAGTTATTCATTTCGAGCATCAGAACTGCGAAAATTTTGAGTTTCTCAAGCGTTACTTACTTCCAATCTGCCATATCTCGCGAACGGATTGACCAATCCGCAAAATTTCTGTTGCTTCTGAAAGTAGAAACTCTCCCGATTACAAGGGTATGCGCACTTTTCCCGTAGGCCGTTCTAATTATTCGTTTCGAGCATCAGAACTGCGAAAATTTTGATTTTCTCAAGCGTTTCTTACTTCCAAACTGCCACATCTCGCAAACGGATTGACCAATCCGCAAAATTTCTGTTGTATCTGAAAGTAGAAACTCGCCCGATTACGACGGTATGTGTAGTTTTCCCCTAGGCCGTTCCAGTTATTCGTTTCGAGCATCAGAACTGCGAAAATTTTGAGTTTCTCAAGCGTTTCTTACTTCCAAACGGCCATATCTCGCGAACGGATTGACCAATCCGCAAAATTTCTGTTGCATCTGAAAGTAGAAACTCGCCCGATTACAACGGTATGCGTTCTTCTCCCCTAGGCCTTTCTAGTCATCGTTTCGAGCATCATAACTGCGAAAATTTTGAGTTTCTCAAGCGTTTCTTACCTCCAAACTGCCATATCTCGCGAACGGATTGATCAATCCGCAAAATTTCTGTTGCATCTGAAAGTAGAGACTCGCCCGTTTACAACGGTATGTGTAGTTTTCCCCTAGGCCGTTCCAGTTATTCGTTTCGAGCATCAGAACTGCGAAAATTTTGAGTTTCTCAAGCGTTTCTTACATCCAAACGGCCATATCACGCGAACGGATTGACCGATCCGCAAAATTTCTGTTGCATCTGAAAATAGAAACTCGCCCGATTACAACGGTATGCGCACTTTTCCCCTAGGCCGTTCTATTTATTCGTGTGGAGCATCAGAACTGCGAAAATTTTGAGTTTCTCAAGCGTTTCTTACCTCCAAACTGCCATATCTCGCGAACGGATTGACCAATCCGCAAAATTTCTGTTGCATCTGAAAGTAGAAACTCGCCCAATTACAACGGTAGGTGTAGTTTTCCCCTAGGCCGTTCTAGTTATTCGTTTCGAGCATCAGAACTGCGAAAATTTTGAGTTTCTCAAGCGTTTCTTACTTCCAAACGGCCATATCTCGCGAACGGATTGACCAATCCGCAAAATTTCTGTTGCATCTGAAAGTAGAAACTCGCCCGATTACAACGGTATGCGTACTTCTCCCCTAGGCCATTCTAGTCATACGTTTCGAGCATCAGAACTGCGAAACTTTTGAGTTTCTCAAGCGTTTCTTACTTCCAAACTGCCATATCTCGCGAACGGATTGATCAATCCGCAAAATTTCTGTTGCATCTGAAAGTGGAAACTCGCCCGATTACAACGGTATGGGCACTTTTCCCCTAGGCCGTTCTAGTTATTCGTTTCGAGCATCAGAACTGCGAAAATTTTGAGTTTCTCAAGCGTTTCTTACCTCCAAACTGCCACATCTCGCAAACGGATTGACCAATCCGCAAAATTTCTGTTGTATCTGAAAGTAGAAACTCGCCCGATTACGACGGTATGTGTAGTTTTCCCCTAGGCCGTTCCAGTTATTCGTTTCGTGCATCAGAACTGCGAAAATTTTGAGTTTCTCAAGCGTTTCTTACTTCCAAACGGCCATATCTCGCGAACGGATTGACCAATCCGCAAAATTTCTGTTGCATCTGAAAGTAGAAACTCGCCCAATTACAACGGTAGGTGTAGTTTTCCCCTAGGCCGTTCTAGTTATTCGTTTCGAGCATCAGAACTGCGAAAATTTTGAGTTTCTCAAGCGTTTCTTACTTCCAAACTGCCACATCTCGCGAACGGATCGACCAATCCGCAAAATTTCTGTTGCATCTGAAAGTAGAAACGCGCCCGATTACAACGGTATGCGCACTTTGCCCCTAGGCCGTTCTAGTTATTCGTGTCGAGCATCAGAACTCCGAAAATTTTGAGTTTCTCAAGCGTTTCTTACCTCCAAACTGCCATATCTCGCGAACGGATTGAACAATCCGCAAAATTTCTGTTGCATCTGAAAGTAGAAACTCGCCCGATTACAACGGTAGGTGTAGTTTTCCCCTAGGCCGTTCTAGTTATTCGTTTCGAGCATCAGAACTGCGAAAATTTTGAGTTTCTCAAGCGTTTCTTACTTCCAAACGGCCATATCTCGCGAACGGATTGACCAATCCGCAAAATTTCTGTTGCATCTGAAAGTAGAAACTCGCCCGATTACAACGGTATGCGTACTTCTCCCCTAGGCCGTTCTAGTCATACGTTTCGAGCATCAGAACTGCGAAACTTTTGAGTTTCTCAAGCGTTTCTTACTTCCAAACTGCCATATCTCGCGAACGGATTGATCAATCCGCAAAATTTCTGTTGCATCTGAAAGAGGAAACTCGCCCGATTACAACAGTATGCGCACTTTTCCCCTAGGCCGTTCTAGTTATTCGTTTCGAGCATCAGAACTGCGAAAATTTTGAGTTTCTCAAGCGTTTCTTACCTCCAAACTGACACATCTCGTAAACGGATTGACCAATCCACAAAATTTCTGTTGTATCTGAAAGTAGAAACTCGCCCAATTACAACGGTATGCGTACTTTTCCCCTAGGCCGTTCTAGTTATTCATTTCGAGCATCAGAACTGCGAAAATTTTGATTTTCTCAAGCGTTAGTTACCTCCAAACTGCCATACCTCGCGAACGGATTGACCAATCCGCAAAATTTCTGTTGCTTCTGAAAGTAGAAACTCTCCCGATTACAAGGGTATGCGCACTTTTCCCGTAGGCCGTTCTAATTATTCGTTTCGAGTATCAGAACTGCGAAAATTTTGATTTTCTCAAGCGTTTCTTACCTCCAAACTGCCACATCTCGCAAACGGATTGACCAAACCGCAAAATTTGTGTTGTATCTGAAAGTAGAAACTCGCCCGATTACAACGGTATGCGTACTTCTCCCCTAGGCCGTTCTAGTCAGTCGTTTCGAGCATCAGAACTGCGAAAATTTTGAGTTTCCCAAGCGTTTCTTACCTCCAAACTGCCATATCTCGCGAACGGATTCACCAATCATCCAAAATTTCTGTTGCATCTGAAAGTAGAAACTCGTCCGATTACAACGGTATGCGTAATTTTCCCCTAGGCCGCTCTAGTTACTCGTTTCGAGCATCAGAACTGCGAAAATTTTGAGTTTCTCAAGCGTTTCTTATCTCCAAACTGCCATAACTCGCGAACGGATTGATCAATCCGCAAAATTTCTGTTGCATCTGAAAGTAGAAACTCGCCCGATTACAACGGTATGCGCACTATTCCCCTAGGCCGTTCTAGTTATTCGTGTCGAGCATCAGAACTGCGAAAATTTTGAGTTTCTCAAGCGTTTCTTACCTCCAAACTGCCACATCTCGCAAACGGATTGACCAATCCGCAAAATTTCTGTTGCATCTGAAAGTAGAAACTCGCCCGATTACAACGGTATGCGTACTTCTCCCCTAGGCCGTTCTAGTCAGTCGTTTCGAGCATCAGAACTGCGAAAATTTTGAGTTTCTCAAGCGTTTCTTACCTCCAAACTGCCATATCTCGCGAACGGATTCACCAATCATCCAAAATTTCTGTTGCATCTGAAAGTAGAAACTCGTCCGATTACAACGGTATGCGTACTTTTCCCCTAGGCCGCTCTAGTTACTCGTTTCGAGCATCAGAACTGCGAAAATTTTGAGTTTCTCAAGCGTTTCTTATCTCCAAACTGCCATAACTCGCGAACGGATTGATCAATCTGCAAAATTTCTGTTGCATCTGAAAGTAGAAACTCGCCCGATTACAAGGGTATGCGCACTTTTCCCCTAGGCCGTTCTAGTTATTCGTGTCGAGCATCAGAACTGCGAAAATTTTGAGTTTCTCAAGCGTTTCTTACCTCCAAACTGCCACATCTCGCGAACGGATTGACCAATCCGCAAAATTTCTGTTGCATCTGAAAGTAGAAACTCGCCCGATTACAACGGTATGCGTACTTCTCCCCTAGGCCGTTCTAGTCAGTCGTTTCGAGCATCAGAACTGCGAAAATTTTGAGTTTCTCAAGCGTTTCTTACCTCCAAACTGCCATATCTCGCGAACGGATTCACCAATCATCCAAAATTTCTGTTGCATCTGAAAGTAGAAACTCGTCCGATTACAACGGTATGCGTAATTTTCCCCTAGGCCGCTCTAGTTACTCGTTTCGAGCATCAGAACTGCGAAAATTTTGAGTTTCTCAAGCGTTTCTTATATCCAAACTGCCATAACTCGCGAACGGATTGATCAATCCGCAAAATTTCTGTTGCATCTGAAAGTAGAAACTCGCCCGATTACAACGGTATGCGCACTTTTCCCCTAGGCCGTTCTAGTTATTCGTGACGAGCATCAGAACTGCGAAAATTTTGAGTTTCTCAAGCGTTTCTTACCTCCAAACTGCCACATCTCGCAAACGGATTGACCAATCCGCAACATTTCTGTTGCATCTGAAAGTAGAAACTCGCCCGATTACAACGGTATGCGTACTTCTCCCCTAGGCCGTTCTAGTCAGTCGTTTCGAGCATCAGAACTGCGAAAATTTTGAGTTTCTCAAGCGTTTCTTACCTCCAAACTGCCATATCTCGCGAACGGATTCACCAATCATCCAAAATTTCTGTTGCATCTGAAAGTAGAAACTCGTCCGATTACAACGGTATGCGTACTTTTCCCCTAGGCCGCTCTAGTTACTCGTTTCGAGAATCAGAACTGCGAAAATTTTGAGTTTCTCAAGCGTTTCTTATCTCCAAACTGCCATAACTCGCGAACGGATTGATCAATCCGCAAAATTTCTGTTGCATCTGAAAGTAGAAACTCGCCCGATTACAACGGTATGCGCACTTTTCCCCTAGGCCGTTCTAGTTATTCGTGTCGAGCATCAGAACTGCGAAAATTTTGAGTTTCTCAAGCGTTTCTTACCTCCAAACTGCCACATCTCGCGAACGGATTGACCAATCCGCAAAATTTCTGTTGCATCTGAAAGTAGAAACTCGCCCGATTACAACGGTATGCGTACTTCTCCCCTAGGCCGTTCTAGTCAGTCGTTTCGAGCATCAGAACTGCGAAAATTTTGAGTTTCTCAAGCGTTTCTTACCTCCAAACTGCCATATCTCGCGAACGGATTGAACAATCCGCAAAATTTCTATTGCATCTGAAAGTAGAAACTCGCCCGATTACGACTGTATGTGTAGTTTTCGCCTAGGCCGTTCCAGTTATTCGTTTCGAGCATCAGAACTGCGAAAATTTTGAGTTTCTGAAGCGTTTCTTACTTCCAAACTGCCATATCTCGCGAACGGATTGACCAATCCGCAAACTTTCTGTTGCATCTGAAAGTAGAAACTCGCCCGATTACAACGGTATGCGCTCTTCTCCCCTAGGCCGTTCTAGTCATTCGTTTCGAGCATCAGAACTGCGAAAATTTTGAGTTTCTCAAGCGTTTCTTACCTCCAAACTGCCATATCTCGCGAACGGATTGACCAATCCGCAAAATTTCTGTTGCATCTGAAAGTAGAAACTCGCCCGATTACAACGGTATGTGTAGTTTTCCCCTAGGCCGTTCCAGTTATTCGTTTCGAGCATCAGAACTGCGAAAATTTTGAGTTTCTCAAGCGTTTCTTACATCCAAACTGCCATATCTCGCGAACGGATTGACCGATCCGCAAAATTTCTGTTGCATCTGAAAGTAGAAACTCGCCCGATTACAACGGCATGCGCACTTTTCCCCTAGGCCGTTCTAGTTACTCGTGTCGAGCATCAGAACTGCGAAAATTTTGAGTTTCTCAAGCGTTTCTTACCTCCAAACTGCCATATCTCGCGAACGGATTGACCAATACGCAAAATTTCTGTTGCATCTGAAAGTAGAAACTCGCCCGATTACAACGGTAGGTGTAGTTTTCCCCTAGGCCGTTCTAGTTATTCGTTTCGAGCATCAGAACTGCGAAAATTTTGAGTTTCTCAAGCGTTTCTTACCTCCAAACTGCCATATCTCGCGAACGGATTGACCAATCCGCAAAATTTCTGTTGCATCTGAAAGTAGAAACTCGCCCGATTACAACGGTATGTGTAGTTTTCCCCTAGGCCGTTCCAGTTATTCGTTTCGAGCATCAGAACTGCGAAAATTTTGAGTTTCTCAAGCGTTTCTTACATCCAAACTGCCATATCTCGCGAACGGATTGACCGATCCGCAAAATTTCTGTTGCATCTGAAAGTAGAAACTCGCCCGATTACAACGGCATGCGCACTTTTCCCCTAGGCCGTTCTAGTTACTCGTGTCGAGCATCAGAACTGCGAAAATTTTGAGTTTCTCAAGCGTTTCTTACCTCCAAACTGCCATATCTCGCGAACGGATTGACCAATCCGCAAAATTTCTGTTGCATCTGAAAGTAGAAACTCGCCCGATTACAACGGTTGGTGTAGTTTTCCCGTAGGCCTTTCTAGTTATTCGTTTCGAGCATCAGAAATGCGCAAATCTTGAGTTTCTCAAGCGATGCTTACCTCCAAACTGCCATATCTCGCGAACGGATTGACCCATCCGCAATATTTCTGTTGCATCTGAAAGTAGAAACTCACCCGATTACAACGGTATGTGTAGTTTTCCCCTAGGCCGTTCCAGTTATTCATTTCGAGCATCAGAACTGCGAAAATTTTGAGTTTCTCAAGCGTTTCTTACATCCAAACTGCCATATCTCGCGAACGGATTCACCAATCATCCAAAATTTCTATTGCATCTGAAAGTAGAAACCCGTCCGATTACAACGGTATGCGTACTTTTCCCCTAGGCCGCTCTAGTTACTCGTTTCGAGCATCAGAACTGCGAAAATTTTGAGTTTCTCAAGCGTTTCTTACCTCCAAACTGCCACATCTCGCGAACGGATTGACCAATCCGCAAAATCTCTGTTGTTTCTGAAAGTAGAAACTCGCCCGATTACAACGGTATGCGTACTTCTCCCGTAGGCCGTTCTAGTCAGTCGTTTCGAGCATCAGAACTGCGAAAATTTTGAGTTTCTCAAGCGTTTCTTACCTCCAAACTGCCATATCTCGCGAACGGATTGAACAATCCGCAAAATTTCTATTGCATCTGAAAGTAGAAACTCGCCCGATTACGACGGTATGTGTAGTTTTCGCCTAGGCCGTTCCAGTTATTCGTTTCGAACATCAGAAATGCGCAAATCTTGAGTTTCTCAAGCGATGCTTACCTCCAAACTGCCACATCTCGCAAACGGATTGACCAATCCGCAAAATTTCTGTTGCATCTGAAAGTAGAAACTCGCCCGATTACAACGGTATGCGTACTTCTCCCCTAGGCCGTTCTAGTCAGTCGTTTCGAGCATCAGAACTGCGAAAATTTTGAGTTTCTCAAGCGTTTCTTACCTCCAAACTGCCATATCTCGCGAACGGATTCACCAATCATCCAAAATTTCTGTTGCATCTGAAAGTAGAAACTCGTCCGATTACAACGGTATGCGTACTTTTCCCCTAGGCCGCTCTAGTTACTCGTTTCGAGCATCAGAACTGCGAAAATTTTGAGTTTCTCAAGCGTTTCTTATCTCCAAACTGCCATAACTCGCGAACGGATTGATCAATCTGCAAAATTTCTGTTGCATCTGAAAGTAGAAACTCGCCCGATTACAACGGTATGCGCACTTTTCCCCTAGGCCGTTCTAGTTATTCGTGTCGAGCATCAGAACTGCGAAAATTTTGAGTTTCTCAAGCGTTTCTTACCTCCAAACTGACACATCTCGTAAACGGATTGACCAATCCACAAAATTTCTGTTGTATCTGAAAGTAGAAACTCGCCCAATTACAACGGTATGCGTACTTTTCCCCTAGGCCGTTCTAGTTATTCATTTCGAGCATCAGAACTGCGAAAATTTTGATTTTCTCAAGCGTTAGTTACCTCCAAACTGCCATACCTCGCGAACGGATTGACCAATCCGCAAAATTTCTGTTGCTTCTGAAAGTAGAAACTCTCCCGATTACAAGGGTATGCGCACTTTTCCCGTAGGCCGTTCTAATTATTCGTTTCGAGTATCAGAACTGCGAAAATTTTGATTTTCTCAAGCGTTTCTTACCTCCAAACTGCCACATCTCGCAAACGGATTGACCAAACCGCAAAATTTCTGTTGTATCTGAAAGTAGAAACTCGCCCGATTACAACGGTATGCGTACTTCTCCCCTAGGCCGTTCTAGTCAGTCGTTTCGAGCATCAGAACTGCGAAAATTTTGAGTTTCTCAAGCGTTTCTTACCTCCAAACTGCCATATCTCGCGAACGGATTCACCAATCATCCAAAATTTCTGTTGCATCTGAAAGTAGAAACTCGTCCGATTACAACGGTATGCGTAATTTTCCCCTAGGCCGCTCTAGTTACTCGTTTCGAGCATCAGAACTGCGAAAATTTTGAGTTTCTCAAGCGTTTCTTATATCCAAACTGCCATAACTCGCGAACGGATTGATCAATCCGCAAAATTTCTGTTGCATCTGAAAGTAGAAACTCGCCCGATTACAACGGCATGCGCACTTTTCCCCTAGGCCGTTCTAGTTACTCGTGTCGAGCATCAGAACTGCGAAAATTTTGAGTTTCTCAAGCGTTTCTTACCTCCAAACTGCCATATCTCGCGAACGGATTCACCAATCATCCAAAATTTCTGTTGCATCTGAAAGTAGAAACTCGTCCGATTACAACGGTATGCGTAATTTTCCCCTAGGCCGCTCTAGTTACTCGTTTCGAGCATCAGAACTGCGAAAATTTTGAGTTTCTCAAGCGTTTCTTATATCCAAACTGCCATAACTCGCGAACGGATTGATCAATCCGCAAAATTTCTGTTGCATCTGAAAGTAGAAACTCGCCCGATTACAACGGTATGCGCACTTTTCCCCTAGGCCGTTCTAGTTATTCGTGACGAGCATCAGAACTGCGAAAATTTTGAGTTTCTCAAGCGTTTCTTACCTCCAAACTGCCACATCTCGCAAACGGATTGACCAATCCGCAACATTTCTGTTGCATCTGAAAGTAGAAACTCGCCCGATTACAACGGTATGCGTACTTCTCCCCTAGGCCGTTCTAGTCAGTCGTTTCGAGCATCAGAACTGCGAAAATTTTGAGTTTCTCAAGCGTTTCTTACCTCCAAACTGCCATATCTCGCGAACGGATTCACCAATCATCCAAAATTTCTGTTGCATCTGAAAGTAGAAACTCGTCCGATTACAACGGTATGCGTACTTTTCCCCTAGGCCGCTCTAGTTACTCGTTTCGAGCATCAGAACTGCGAAAATTTTGAGTTTCTCAAGCGTTTCTTATCTCCAAACTGCCATAACTCGCGAACGGATTGATCAATCCGCAAAATTTCTGTTGCATCTGAAAGTAGAAACTCGCCCGATTACAACGGTATGCGCACTCTTCCCCTAGGCCGTTCTAGTTATTCGTGTCGAGCATCAGAACTGCGAAAATTTTGAGATTCTCAAGCGTTTCTTACCTCCAAACTGCCACATCTCGCGAACGGATTGACCAATCCGCAAAATTTCTGTTGCATCTGAAAGTAGAAACTCGCCCGATTACAACGGTATGCGTACTTCTCCCCTAGGCCGTTCTAGTCAGTCGTTTCGAGCATCAGAACTGCGAAAATTTTGAGTTTCTCAAGCGTTTCTTACCTCCAAACTGCCATATCTCGCGAACGGATTGAACAATCCGCAAAATTTCTATTGCATCTGAAAGTAGAAACTCGCCCGATTACGACTGTATGTGTAGTTTTCGCCTAGGCCGTTCCAGTTATTCGCTTCGAGCATCAGAACTGCGAAAATTTTGAGTTTCTGAAGCGTTTCTTACTTCCAAACTGCCATATCTCGCGAACGGATTGACCAATCCGCAAACTTTCTGTTGCATCTGAAAGTAGAAACTCGCCCGATTACAACGGTATGCGCTCTTCTCCGCTAGGCCGTTCTAGTCATTCGTTTCGAGCATCAGAACTGCGAAAATTTTGAGTTTCTCAAGCGTTTCTTACCTCCAAACTGCCATATCTCGCGAACGGATTGACCAATCCGCAAAATTTCTGTTGCATCTGAAAGTAGAAACTCGCCCGATTACAACGGTATGTGTAGTTTTCCCCTAGGCCGTTCCAGTTATTCGTTTCGAGCATCAGAACTGCGAAAATTTTGAGTTTCTCAAGCGTTTCTTACCTCCAAACTGCCACATCTCGCAAACGGATTGACCAAACCGCAAAATTTCTGTTGTATCTGAAAGTAGAAACTCGCCCGATTACAACGGTATGCGTACTTCTCCCCTAGGCCGTTCTAGTCAGTCGTTTCGAGCATCAGAACTGCGAAAATTTTGAGTTTCTCAAGCGTTTCTTACCTCCAAACTGCCATATCTCGCGAACGGATTCACCAATCATCCAAAATTTCTGTTGCATCTGAAAGTAGAAACTCGTCCGATTACAACGGTATGCGTAATTTTCCCCTAGGCCGCTCTAGTTACTCGTTTCGAGCATCAGAACTGCGAAAATTTTGAGTTTCTCAAGCGTTTCTTATCTCCAAACTGCCATAACTCGCGAACGGATTGATCAATCCGCAAAATTTCTGTTGCATCTGAAAGTAGAAACTCGCCCGATTACAACGGCATGCGCACTTTTCCCCTAGGCCGTTCTAGTTACTCGTGTCGAGCATCAGAACTGCGAAAATTTTGAGTTTCTCAAGCGTTTCTTACCTCCAAACTGCCATATCTCGCGAACGGATTCACCAATCATCCAAAATTTCTGTTGCATCTGAAAGTAGAAACTCGTCCGATTACAACGGTATGCGTAATTTTCCCCTAGGCCGCTCTAGTTACTCGTTTCGAGCATCAGAACTGCGAAAATTTTGAGTTTCTCAAGCGTTTCTTATATCCAAACTGCCATAACTCGCGAACGGATTGATCAATCCGCAAAATTTCTGTTGCATCTGAAAGTAGAAACTCGCCCGATTACAACGGTATGCGCACTTTTCCCCTAGGCCGTTCTAGTTATTCGTGACGAGCATCAGAACTGCGAAAATTTTGAGTTTCTCAAGCGTTTCTTACCTCCAAACTGCCACATCTCGCAAACGGATTGACCAATCCGCAACATTTCTGTTGCATCTGAAAGTAGAAACTCGCCCGATTACAACGGTATGCGTACTTCTCCCCTAGGCCGTTCTAGTCAGTCGTTTCGAGCATCAGAACTGCGAAAATTTTGAGTTTCTCAAGCGTTTCTTACCTCCAAACTGCCATATCTCGCGAACGGATTCACCAATCATCCAAAATTTCTGTTGCATCTGAAAGTAGAAACTCGTCCGATTACAACGGTATGCGTACTTTTCCCCTAGGCCGCTCTAGTTACTCGTTTCGAGCATCAGAACTGCGAAAATTTTGAGTTTCTCAAGCGTTTCTTATCTCCAAACTGCCATAACTCGCGAACGGATTGATCAATCCGCAAAATTTCTGTTGCATCTGAAAGTAGAAACTCGCCCGATTACAACGGTATGCGCACTTTTCCCCTAGGCCGTTCTAGTTATTCGTGTCGAGCATCAGAACTGCGAAAATTTTGAGTTTCTCAAGCGTTTCTTACCTCCAAACTGCCACATCTCGCGAACGGATTGACCAATCCGCAAAATTTCTGTTGCATCTGAAAGTAGAAACTCGCCCGATTACAACGGTATGTGTAGTTTTCCCCTAGGCCGTTCCAGTTATTCGTTTCGAGCATCAGAACTGCGAAAATTTTGAGTTTCTCAAGCGTTTCTTACATCCAAACTGCCATATCTCGCGAACGGATTGACCGATCCGCAAAATTTCTGTTGCATCTGAAAGTAGAAACTCGCCCGATTACAACGGCATGCGCACTTTTCCCCTAGGCCGTTCTAGTTACTCGTGTCGAGCATCAGAACTGCGAAAATTTTGAGTTTCTCAAGCGTTTCTTACCTCCAAACTGCCACATCTCGCGAACGGATTGATCAATCCGCAAAATTTCTGTTGCATCTGAAAGTAGAAACTCGCCCGATTACAACGGTATGCGCACTTTTCCCCTAGGCCGTTCTAGTTATTCGTGTCGAGCATCAGAACTGCGAAAATTTTGAGTTTCACAAGCGTTTCTTACCTCCAAACTGCCACATCTCGCAAACGGATTGACCAATCCGCAAAATTTCTGTTGCATCTGAAAGTAGAAACTCGCCCGATTACAACGGTATGCGTACTTCTCCCCTAGGCCGTTCTAGTCAGTCGTTTCGAGCATCAGAACTGCGAAAATTTTGAGTTTCTCAAGCGTTTCTTACCTCCAAACTGCCATATCTCGCGAACGGATTCACCAATCATCCAAAATTTCTGTTGCATCTGAAAGTAGAAACTCGTCCGATTACAACGGTATGCGTACTTTTCCCCTAGGCCGCTCTAGTTACTCGTTTCGAGCATCAGAACTGCGAAAATTTTGAGTTTCTCAAGCGTTTCTTATCTCCAAACTGCCATAACTCGCGAACGGATTGATCAATCCGCAAAATTTCTGTTGCACCTGAAAGTAGAAACTCGCCCGATTACAACGGTATGCGCACTTTTCCCCTAGGCCGTTCTAGTTATTCGTGTCGAGCATCAGAACTGCGAAAATTTTGAGTTTCTCAAGCGTTTCTTACCTCCAAACTGCCACATCTCGCGAACGGATTGACCAATCCGCAAAATTTCTGTTGCATCTGAAAGTAGAAACTCGCCCGATTACAACGGTATGCGTACTTCTCCCCTAGGCCGTTCTAGTCAGTCGTTTCGAGCATCAGAACTGCGAAAATTTTGAGTTTCTCAAGCGTTTCTTACCTCCAAACTGCCATATCTCGCGAACGGATTCACCAATCATCCAAAATTTCTGTTGCATCTGAAAGTAGAAACTCGTCCGATTACAACGGTATGCGTACTTTTCCCCTAGGCCGCTCTAGTTACTCGTTTCGAGCATCAGAACTGCGAAAATTTTGAGTTTCTCAAGCGTTTCTTACATCCAAACTGCCATATCTCGCGAACGGATTGACCGATCCGCAAAATTTCTGTTGCATCTGAAAGTAGAAACTCGCCCGATTACAACGGCATGCGCACTTTTCCCCTAGGCCGTTCTAGTTACTCGTGTCGAGCATCAGAACTGCGAAAATTTTGAGTTTCTCAAGCGTTTCTTACCTCCAAACTGCCATATCTCGCGAACGGATTGACCAATACGCAAAATTTCTGTTGCATCTGAAAGTAGAAACTCGCCCGATTACAACGGTAGGTGTAGTTTTCCCCTAGGCCGTTCTAGTTATTCGTTTCGAGCATCAGAACTGCGAAAATTTTGAGTTTCTCAAGCGTTTCTTACCTCCAAACTGCCATATCTCGCGAACGGATTGACCAATCCGCAAAATTTCTGTTGCATCTGAAAGTAGAAACTCGCCCGATTACAACGGTATGTGTAGTTTTCCCCTAGGCCGTTCCAGTTATTCGTTTCGAGCATCAGAACTGCGAAAATTTTGAGTTTCTCAAGCGTTTCTTACATCCAAACTGCCATATCTCGCGAACGGATTGACCGATCCGCAAAATTTCTGTTGCATCTGAAAGTAGAAACTCGCCCGATTACAACGGCATGCGCACTTTTCCCCTAGGCCGTTCTAGTTACTCGTGTCGAGCATCAGAACTGCGAAAATTTTGAGTTTCTCAAGCGTTTCTTACCTCCAAACTGCCATATCTCGCGAACGGATTGACCAATCCGCAAAATTTCTGTTGCATCTGAAAGTAGAAACTCGCCCGATTACAACGGTTGGTGTAGTTTTCCCGTAGGCCGTTCTAGTTATTCGTTTCGAACATCAGAAATGCGCAAATCTTGAGTTTCTCAAGCGATGCTTACCTCCAAACTGCCATATCTCGCGAACGGATTGACCCATCCGCAATATTTCTGTTGCATCTGAAAGTAGAAACTCACCCGATTACAACGGTATGTGTAGTTTTCCCCTAGGCCGTTCCAGTTATTCATTTCGAGCATCAGAACTGCGAAAATTTTGAGTTTCTCAAGCGTTTCTTACATCCAAACTGCCATATCTCGCGAACGGATTCACCAATCATCCAAAATTTCTGTTGCATCTGAAAGTAGAAACCCGTCCGATTACAACGGTATGCGTACTTTTCCCCTAGGCCGCTCTAGTTACTCGTTTCGAGCATCAGAACTGCGAAAATTTTGAGTTTCTCAAGCGTTTCTTACCTCCAAACTGCCACATCTCGCGAACGGATTGATCAATCCGCAAAATTTCTGTTGCATCTGAAAGTAGAAACTCGCCCGATTACAACGGTATGCGCACTTTTCCCCTAGGCCGTTCTAGTTATTCGTGTCGAGCATCAGAACTGCGAAAATTTTGAGTTTCACAAGCGTTTCTTACCTCCAAACTGCCACATCTCGCAAACGGATTGACCAATCCGCAAAATTTCTGTTGCATCTGAAAGTAGAAACTCGCCCGATTACAACGGTATGCGTACTTCTCCCCTAGGCCGTTCTAGTCAGTCGTTTCGAGCATCAGAACTGCGAAAATTTTGAGTTTCTCAAGCGTTTCTTACCTCCAAACTGCCATATCTCGCGAACGGATTCACCAATCATCCAAAATTTCTGTTGCATCTGAAAGTAGAAACTCGTCCGATTACAACGGTATGCGTACTTTTCCCCTAGGCCGCTCTAGTTACTCGTTTCGAGCATCAGAACTGCGAAAATTTTGAGTTTCTCAAGCGTTTCTTATCTCCAAACTGCCATAACTCGCGAACGGATTGATCAATCCGCAAAATTTCTGTTGCACCTGAAAGTAGAAACTCGCCCGATTACAACGGTATGCGCACTTTTCCCCTAGGCCGTTCTAGTTATTCGTGTCGAGCATCAGAACTGCGAAAATTTTGAGTTTCTCAAGCGTTTCTTACCTCCAAACTGCCACATCTCGCGAACGGATTGACCAATCCGCAAAATTTCTGTTGCATCTGAAAGTAGAAACTCGCCCGATTACAACGGTATGCGTACTTCTCCCCTAGGCCGTTCTAGTCAGTCGTTTCGAGCATCAGAACTGCGAAAATTTTGAGTTTCTCAAGCGTTTCTTACCTCCAAACTGCCATATCTCGCGAACGGATTCACCAATCATCCAAAATTTCTGTTGCATCTGAAAGTAGAAACTCGTCCGATTACAACGGTATGCGTACTTTTCCCCTAGGCCGCTCTAGTTACTCGTTTCGAGCATCAGAACTGCGAAAATTTTGAGTTTCTCAAGCGTTTCTTATCTCCAAACTGCCATAACTCGCGAACGGATTGATCAATCCGCAAAATTTCTGCTGCATCTGAAAGTAGAAACTCGCCCGATTACAACGGTATGCGCACTTTTCCCCTAGGCCGTTCTAGTTATTCGTGTCGAGCATCAGAACTGCGAAAATTTTGAGTTTCTCAAGCGTTTCTTACCTCCAAACTGCCACATCTCGCGAACGGATTGACCAATCCGCAAAATTTCTGTTGCATCTGAAAGTAGAAACTCGCCCGATTACAACGGTATGCGTACTTCTCCCCTAGGCCGTTCTAGTCAGTCGTTTCGAGCATCAGAACTGCGAAAATTTTGAGTTTCTCAAGCGTTTCTTACCTCCAAACTGCCATATCTCGCGAACGGATTGAACAATCCGCAAAATTTCTATTGCATCTGAAAGTAGAAACTCGCCCGATTACGACGGTATGTGTAGTTTTCGCCTAGGCCGTTCCAGTTATTCGTTTCGAGCATCAGAACTGCGAAAATTTTGAGTTTCTGAAGCGTTTCTTACTTCCAAACTGCCATATCTCGCGAACGGATTGACCAATCCGCAAAATTTCTGTTGCATCTGAAAGTAGAAACTCGCCCGATTACAACGGTATGTGTAGTTTTCCCCTAGGCCGTTCCAGTTATTCGTTTCGAGCATCAGAACTGCGAAAATTTTGAGTTTCTCAAGCGTTTCTTACATCCAAACTGCCATATCTCGCGAACGGATTGACCGATCCGCAAAATTTCTGTTGCATCTGAAAGTAGAAACTCGCCCGATTACAACGGCATGCGCACTTTTCCCCTAGGCCGTTCTAGTTACTCGTGTCGAGCATCAGAACTGCGAAAATTTTGAGTTTCTCAAGCGTTTCTTACCTCCAAACTGCCATATCTCGCGAACGGATTGACCAATCCGCAAAATTTCTGTTGCATCTGAAAGTAGAAACTCGCCCGATTACAACGGTTGGTGTAGTTTTCCCGTAGGCCGTTCTAGTTATTCGTTTCGAACATCAGAAATGCGCAAATCTTGAGTTTCTCAAGCGATGCTTACCTCCAAACTGCCATATCTCGCGAACGGATTGACCCATCCGCAATATTTCTGTTGCATCTGAAAGTAGAAACTCACCCGATTACAACGGTATGTGTAGTTTTCCCCTAGGCCGTTCCAGTTATTCATTTCGAGCATCAGAACTGCGAAAATTTTGAGTTTCTCAAGCGTTTCTTACATCCAAACTGCCATATCTCGCGAACGGATTCACCAATCATCCAAAATTTCTGTTGCATCTGAAAGTAGAAACCCGTCCGATTACAACGGTATGCGTACTTTTCCCCTAGGCCGCTCTAGTTACTCGTTTCGAGCATCAGAACTGCGAAAATTTTGAGTTTCTCAAGCGTTTCTTACCTCCAAACTGCCACATCTCGCGAACGGATTGATCAATCCGCAAAATTTCTGTTGCATCTGAAAGTAGAAACTCGCCCGATTACAACGGTATGCGCACTTTTCCCCTAGGCCGTTCTAGTTATTCGTGTCGAGCATCAGAACTGCGAAAATTTTGAGTTTCACAAGCGTTTCTTACCTCCAAACTGCCACATCTCGCAAACGGATTGACCAATCCGCAAAATTTCTGTTGCATCTGAAAGTAGAAACTCGCCCGATTACAACGGTATGCGTACTTCTCCCCTAGGCCGTTCTAGTCAGTCGTTTCGAGCATCAGAACTGCGAAAATTTTGAGTTTCTCAAGCGTTTCTTACCTCCAAACTGCCATATCTCGCGAACGGATTCACCAATCATCCAAAATTTCTGTTGCATCTGAAAGTAGAAACTCGTCCGATTACAACGGTATGCGTACTTTTCCCCTAGGCCGCTCTAGTTACTCGTTTCGAGCATCAGAACTGCGAAAATTTTGAGTTTCACAAGCGTTTCTTACCTCCAAACTGCCACATCTCGCAAACGGATTGACCAATCCGCAAAATTTCTGTTGCATCTGAAAGTAGAAACTCGCCCGATTACAACGGTATGCGTACTTCTCCCCTAGGCCGTTCTAGTCAGTCGTTTCGAGCATCAGAACTGCGAAAATTTTGAGTTTCTCAAGCGTTTCTTACCTCCAAACTGCCATATCTCGCGAACGGATTCACCAATCATCCAAAATTTCTGTTGCATCTGAAAGTAGAAACTCGTCCGATTACAACGGTATGCGTACTTTTCCCCTAGGCCGCTCTAGTTACTCGTTTCGAGCATCAGAACTGCGAAAATTTTGAGTTTCTCAAGCGTTTCTTATCTCCAAACTGCCATAACTCGCGAACGGATTGATCAATCCGCAAAATTTCTGTTGCACCTGAAAGTAGAAACTCGCCCGATTACAACGGTATGCGCACTTTTCCCCTAGGCCGTTCTAGTTATTCGTGTCGAGCATCAGAACTGCGAAAATTTTGAGTTTCTCAAGCGTTTCTTACCTCCAAACTGCCACATCTCGCGAACGGATTGACCAATCCGCAAAATTTCTGTTGCATCTGAAAGTAGAAACTCGCCCGATTACAACGGTATGCGTACTTCTCCCCTAGGCCGTTCTAGTCAGTCGTTTCGAGCATCAGAACTGCGAAAATTTTGAGTTTCTCAAGCGTTTCTTACCTCCAAACTGCCATATCTCGCGAACGGATTCACCAATCATCCAAAATTTCTGTTGCATCTGAAAGTAGAAACTCGTCCGATTACAACGGTATGCGTACTTTTCCCCTAGGCCGCTCTAGTTACTCGTTTCGAGCATCAGAACTGCGAAAATTTTGAGTTTCTCAAGCGTTTCTTATCTCCAAACTGCCATAACTCGCGAACGGATTGATCAATCCGCAAAATTTCTGCTGCATCTGAAAGTAGAAACTCGCCCGATTACAACGGTATGCGCACTTTTCCCCTAGGCCGTTCTAGTTATTCGTGTCGAGCATCAGAACTGCGAAAATTTTGAGTTTCTCAAGCGTTTCTTACCTCCAAACTGCCACATCTCGCGAACGGATTGACCAATCCGCAAAATTTCTGTTGCATCTGAAAGTAGAAACTCGCCCGATTACAACGGTATGCGTACTTCTCCCCTAGGCCGTTCTAGTCAGTCGTTTCGAGCATCAGAACTGCGAAAATTTTGAGTTTCTCAAGCGTTTCTTACCTCCAAACTGCCATATCTCGCGAACGGATTGAACAATCCGCAAAATTTCTATTGCATCTGAAAGTAGAAACTCGCCCGATTACGACGGTATGTGTAGTTTTCGCCTAGGCCGTTCCAGTTATTCGTTTCGAGCATCAGAACTGCGAAAATTTTGAGTTTCTGAAGCGTTTCTTACTTCCAAACTGCCATATCTCGCGAACGGATTGACCAATCCGCAAAATTTCTGTTGCATCTGAAAGTAGAAACTCGCCCGATTACAACGGTATGTGTAGTTTTCCCCTAGGCCGTTCCAGTTATTCGTTTCGAGCATCAGAACTGCGAAAATTTTGAGTTTCTCAAGCGTTTCTTACATCCAAACTGCCATATCTCGCGAACGGATTGACCGATCCGCAAAATTTCTGTTGCATCTGAAAGTAGAAACTCGCCCGATTACAACGGCATGCGCACTTTTCCCCTAGGCCGTTCTAGTTACTCGTGTCGAGCATCAGAACTGCGAAAATTTTGAGTTTCTCAAGCGTTTCTTACCTCCAAACTGCCATATCTCGCGAACGGATTGACCAATCCGCAAAATTTCTGTTGCATCTGAAAGTAGAAACTCGCCCGATTACAACGGTTGGTGTAGTTTTCCCGTAGGCCGTTCTAGTTATTCGTTTCGAACATCAGAAATGCGCAAATCTTGAGTTTCTCAAGCGATGCTTACCTCCAAACTGCCATATCTCGCGAACGGATTGACCCATCCGCAATATTTCTGTTGCATCTGAAAGTAGAAACTCACCCGATTACAACGGTATGTGTAGTTTTCCCCTAGGCCGTTCCAGTTATTCATTTCGAGCATCAGAACTGCGAAAATTTTGAGTTTCTCAAGCGTTTCTTACATCCAAACTGCCATATCTCGCGAACGGATTCACCAATCATCCAAAATTTCTGTTGCATCTGAAAGTAGAAACCCGTCCGATTACAACGGTATGCGTACTTTTCCCCTAGGCCGCTCTAGTTACTCGTTTCGAGCATCAGAACTGCGAAAATTTTGAGTTTCTCAAGCGTTTCTTACCTCCAAACTGCCACATCTCGCGAACGGATTGATCAATCCGCAAAATTTCTGTTGCATCTGAAAGTAGAAACTCGCCCGATTACAACGGTATGCGCACTTTTCCCCTAGGCCGTTCTAGTTATTCGTGTCGAGCATCAGAACTGCGAAAATTTTGAGTTTCACAAGCGTTTCTTACCTCCAAACTGCCACATCTCGCAAACGGATTGACCAATCCGCAAAATTTCTGTTGCATCTGAAAGTAGAAACTCGCCCGATTACAACGGTATGCGTACTTCTCCCCTAGGCCGTTCTAGTCAGTCGTTTCGAGCATCAGAACTGCGAAAATTTTGAGTTTCTCAAGCGTTTCTTACCTCCAAACTGCCATATCTCGCGAACGGATTCACCAATCATCCAAAATTTCTGTTGCATCTGAAAGTAGAAACTCGTCCGATTACAACGGTATGCGTACTTTTCCCCTAGGCCGCTCTAGTTACTCGTTTCGAGCATCAGAACTGCGAAAATTTTGAGTTTCTCAAGCGTTTCTTATCTCCAAACTGCCATAACTCGCGAACGGATTGATCAATCCGCAAAATTTCTGTTGCACCTGAAAGTAGAAACTCGCCCGATTACAACGGTATGCGCACTTTTCCCCTAGGCCGTTCTAGTTATTCGTGTCGAGCATCAGAACTGCGAAAATTTTGAGTTTCTCAAGCGTTTCTTACCTCCAAACTGCCACATCTCGCGAACGGATTGACCAATCCGCAAAATTTCTGTTGCATCTGAAAGTAGAAACTCGCCCGATTACAACGGTATGCGTACTTCTCCCCTAGGCCGTTCTAGTCAGTCGTTTCGAGCATCAGAACTGCGAAAATTTTGAGTTTCTCAAGCGTTTCTTACCTCCAAACTGCCATATCTCGCGAACGGATTCACCAATCATCCAAAATTTCTGTTGCATCTGAAAGTAGAAACTCGTCCGATTACAACGGTATGCGTACTTTTCCCCTAGGCCGCTCTAGTTACTCGTTTCGAGCATCAGAACTGCGAAAATTTTGAGTTTCTCAAGCGTTTCTTATCTCCAAACTGCCATAACTCGCGAACGGATTGATCAATCCGCAAAATTTCTGCTGCATCTGAAAGTAGAAACTCGCCCGATTACAACGGTATGCGCACCTTTCCCCTAGGCCGTTCTAGTTATTCGTGTCGAGCATCAGAACTGCGAAAATTTTGAGTTTCTCAAGCGTTTCTTACCTCCAAACTGCCACATCTCGCGAACGGATTGACCAATCCGCAAAATTTCTGTTGCATCTGAAAGTAGAAACTCGCCCGATTACAACGGTATGCGTACTTCTCCCCTAGGCCGTTCTAGTCAGTCGTTTCGAGCATCAGAACTGCGAAAATTTTGAGTTTCTCAAGCGTTTCTTACCTCCAAACTGCCATATCTCGCGAACGGATTCAACAATCCGCAAAATTTCTATTGCATCTGAAAGTAGAAACTCGCCCGATTACGACGGTATGTGTAGTTTTCGCCTAGGCCGTTCCAGTTATTCGTTTCGAGCATCAGAACTGCGAAAATTTTGAGTTTCTGAAGCGTTTCTTACTTCCAAACTGCCATATCTCGCGAACGGATTGACCAATCCGCAAAATTTCTGTTGCATCTGAAAGTAGAAACTCGCCCGATTACAACGGTATGTGTAGTTTTCCCCTAGGCCGTTCCAGTTATTCGTTTCGAGCATCAGAACTGCGAAAATTTTGAGTTTCTCAAGCGTTTCTTACATCCAAACTGCCATATCTCGCGAACGGATTGACCGATCCGCAAAATTTCTGTTGCATCTGAAAGTAGAAACTCGCCCGATTACAACGGCATGCGCACTTTTCCCCTAGGCCGTTCTAGTTACTCGTGTCGAGCATCAGAACTGCGAAAATTTTGAGTTTCTCAAGCGTTTCTTACCTCCAAACTGCCATATCTCGCGAACGGATTGACCAATCCGCAAAATTTCTGTTGCATCTGAAAGTAGGAACTCGCCCGATTACAACGGTATGTGTAGTTTTCCCCTAGGCCGTTCCAGTTATTCGTTTCGAGCATCAGAACTGCGAAAATTTTGAGTTTCTCAAGCGTTTCTTACATCCAAACTGCCATATCTCGCGAACGGATTGACCGATCCGCAAAATTTCTGTTGCATCTGAAAGTAGAAACTCGCCCGATTACAACGGCATGCGCACTTTTCCCCTAGGCCGTTCTAGTTACTCGTGTCGAGCATCAGAACTGCGAAAATTTTGAGTTTCTCAAGCGTTTCTTACCTCCAAACTGCCATATCTCGCGAACGGATTGACCAATCCGCAAAATTTCTGTTGCATCTGAAAGTAGAAACTCGCCCGATTACAACGGTAGGTGTAGTTTTCCCCTAGGCCGTTCTAGTTATTCGTTTCGAGCATCAGAACTGCGAAAATTTTGAGTTTCTCAAGCGTTTCTTACCTCCAAACTGCCATATCTCCCGAACGGATTGACCAATCCGCAAAATTTCTATTGCATCTGAAAGTAGAAACTCGCCCGATTACAACGGTATGTGTAGTTTTCCCCTAGGCCGTTCTAGTTATTCGTTTCGAGCATCAGAACTGCGCAAATCTTGAGTTTCTCAAGCGTTTCTTACCTCCAAACTTCCATATCTCGCGAACGCATTGACCGATCCGCAAAATTTCTGTTGCATCTGAAAGTACAAACTCGCCCGATTACAACGGCATGCGCACTTTTCCCCTAGGCCGTTCTAGTTACTCGTTTCGAGCATCAGAACTGCGAAAATTTTGAGTTTCTCAAGCGTTTCTTACCTCCAAACTGCCATATCTCGCGAAAGGATTGACCAATCCGCAAAATTTCTGTTGCATCTGAAAGTAGAAACTCGCCCGATTACAACGGTAGGTGTAGTTTTCCCCTAGGCCGTTCTAGTTATTCGTTTCGAGCATCAGAACTGCGAAAATTTTGAGTTTCTCAAGCGTTCCTTACCTCCAAACTGCCATATCTCGCGAACGGATAGACCAATCCGCAAAATTTCTATTGCATCTGAAAGTAGAAACTCGCCCGATTACAACGGTATGTGTAGTTTTCCCCTATGCCGTTCTAGTTATTCGTTTCGAGCATCAGAACTGCGCAAATCTTGAGTTTCTCAAGCGTTTCTTACGTCCAAACTGCCATATCTCGCGAACGGATTGACCAATCCGCAATATTTCTGTTGCATCTGAAAGTAGAAACTCACCCGATTACAACGGTATGTGTAGTTTTCCCCTAGGCCGTTCTAGTTATTCGTTTCGAGCATCAGAACTGCGAAAATTTTGAGTTTCTCAAGCGTTCCTTACCTCCAAACTGCCATATCTCGCGAACGGATTGACCAATCCGCAAAATTTCTATTGCATCTGAAAGTAGAAACTCGCCCGATTACAACGGTATGCGTACTTTTCCCCTAGGCGGCTCTAGTTACTCGTTTCGAGCATCAGAACTGCGAAAATTTTGAGTTTCTCAAGCGTTTCTTACATCCAAACTGCCATATCTCGCGAATGGATTGACCGATCCGCAAAATTTCTGTTGTATCTGAAAGTAGAAACTCGCCCGATTACGACGGTATGTGTAGTTTTCCCCTAGGCCGTTCCAGTTATTCGTTTCGAGCATCAGAACTGCGAAAATTTTTAGTTTCTCAAGCGTTTCTTACTTCCAAACTGCCATATCTCGCGAACGGATTGACCAATCCGCATAATTTCTGTTGCATCTGAAAGTAGAAACTCGCCCGATTACAACGGTATGCGTACTTCTCCACTAGGCCGTTCTAGTCATCGTTTCGAGCATCAGAACTGCGAAAATTTTGAGTTTCTCAAGCGTTTCTTATTTCCAAACTGCCATAACTCGCGAACGGATTGATCAATCCGCAAAATTTCTGTTGCATCTGAAAGTAGAAACTCGCCCGATTACAACGGTATGCGCACTTTTCCCCTAGGCCGTTCTAGTTATTCGTGTCGAGCATCAGAACTGCGAAAATTTTGAGTTTCTCAAGCGTTTCTTACCTCCAAACTGCCACATCTCGCGAACGGATTGACCAATCCGCAAAATTTCTGTTGCATCTGAAAGTAGAAACTCGCCCGATTACAACGGTAGGTGTAGTTTTCCCCTAGGCCGTTCTAGTTATTCGTTTCGAGCATCAGAACTGCGAAAATTTTGAGTTTCTCAAGCGTTTCTTACCTCCAAACTGCCATATCTCGCGAACGGATTGACCAATCCGCAAAATTTCTATTGCATCTGAAAGTAGAAACTCGCCCGATTACAACGGTATGTGTAGTTTTCCCCTAGGCCGTTCTAGTTATTCGTTTCGAGCATCAGAACTGCGCAAATCTTGAGTTTCTCAAGCGTTTCTTACCTCCAAACTGCCATATCTCGCGAACGGATTGACCAGTCCGCAATATTTCTGTTGCATCTGAAAGTAGAAACTCACCCGATTACAACGGTATGTGTAGTTTTCCCCTAGGCCGTTCCAGTTATTCGTTTCGAGCATCAGAACTGCGAAAATTTTGAGTTTCTCAAGCGTTTCTTACATCCAAACTGCCATATCTCGCGAACGGATTGACCGATCCGCAAAATTTCTGTTGCATCTGAAAGTAGAAACTCGCCCGATTACAACGGCATGCGCACTTTTCCCCTAGGCCGTTCTAGTTACTCGTGTCGAGCATCAGAACTGCGAAAATTTTGAGTTTCTCAAGCGATTCTTACCTCCAACCTGCCATATCTCGCGAACGGATTGACCAATCCGCAAAATTTCAGTTGCATCTGAAAGTAGAAACTCGCCCGATTACAACGGTAGGTGTAGTTTTCCCCTAGGCCGTTCTAGTTATTCGTTTCGAGCATCAGAACTGCGAAAATTTTGAGTTTCTCAAGCGTTTCTTACCTCCAAACTGCCATATCTCGCGAACGGATTGACCAATCCGCAAAATTTCTGTTGCATCTGAAAGTAGAAACTCGCCCGATTACAACGGTATGCGTACTTCTCCCCTAGGCCTTTCTAGTCAGTCGTTTCGAGCATCAGAACTGCGAAAATTTTGAGTTTCTCAAGCGTTTCTTACCTCCAAACTGCCATATCTCGCGAACGGATTGAACAATCCGCAAAATTTCTGTTGCATCTGAAAGTAGAAACTCGCCCGATTACAACGGTATGCGTACATCTCCCCTAGGCTGTTCTAGTCAGTCGTTTCGAGCATCAGAACTGCGAAAATTTTGAGTTTCTCAAGCGTTTCTTACCTCCAAACTGCCATATCTCGCGAACGGATTGAACAATCCGCAAAATTTCTGTTGCATCTGAAAGTAGAAACTCGCCCGATTACAACGGTATGCGTACATCTCCCCTAGGCTGTTCTAGTCAGTCGTTTCGAGCATCAGAACTGCGAAAATTTTGAGTTTCTGAAGCGTTTCTTACTTCCAAACTGCCATATCTCGCGAACGGATTGACCAATCCGCAAAATTTCTGTTGCATCTGAAAGTAGAAACTCGCCCGATTACAACGGTATGCGCTCTTCTCCCCTAGGCCGTTCTAGTCATTCGTTTCGAGCATCAGAACTGCGAATATTTTGAGTTTCTCAAGCGTTTCTTACCTCCAAACTGCCATATCTCGCGAACGGATTGACCAATCCGCAAAATTTCTGTTGCATCTGAAAGTAGAAACTCGCCCGATTACAACGGTATGTGTAGTTTTCCCCTAGGCCGTTCCAGTTATTCGTTTCGAGCATCAGAACTGCGAAAATTTTGAGTTTCTCAAGCGTTTCTTACATCCAAACTGCCATATCTCGCGAACGGATTGACCGATCCGCAAAATTTCTGTTGCATCTGAAAGTAGAAACTCGCCCGATTACAACGGCATGCGCACTTTTCCCCTAGGCCGTTCTAGTTACTCGTGTCGAGCATCAGAACTGCGAAAATTTTGAGTTTCTCAAGCGTTTCTTACCTCCAAACTGCCATATCTCGCGAACGGATTGACCAATCCGCAAAATTTCTATTGCATCTGAAAGTAGAAACTCGCCCGATTACAACGGTATGTGTAGTTTTCCCCTAGGCCGTTCTAGTTATTCGTTTCGAGCATCAGAACTGCGCAAATCTTGAGTTTCTCAAGCGTTTCTTACCTCCAAACTTCCATATCTCGCGAACGGATTGACCGATCCGCAAAATTTCTGTTGCATCTGAAAGTACAAACTCGCCCGATTACAACGGCATGCGCACTTTTCCCCTAGGCCGTTCTAGTTACTCGTGTCGAGCATCAGAACTGCGAAAATTTTGAGTTTCTCAAGCGTTTCTTACCTCCAAACTGCCATATCTCGCGAAAGGATTGACCAATCCGCAAAATTTCTGTTGCATCTGAAAGTAGAAACTCGCCCGATTACAACGGTAGGTGTAGTTTTCCCCTAGGCCGTTCTAGTTATTCGTTTCGAGCATCAGAACTGCGAAAATTTTGAGTTTCTCAAGCGTTCCTTACCTCCAAACTGCCATATCTCGCGAACGGATTGACCAATCCGCAAAATTTCTATTGCATCTGAAAGTAGAAACTCGCCCGATTACAACGGTATGTGTAGTTTTCCTCTAGGCCGTTCTAGTTATTCGTTTCGAGCATCAGAACTGCGCAAATCTTGAGTTTCTCAAGCGTTTCTTACCTCCAAACTGCCATATCTCGCGAACGGATTGACCAATCCGCAATATTTCTGTTGCATCTGAAAGTAGAAACTCACCCGATTACAACGGTATGTGTAGTTTTCCCCTAGGCCGTTCCAGTTATTCGTTTCGAGCATCAGAACTGCGAAAATTTTGAGTTTCTCAAGCGTTTCTTACTTCCAAACTGCCATATCTCGCGAACGGATTGACCAATCCGCAAAATTTCTGTTGCTTCTGAAAGTAGAAACTCGCCCGATTACAACGGTATGCGTACTTTTCCCCTAGGCCGCTCTAGTTACTCGTTTCGAGCATCAGAACTGCGAAAATTTTGAGTTTCTCTAGCGTTTCTTATCTCCAAACTGCCATATCTCGCGAACGAATGACCAATCCGCAAAATTTCTGTTGCATCTGAAAGTAGAAACTCGCCCGATTACAACGGTATGCGCTCTTCTCCCCTAGGCCGTTCCAGTCATTCGTTTCGAGCATCAGAACTGCGAAAATTTTGAGTTTCTCAAGCGTTTCTTATCTCCAAACTGCCATATCTCGCGAACGGATTGACCAATCCGCAAAATTTCTGTTGCATCTGAAAGTAGAGACTCGCCCGTTTACAACAGAATGTGTAGTTTTCCCCTAGGCCGTTCCAGTTATTCGTTTCGAGCATCAGAACTGCGAAAATTTTGAGTTTCTCAAGCGTTTCTTACATCCAAACTGCCATATCTCGCGAATGGATTGACCGATCCGCAAAATTTCTGTTGTATCTGAAAGTAGAAACTCGCCCGATTACGACGGTATGTGTAGTTTTCCCCTAGGCCGTTCCAGTTATTCGTTTCGAGCATCAGAACTGCGAAAATTTTTAGTTTCTCAAGCGTTTCTTACTTCCAAACTGCCATATCTCGCGAACGGATTGACCAATCCGCATAATTTCTGTTGCATCTGAAAGTAGAAACTCGCCCGATTACAACGGTATGCGTACTTCTCCACTAGGCCGTTCTAGTCATCGTTTCGAGCATCAGAACTGCGAAAATTTTGAGTTTCTCAAGCGTTTCTTATCTCCAAACTGCCATAACTCGCGAACGGATTGATCAATCCGCAAAATTTCTGTTGCATCTGAAAGTAGAAACTCGCCCGATTACAACGGTATGCGCACTTTTCCCCTAGGCCGTTCTAGTTATTCGTGTCGAGCATCAGAACTGCGAAAATTTTGAGTTTCTCAAGCGTTTCTTACCTCCAAACTGCCACATCTCGCGAACGCATTGACCAATCCGCAAAATTTCTGTTGCATCTGAAAGTAGAAACTCGCCCGATTACAACGGTATGCGCACTTCTCCCCTAGGCCGTTCTAGTCAGTCGTTTCGAGCATCAGAACTGCGAAAATTTTGAGTTTCTCAAGCGTTTCTTACCTCCAAACTGCCATATCTCGCGAACGGATTGACCAATCCGCAAAATTTCTGTTGCATCTGAAAGTAGAAACTCGCCCGATTACAACGGTAGGTGTAGTTTTCCCCTAGGCCGTTCTAGTTATTCGTTTCGAGCATCAGAACTGCGAAAATTTTGAGTTTCTCAAGCGTTTCTTACATCCAAACTGCCATATCTCGCGAACGGATTCACCAATCCGCAAAATTTCTATTGCATCTGAAAGTAGAAACTCGCCCGATTTCAACGGTATGCGTACTTTTCCCCTAGGCGGCTCTAGTTACTCGTTTCGAGCATCAGAACTGCGAAAATTTTGAGTTTCTCAAGCGTTTCTTATCTCCAAACTGCCATAACTCGCGTACGGATTGATCAATCCGCAAAATTTCTGTTGCATCTGAAAGTAGAAACTCGCCCGATTACAACGGTATGCGCACTTTTCCCCTAGGCCGTTCTAGTTATTCGTGTCGAGCATCAGAACTGCGAAAATTTTGAGTTTCTCAAGCGTTTCTTACCTCCAAACTGCCACATCTCGCGAACGGATTGACCAATCCGCAAAATTTCTGTTGCATCTGAAAGTAGAAACTCGCCCGATTACAACGGTATGCGTACTTCTCCCCTAGGCCGTTCTAGTCAGTCGTTTCGAGCATCAGAACTGCGAAAATTTTGAGTTTCTCAAGCATTTCTTACCTCCAAACTGCCATATCTCGCGAACGGATTGAACAATCCGCAAAATTTCTATTGCATCTGAAAGTAGAAACTCGCCCGATTACGACGGTATGTGTAGTTTTCGCCTAGGCCGTTCCAGTTATTCGTTTCGAGCATCAGAACTGCGAAAATTTTGAGTTTCTCAAGTGTTTCTTACTTCCAAACTGCCATATCTCGCGAACGGATGACCAATCCGCAAAATTTCTGTTGCATCTGAAAGTAGAAACTCGCCCGATTACAACGGTATGCGTACTTCTCCCCTAGGCCGTTCTAGTCAGTCGTTTCGAGCATCAGAACTGCGAAAATTTTGAGTTTCTCAAGCGTTTCTTACCTCCAAACTGCCACATCTCGCGAACGGATTGACCAATCCGCAAAATTTCTGTTGCATCTGAAAGTAGAAACTCGCCCGATTGCAACGGTATGCGTACTTCTCCCCTAGGCCGTTCTAGTCAGTCGTTTCGAGCATCAGAACTGCGAAAATTTTGAGTTTCTCAAGCGTTTCTTACCTCCAAACTGCCATATCTCGCGAACGGATTGAACAATCCGCAAAATTTCTATTGCATCTGAAAGTAGAAACTCGCCCGATTACGACGGTATGTGTAGTTTTCCCCTAGGCCGTTCCAGTTATTCGTTTCGAGCATCAGAACTGCGAAAATTTTGAGTTTCTCAAGCGTTTCTTACATCCAAACTGCCTTATCTCGCGAATGGATTGACCGATCCGCAAAATTTCTGTTGTATCTGAAAGTAGAAACTCGCCCGATTACGACGGTATGTGTAGTTTTCCCCTAGGCCGTTCCAGTTATTCGTTTCGAGCATCAGAACTGCGAAAATTTTTAGTTTCTCAATCGTTTCTTACTTCCAAACTGCCATATCTCGCGAACGGATTGACCAATCCGCATAATTTCTGTTGCATCTGAAAGTAGAAACTCGCCCGATTACAACGGTATGCGTACTTCTCCACTAGGCCGTTCTAGTCATCGTTTCGAGCATCAGAACTGCGAAAATTTTGAGTTTCTCAAGCGTTTCTTATTTCCAAACTGCCATAACTCACGAACGGATTGATCAATCCGCAAAATTTCTGTTGCATCTGAAAGTAGAAACTCGCCCGATTACAACGGTATGCGCACTTTTCCCCTAGGCCGTTCTAGTTATTCGTGTCGAGCATCAGAACTGCGAAAATTTTGAGTTTCTCAAGCGTTTCTTACCTCCAAACTGTCACATCTCGCGAACGGATTGACCAATCCGCAAAATTTCTGTTGCATCTGAAAGTAGAAACTCGCCCGATTACAACGGTACGTGTAGTTTTCCCCTAGGCCGTTCTAGTTATTCGTTTCGAGCATCAGAACTGCGAAAGTTTTGAGTTTCTCAAGCGTTTCTTACATCCAAACTGCCATATCTCGCGAACGGATTGACCAATCCGCAAATTTCTATTGCATCTGAAAGTAGAAACTCGCCCGATTACAACGGTATGCGTACTTTTCCCCTAGGCGGCTCTAGTTACTCGTTTCGAGCATCAGAACTGCGAAAATTTTGAGTTTCTCAAGCGTTTCTTATCTCCAAACTGCCATAACTCGCGTACGGATTGATCAATCCGCAAAATTTCTGTTGCATCTGAAAGTAGAAACTCGCCCGATTACAACGGTATGCGCACTTTTCCCCTAGGCCGTTCTAGTTATTCGTGTCGAGCATCAGAACTGCGAAAATTTTGAGTTTCTCAAGCGTTTCTTACCTCCAAACTGCCACATCTCGCGAACGGATTGACCAATCCGCAAAATTTCTGTTGCATCTGAAAGTAGAAACTCGCCGATTACAACGGTATGCGTACTTCTCCCTAGGCCGTTCTAGTCAGTCGTTTGGAGCATCAGAACTCCGAAAATTTTGAGTTTCTCAAGCATTTCTTACCTCCAAACTGCCATCTCTCGCGAACGGATTGAACAATCCGCAAAATTTCTATTGCATCTGAAAGTAGAAACTCGCCCGATTACGACGGTATGTGTAGTTTTCGCCTAGGCCGTTCCAGTTATTCGTTTCGAGCATCAGAACTGCGAAAATTTTGAGTTTCTCAAGTGTTTCTTACTTCCAAACTGCCATATCTCGCGAACGGATGACCAATCCGCAAAATTTCTGTTGCATCTGAAAGTAGAAACTCGCCCGATTACAACGGTATGCGTACTTCTCCCCTAGGCCGTTCTAGTCAGTCGTTTCGAGCATCAGAACTGCGAAAATTTTGAGTTTCTCAAGCGTTTCTTACCTCCAAACTGCCACATCTCGCGAACGGATTGACCAATCCGCAAAATTTCTGTTGCATCTGAAAGTAGAAACTCGCCCGATTACAACGGTATGCGTACTTCTCCCCTAGGCCGTTCTAGTCAGTCGTTTCGAGCATCAGAACTGCGAAAATTTAGAGTTTCTCAAGCGTTTCTTACCTCCAAACTGCCATATCTCGCGAACGGATTGAACAATCCGCAAATTTCTATTGCATCTGAAAGTAGAAACTCGCCCGATTACGACGGTATGTGTAGTTTTCCCCTAGGCCGTTCCAGTTATTCGTTTCGAGCATCAGAACTGCGAAAATTTTGAGTTTCTCAAGCGTTTCTTACATCCAAACTGCCATATCTCGCGAATGGATTGACCGATCCGCAAAATTTCTGTTGTATCTGAAAGTAGAAACTCGCCCGATTACGACGGTATGTGTAGTTTTCCCTAGGCCGTTCCAGTTATTCGTTTCGAGCATCAGAACTGCGAAAATTTTTAGTTTCTCAATCGTTTCTTACTTCCAAACTGCCATATCTCGCGAACGGATTGACCAATCCGCATAATTTCTGTTGCATCTGAAAGTAGAAACTCGCCCGATTACAACGGTATGCGTACTTCTCCACTAGGCCGTTCTAGTCATCGTTTCGAGCATCAGAACTGCGAAAATTTTGAGTTTCTCAAGCGTTTCTTATTTCCAAACTGCCATAACTCACGAACGGATTGATCAATCCGCAAAATTTCTGTTGCATCTGAAAGTAGAAACTCGCCCGATTACAACGGTATGCGCACTTTTCCCCTAGGCCGTTCTAGTTATTCGTGTCGAGCATCAGAACTGCGAAAATTTTGAGTTTCTCAAGTGTTTCTTACTTCCAAACTGCCATATCTCGCGAACGGATGACCAATCCGCAAAATTTCTGTTGCATCTGAAAGTAGAAACTCGCCCGATTACAACGGTATGCGTACTTCTCCCCTAGGCCGTTCTAGTCAGTCGTTTCGAGCATCAGAACTGCGAAAATTTTGAGTTTCTCAAGCGTTTCTTACCTCCAAACTGCCACATCTCGCGAACGGATTGACCAATCCGCAAAATTTCTGTTGCATCTGAAAGTAGAAACTCGCCCGATTACAACGGTATGCGTACTTCTCCCCTAGGCCGTTCTAGTCAGTCGTTTCGAGCATCAGAACTGCGAAAATTTAGAGTTTCTCAAGCGTTTCTTACCTCCAAACTGCCATATCTCGCGAACGGATTGAACAATCCGCAAAATTTCTATTGCATCTGAAAGTAGAAACTCGCCCGATTACGACGGTATGTGTAGTTTTCCCCTAGGCCGTTCCAGTTATTCGTTTCGAGCATCAGAACTGCGAAAATTTTGAGTTTCTCAAGCGTTTCTTACATCCAAACTGCCATATCTCGCGAATGGATTGACCGATCCGCAAATTTCTGTTGTATCTGAAAGTAGAAACTCGCCCGATTACGACGGTATGTGTAGTTTTCCCCTAGGCCGTTCCAGTTATTCGTTTCGAGCATCAGAACTGCGAAAATTTTTAGTTTCTCAATCGTTTCTTACTTCCAAACTGCCATATCTCGCGAACGGATTGACCAATCCGCATAATTTCTGTTGCATCTGAAAGTAGAAACTCGCCCGATTACAACGGTATGCGTACTTCTCCACTAGGCCGTTCTAGTCATCGTTTCGAGCATCAGAACTGCGAAAATTTGAGTTTCTCAAGCGTTTCTTATTTCCAAACTGCCATAACTCACGAACGGATTGATCAATCCGCAAAATTTCTGTTGCATCTGAAAGTAGAAACTCGCCCGATTACAACGGTATGCGCACTTTTCCCTAGGCCGTTCTAGTTATTCGTGTCGAGCATCAGAACTGCGAAAATTTTGAGTTTCTCAAGCGTTTCTTACCTCCAAACTGCCATATCTCGCGAACGGATTGACCGATCCGCAAAATTTCTGTTGCATCTGAAAGTAGAAACTCGCCCGATTACAACGGTATATGTACTTTTCCCGTAGGCCGTTCTAGTTACTCGTCTCGAGCATCAGAACTGCGAAAATTTTGAGTTTCTCAAGCTTTTCTTACATCCAAACGGCCATATCTCGCTAACGGATTGACCAATCCGCATAATTTCGGTTGCATCTGAAAGTAGAAACTCGCCCGATTACAACGGTATGCGTACTTCTCCCCTAGGACGTTCTAGTCATTCGTTTCGAGCATCAGAACTGCGAAAATTTGAGTTTCTCAAGCGTTTCTTATCTCCAAACTGCCATATCTAGCGAACCGATTGATCAATCCGCAAAATTTCTGTTGCATCTGAAAGTGGAAACTCGCCCGATTACAACGGTATGCGCACTTTTCACCTAGGCCGTTCTAGTTATTCGTTTCGAGCATCAGAACTGCGAAAATTTTGAGTTTCTCAAGCGTATTTCTTACCTCCAAACTGCCACATCTCGCAAACGGATTGACCAATCCACAAAATTTCTGTTGTATCTGAAGTAGAAACTCGCCCGATTACAACGGTATGCGCACTTTTCCCCTAAGCCGTTCTAGTTATTCATTTCGAGCATCAGAACTGCGAAAATTTTGAGTTTCTCAAGCGTTACTTACATCCAAACTGCCATATCTCGCGAACGGATTGACCAATCCGCAAAATTTCTGTTGCTTCTGAAAGTAGAAACTCTCCCGATTACAACGGTATGCGTTCTTCTCCCCTGGGCCGTTCTAGTCATCGTTTCGAGCATCATAACTGCGAAAATTTTGAGTT